>NC_066370.1:6340526-6648157 GCF_013377495.2 Cygnus atratus
TTTTCTCTGGTCAGTGTAAAAACAATATGGCAATTTTAGTTATTACTCTGAATTTCCTATCTTAAACTTTTGATTTCTCATCTCCCTACATGAGGTCCTACATAGACTTTGAATATATGAAACTAGATCCAGAGCTGTAAATTGAGTATGATCTTTCTCTATTCTCAGTATGCTCTGTCCTACAAGCTGGGGAAAACACAGCAGGAGGAGTTCCAACTTGAATAAATAAATAGCATCAGAAAAAAACTTTAGAACTGTAAACACGTAACAGAAAAAAAACACCCTGTGTACAGTAGTCATTGGAAGGACTATCGTAGGACCAAAGATAATGAAATATCTACAGATTTATACAGCCAGGCTGTATCACTGTTTTTTCAAGCAAAATTTTGAACATCCTTTCAAAGAAAATGTTGCTGCAGAAAAATCTCAGTGAATCACTGATCTGTAATTGTGGAATCATAACTGGAATCTGTGTAGACAGAATGGAGACATACCTTAAACCCTGAGAGACTAAGATAGCTGTGATTAATGTCATCATGTGGAACCTGTATCTTTGGAAAGTAGGAAGAGAAACATAGGAAGAGAAACAATGATCGATCTTCTGGATTAGCATCAAAAATTAGGAAGTGAAGCCAGACTTTATTTAATAGAGATATGCCCTGATCTCTGCTCACTAGAAAGTAGTCTGGAACTGATACAGATACTCCCTCATGTCTTCACTGGGCAGTCAACTTGTGTAAAAGGGGAGTATGGACTGGTGAGAGTTCAGGCAAAAAAAAAGAATTCAGAAAGCATCTACTCTTAAAGGTGAAAGGGACAGATATCACAGAAGGAATACAGAATAAAGCATAAAAGATAAGGAGAACCCTGAAAAAGGCTAGAATAAAGTACAAAGTGTGTTCAAACACAGCCATTAGGTGGAAGATGGAAAGTAATAAGAAGGCTCACAATAAGTACGACTTAGGTTTTCTGGAAGGGAAAGCAGGAGAGTAGTCAAAGGATTAGTGAATATGAAGTAGCACGTTTTTGGCCATACCAATGCCAAAGTAAATCAAATACCTAAAAAATACAGCACTTTGATGAGAAAAACAAATGTCTTCCTGCTTATTGCAGGAATTTATTATACTAGACCCTTTGAGGCTGAGAATTTGTCTAGGTTTTAAATGTACCAGGAATTTTTCTACATGACTGCAGGGGGAGCAGAAAGGAAGGATGCCTTGTGCTAGGGGTAATGATGTGAGCATGCCAGGATGCTGCGATGGATCAAGGAACAGAAGAGGAGTAGAAGACTTCCTGAATGATGGCAAGAGAAGGTAGAAACATATTTGTTGTTCTGTGCTGTCATAGCCTTCCAGACCATTGAATAAGACAGGGTTGGCTCTACATGTTCTTAAGTTTGGCCGTGAGTCACTTCTTTAAGTCTTTAAAGCATAAAGTGGATGTGTCTAATATAATTCAAAGTCTGGAGGACAAAATTTATTCTCCTGTGCAGACAATCTCTTTTTCTCAATGTTGTTGGTTTCTAGTGCAGGTTTTGTATTCCTAGAGTACAAAAGAGGTATTTTCCCTGTTTTGGTTATAAGAGATTCTCCATCACACAGTCCACCTATTGGTGTTAAAGTCCAAAGTTTGCAATGAATGTGCCTGGCAGAAGATGTATTAATTATGAATTAGCATGAAGTTTTAAGATCCTTAGTCTTAAAGACTGTGAAATTGAGGCAGAGAGGGAATACAAAGATGTTCAAAGAATCAGAACATAAAGACTTTGTGCATTGTACCAAGTCCTTCCATTTAGACCTCATGTGAACATCGAAAGGAGCTGCTGTCCCAAAACTGGTGCTGGCTGAGCAGACAGAACTGTGCTGCAGACAGAAGATACCACACTGAGGTCTTGAGAAAGATTAAAGTATAAGCCCAACAAAAAGTTACTTCCCTGAGAAATCAAGATTATGACAAGACAAACAAGTTTATGTCAATGGCTCAGGATAAGAAAAATCACAAAACTTCAAATTAAGAATAAATTTTTTTTTTTTCTGCTTGAAGAAGACATGGGAAGGATATTTCACAGAAGACTGGAATAAACAAGCCTGATTTTACTCTAGTATCTAATGATGAGGAAATTGGACTCTAGAGACTGTGGAGCTCCAGAATAAAGCTAGGGACTGCTGATGAATTAGAATGAAGTTTTAGGCATGGGCAATATATATAGAAGGATGACTGGATTGAGATGAAGTCCTATTTAATCCTACTTAGTAAAGTTTTCCATTTAAATTGCTTTCCTTTAGTAATGGTAAAGGAAAAATAAAACACAACTGTGACAATAAGACGTATGTTACTCCTGTGAAAGGGTTAAACATTTTTCAGAAGCTGTTAAACAACAGGCCCTGCATTATAATAAGACTAAATGGGATTTTTTTTTCCTCTTTAAAAAGCAGTTCCCAAAATAATTCCCCTACCAATGCTTTTGTGAGTGGTACTCTGAACAGACTGGTCTTAACAGGCTTTCACTCATTCAGATAGCCTGCTTCAAGCTTCTCTGGCTATGAGATTGAATAAATCTTTTAATTAAACATTTTTGTTATTTTGTTTTGTTTTTATAATTCAGACAGATTTCTCAGTAACTGAGGGCAACAAACCCTTTCTAGTATCTTATTTATACCTTGATCAGAGAGAGAATTGATCCGCACCTCAATCAAGACAGACTGTGCAAACAGGGATGACTTACAGCTTTAATTGTCGAGAGTCCACTTCTTTGCCCCGAGAGCTGGATGCTACTTCAGCACCACAAAACAGCCATAAATGTAGATTTCCTGTTTATGTGGGATACTTTCACCAAACAGCATCTATTATTTTTCAGACACCTTGTCAGATGTATGTCTAGAAGGCAAATAGTGAGACAGAAGATGTCTCACCACTATCACTCACAAGGAGTCAGACACTTCAGGAACAGCTGCTATTTCATCTCCTCCTGCCAATTACTGATGTAAGGGGCTATGATACAAGAGGTATAACTGCTGTCTAATTCAATCTGAGTAAATCATTACTGCATCTGAAGTGCGTTTTTACTTCCTGTATCTGAATCAAAGGAAAAAAGCTGTGCAAATAACTGCTTTTCTAGGACTGATTTTGAAAAGGAATATAAAGGGAGATAAGGTGCAAAGTATTTTGTTTATAAGAGAACCACCTAAAAAGTATCATTTTGCTGCTACATGAATCCTTGTTTTGCCCACATCTTAAGTACAACATTGCAGTTCTGATGTCTGCATCTCAAAGACATACAAATTAAGAGAAAGGAAAGGAAAAGGAAATTAAATATTGCACGGGGTCAGATTTTTAAGGGAGTAGGCAGGGATGTATGCACTGATATCCCCAATGAAGCAACTGTGGCTGCTGAAAGCATACAAGGGCATGGCTTGCAGAAAGTGGACAGGCTGTTGTGGTCTCCCTAAAAAGGACCTCTTTGCTCCACAGTGAGACAGAAAATACTGGGCTACGTGGACTTTTAGTCTGACCAAGTAGGGCATTCTCCTATGTTTTTAAGTGTTTAGTTACAGTTAAACAACAGTGACAGGAGTGTTGGTTTATCACACTTCCTAACGCTGTGAAACATTCAAAATATGTAGCATTTGAAAATACCAGAATGACATCCTTTAGTCCTCGGTCTTTAGATTTTTTCCTTCCTGGATCAGAGTCTCGAAATTCAATACAGCAGAAGATTTACCAGTGCAGAATTGGATATTGCCTAGATACGTCTGAGACAGTTGCAAGGCCTTCCCAGCGCCTCACGCTTGCATCACTGCCAGCTGCTGTTCGCATTCTTCCATACTGCACACAAGAAATATGGCTTTTCTCAGAGTTGGCACGAACCCTTCACTGATGAATATTTTCAAAGAAGGGAATGGTTTTGCTGAAGTTCCAACCTTTCTTAAAAATCTATTTCACTACAAGAAATTACAAGAAAGTTTCTGAGATCCATGATAGGCCTGGTTGCTTCTGAAGGTGAAGCAACTGACTTTCTTCAGGCAGAAGTGATGACTACAATAAATTATCTAAAGTTTTGAGGATTGTACCAATGCAGCACGAAAACAAAATGTTGGAAAGCTGTCATGTGAGTTGTCCAGAGATTCTCCAGCCAGGACTGGATTTATGAACAACAGAGGAAATTCTGCTGTCCCTTAGGCAACAGCTCAGGTGCAAGAAGTGAGACATGAAATCTGATTACCCTGAGCTTGCAGGCCCCATAGCATTAGTCATGAAATTATCCTGCCTTTTTGAATATTCATCCTCCTAACTGGATTAATTCCAGTGACCTCACTTTTAAGTTGCTTGTTCAACAGTACCCAAATTCATGTGTACAACTAATGTATTAAATAAGCACGCCAAATTCACCACTGTGAATTGGGCATCACTCTTTGAAAGTTAGGGGAGATCTGCAACAGCTAAAAATAGCTCACTTAGCTTTTTTTTTTTTTTCCTCATGTTAGGTAGCTTCCTTGCTCTTTCTCCTCATTATGCAAAGAGGTTCAACAGTGGCCTTTGAGATGAAGCTGTTTCCATACAAAGAACTGGGCACCACACCTCAGTTAAGCAATAACTTCAATGAGCATCACTGCAGAGTGCTAAATGGACACTGGCTGCTCAGCTGCTCCGGTGTAGTATTCAGCACTAATCCAGTGAGCCAGAACTCTGTGCTAACAGGACTTCACTGCTTTTGATACCCAAACTGACTTGCTCCCAGGTAGCACTGCTATCTGCCAAGAGCTGCTATATACACTTATCCAAAAGGATAGCATAGACTACTTTCATTTTTTTTTCTCAGTTTCTCAACAGAAAATTAAAAAAAAAAAATCTAATTAGCAGTATGCTGAAATCGACTTCAGCGTGGTAGCAGAACATCCCACCCTCAGCATCTGGGAACAGTGAAAACTTGCAAATCAAGAAAGTTCAGGGGTTGCACACATCTTATTTTTCCAAAGTCTGGTGGTTGTTTTCATTCATGTTGTTTACGCCACTGTATCTACTCTGGAATGAGACTTGTTAATCAGAGCAAGTGAAAACAGAACTTGTCCCCAAAATTAAGCACACTGATTTCTAGTGTTACTGAGCAAGCAATTAAAGTGAAAAAAAAAAAAGACAAAAAATACGACTGAAAAAGTACCATTCTCTCCATACATACTTTCTATCAGAGGTTGCTTTCTTTCCAATCTGGTGGCTAGGTAACATCATCACAGTAGCACATTTTGTGCAGAAAGTACTTTTGTGACATGAATAAGACTATGTAGCAAGGAGTAGATTACACCGGGATGCAGAACTGCTGTTGTCAGAGAAATAGGTGCCCCTGGCTATCAATGAAGCACCAGTGTTTTTCTGTCAACACTCTCAGCCAGCTACACTGGTACATTTCCTTCCGTTTTCCATCAAAGAGCACTACCATATACACTTGGGACATTTTCACTGCCTACATAGATCAACATTAACTACCTATCCCTCTTTGCTTACTCCTCCTAGAACAGAAGGAAAATAGCAACAACTGCTGATCTCTGAATCACCAAAATGGATTTTTTTTTTTTTTTTTTTTACTTTGCCTGCTATTAACTTGTTCCAAGATCCAAGCAAGTCAGACCTGAGTCAAGGGAAGTGTTTGAATCTGCCTTGGTTCCCATACCTTCGGTTAAACACCTGCAGGAACACCTGTCTTGTAAATGCTGGCATTAACCCTAGAGAAGGCAAACAATTTGTTCATGTAGTTTTGCTTTATGTTTTCAGATGTTTGAAGACTTTCATGCTGTGAGGCATGTTTCGAGTCAGAAATTTGTAAATATAAGGTCTATGAATATAAATTATTTCAAATGATGCTTCTAGACTGTCCTGTTTTGCAGAAAGGGGAGGGTCAAAGCTAAGTTCTTGTAATCAGTTCAGAGTAATTTGTTACAGACAGGTGCATTTATCCTCTATAACAGGCTGAACAAATAGTTACAGCTCAATCTTATAATTTAATACCAAAGTATTGTCTTTATAATTTAATACCAAAGCCAGTGTCCATTTAATACCAAAGTATTTTTGGTCCATTTAACTGTGACCATGGCTGACTTGTTCAAATATAGTATCACGTAGATACTGTAAAGCTGTACCATGAGGTAGCCCAGGCCATGACACATGCATTTCCCTATTTCATGTATTTCATCCAGTGTACGTGCAGCCCTCCCTGGTGTTGGAGCCCAATGAGCCTCAATCCTATCTCCATCTCCAGAGATGCAGCAAACAGCTATATCAGTAATGTTGGCTTCTTCAGAATGCTGTCACAGGAACTTCTGCTCAGTCCACATTTTCCAGAGACTAGTGACTCATCTGCATCCCAAATCCTATTGTAAAATGATTCTGTTCTCCATGATCGCTTTTAGAACAGACTATGAACTACCATCTCTAATGAAAATGCTTCATGTTTGATGTTGATGAAAGCTCTCTTAGATCTAGATTTCAGAAGTGCATACTTATTTATTGCAGCTAAAGTTCTCATGATAAGCTGAACGCTACTGCATTGGGTGCAACACAAGACCTAGTCCCTTTCAGCTACGTTTCATGTTCAAACAAGTTTGTTCATTATCATATTAGCTTTTCAAATAAGATGAAGTGCTAAAGGAAGAGAACAGAAAAGCCATTAAGGTTACACTCAGTGATACCGATCAATTTTTGTCTACATGTTCCACATCACACGGAGATATTTGAGACATTTCAGCTGCAGAGGTAAAGAATCAAGCAAACTAGAAACCTTATACATACAGCATAAAAATCTGTATTTGTCTCATTAGCTTATGAACTGAACATTTAAAAAAAAAAAAAAAACTCTTCCATTCATGAAGCACTCCAGAAACCGTAGTTTAATTAAACAGAAGGTGAGCGACTACAACTACAACTGCTTGGGTGACTGTGGATTTGGCACCCTGGCAGGCAGTATCAGACAGCTACTCCAGAGCCCCGTGCCAGCACACCTCACCATTAGGACACAGTGATAATGCTGCTGTTGTCCTGCTCTCTGCTGCGCTGGATAAAGACAAGTCAAACAGTGCAATGAGTTGGTTGGGACCCAAATAGGTGAAGCAATTCAAATCCTGGAAATGTGAACCAGGCCTATGCTTCAGAAAAATCGTCCATAAAGCTGCACATCACTCCTTTGTCTTTTTTTTTTCCTTGCCAAAACATGTTTCATCCCATCTTAACCATTATTGAATCTAGTGGATGTTTGAAACTCCATGACATCCGATTATTCTGACATTAAGTTAACACTGAGAAAAAATCTGTAGAAAAACATGGGCAGCATGTGAATGGAAGCTTTCTAAACAGTCATTATTTGGAAAATGACAGCTCTGGCCCAGATTTCTTTATGACTCAAACAATGGGGTTATATAAGTTGTTACTAATATTAGAAATGAACTGTGGCATTATTTAAAAAAAAACTGCCTGTTTTCATCTTTATATAAACAATCATTTAGACTAGACTAATAAAGGGCACATACTTTTTCAAATTCCTTGTAGAGCTAATTCTGTCTAAAGCTTATAAATACACAAACTCCATTTCATATCTGCTGTTACATCGAAGCTTCATGAAGGCAGCAGAAATAATCCTGTCAACTACATGGGCTCCAGATGGACTTCCAAGAGCAGAGTTTAAGCTGTTTCAAAGGTACCTTAGCTGAAGCAAGGACGGAAGCTAAAAAGCACTGTTAGAGAGCTTTGGCAGATACCTGCCCAGTAGGTGCCTTACGCACCGATCTCAGTGGTGGCGGTGCTTTACACACTGAGTTGCTGAGGACATTGTGCTTTTACACTGCCTTCCCCTACACTGCTGCTAGTAAAAGACCTGTTTTTCACTAAATGACTTGTAATTACATTACTGCTTTTAAAAGGGCTCCAGTTCTCAGCTCTGTCTTGCTGGAAAGCAGCATGAAAGCCTAACACTTCATAAAGCACATCCTTGTCTGCTTCTGCTCGTATGCGTCTCTGCTACAACAAATCAGTCTTAGGCCCTTCCTACCCCAGGCTGGGGCTGCTTCCAGCTGAAGCTGGGCTCAAAGGGAGTTGGTAAGCACAGATCAAAATGTGGCAGGTAGCAGCTTGAGAGATGGGAGACGAGAAAATGAAAGAGGTGAGGGTGGGAAATGTACATAGCAATTACATAATAGCGCCAGCCAAAGAGATTAGGATGTCTTTATGCTGATTGCTTTTTAAGCATTGAGGACCACTGCACGTTAACGACCATGTTCAATACATGTTGTTGTGGATTTGCTTGCTTTGACGGGAAGCTGCAAGGACTTTGATAAGTAGCTGGAAAAGAGAACATTTTCAGTACAAGTTCCCCTTTGCCTTATCATGAGTTGTCGACACAACAACTTCCTCCCGAGCTGTAGCATGTCAGATAGAAGGCAGATCATAAAGGCCACATCCAAATTCTGCTGTGTGTTAAAAGGAGAGGAAGCCTACATTATGGCTAATATTAATTCTGGCCTAGCCCAGAACTTTGAGATTCCCATTCAGCAATTTTTTAAAGGACTGTTTCTCCATAACTTCTATGTGCTTTTCCTACATAAGGTCAAAGTTATATCCCCTGCTGAGAAACGTACAGTCTAACTTCACCATAAAACATGAGCTTTCCCTAGAGAAGCAATCAGACTCTTACGTGAACTCATTACCACACCGCAGGGCAACCAAATCCAAGTGCTCAGTCTTACCCTCAACTTCATCCATATCAGACTCAGAACACTGCTTCCTTCATCTGCTGTTCTTCTAGGCAGATCATGCTAACTTTCCCTTTCCTCTTCTATTCACAGCAGTGATGTTTTCAGAACAGCTTTTGCCAACCCAGAAGAACACACTGGGCTCATTTTGCACTGCTACCAGGGATTTTCCTCTCAAGATAACCAGCAGGCTGTTAGTATTAGCAAATCCACGTAACTGTCTTTATAGCATTATAGTTCCCCATAAATTCCTGTTCATTGCTGAAATCAGGCAAGCTAACCAGAACAAAGCCCCCAGCCACTCACTGCATTGGAGAGTTCTCCATTTTCTGAATTTTACTTGTTCTTGGAATTTTTAGCTAAGAAAAGTACTTCAATATGTAATCTCTCATATTAGCCATAGCTACATAAAACAATTTAAATATATATATATATATTTAACTTCTCCCATTGATTCCCATAAAAATACTTTGTATCCCACAAAAGGCAAACAGTGCAAAAATCATTTGCCAACAAAACTAAACTACTGGAAGACAATGCTCATGAACAACAACAGCAACAAGAAAACAGCATCTTGGATTTCAAGCTGTCTGGCCTTCCACCCATCCACTACTTGACATTTTCTCTCTCCCTGTCTGCATTGCAGAGGCTACTTAAGTTTAGCCAATCTAGCATCTTCCTTATCATGTGTTTATTACAAGTGACTCTGAGCGAGAAAAGTTCAGGCCTCTCAGTGGAGGCAGAACTTCCCTGGAAAAACTGCCTTTTTGAAAAGTGAGGCAGCGCAGGCAGCGTATAATAAATCTGCTGTGACATCAAGCCGATGACTGTGCATTGCTAAAAGAGGAGAAAGTGGCAAGGGGAGGGAAAATAAATACAGAAGAACTAATCTTTTGTCCATGTCTTGCTGAAAAACTAGCAAGTTTGGTGCCTTCTTTCTCTGAATAAATATAGGGCTAAACTGTAACTACTTGGCCAGTGGAACAGTGCAGAGTCTGTTCCTGTGTTGCTGCACACTCTTCCCCCCAAAGCCAGGAAGAAACTGTCTGGCAAGTGTGGGGACAGTCACTCACCACCCACCTGCCCTTGCTCCCTTCCTGCTCAAACGCTCACCATGGAGGATGGCTAGTGAGTCACAGCACAACTGGTCAGCAGCCACGTAGGAGAATAAGGCAACAGGGAGGAGAAAAGTCTCACCTCATCTCTCTCATCTTATCATCTTCCTGGAAGTAGAAGCTGGATTGCTTCTTTAAGAGTTTTAAATATTTTAGGGGAAAGCAGGATTTTTAAATCGAACCCAAGCCTCTTGTATTTTGCTGGTAAGAACAGTTTTTCACCTTCTTAAGTCTTTGAAGTACACCTCAACACAATGGTATAACAGCAATCCTCCTCCCTCAGCACTCATACCCATCAGAGATTTGTTGACAGTGTATTTACATTCAGTACTGCACTACCAAATACAGTAAATCAAAGTACAAACTTAGATTTAGCTTTTTAATATTTTTTATAATCCTATAAGAACCATCACAAGAATACCTGCTTTTAGATTTAAATGTCCAAGTATCAGACTAGCAGTTTCAATAGCATGATTATAGATCACTAAGGATTTATTCTGCTTGGTTTATAAATATATATATATATCACAAATTCAGGCATACTGGATGTAAATGCATGCCTGCAAAAATAAAAGTTTATCACAACCCAGCTGAAAAGCTAGTCTTGTATATTTAGCTGAAAGTCTGGAGACATGCATTACCATGTCAGTGCCCACAGCACATCTCAAGGAAGGTACAAACTTGCTGCTTCTGCTCTAAATCTTCAGGAATACCTCACTGAACCTTCCCCAAAAGCAATGGGGAATAGCAATGGCTTTGGGGTCAGCAGGTGAGTTTGAACCACTTCCTTCAAGTTTACTAACAGGAACGTTTTAAAAATTAAAAATGGGAAAAATTATCTTTGCTGTTCTCTTCCAATATAGCCACACATTGATACTGCTTTTGCAATATGCAAGTTTCTACTTCCACTACAGACAATAGCTTAAGCAAACAAATATTATAATTAAAAAACAAAACAAACAATAACAACAAAAAACTCATGCAGTGATTGAATGAGAAACAATAAGAGAAGAACCATTTCCAAATTTCACTGAGATTTTCTCCATAGTCTTGGTTGCAGCTAAGATAGAGTTGAAACACGGAGCATGGACAGAGCTCCAAAGACTAGAAAGCCAGCTTGCACTGGTAATTCATTTGAAGGCTTTTCCTCAGGAACAATTCCATCTTCTGCCATAATATGTTAATATAAATATATGTGTCAGACATTAAATGTAATCTGCACACTTGCTGTAGGCAGTTCCAGTTACAAGGCTCTGACAGAAATGCTATTGCAGTGGGACTCCGTTTGCTCCAAACCTTTCCTCAGTACCACTGACTAGACATAGGAACAAGAAACCGTCTTACTTTGCATACTTGGTGTGAGTTTGGAGGAATGGACAAAGAAACATCGGTGTGGAGATAGGAAAGCTTTTATCAGCTTACTACTAACAAAAACAAAGCTTCTTTGCTCCTGCCAGAAGATGGGAAGAAGAGCTACTGCCAACCTCTGCACAGGCAGTACGTTTCCACTCTCTAGCAGCATGAACATATGTTTTTGCCTCCAGGAGGAATGCAAGAGCATCCTGTGAATAAGGAGTGGTGCAGAGTCCAAAGGGCTCCAGCAGAGAATCAACCACTGATATTGACAAGAACAACATACCTAGATACACAGAAAACATCTTTGAAAGGAAAAGGATTTTGCTTATCAAGGCAAACAGAAGGAACAGAACTGTTATCAAATATAACTGCTCCAGTTCCAGGTCAATGGAAGCACTCAGCACTGAACCACTCTTTGAATCCAGATGGGCTTATCTGAGAACAAATGACAAGAAAGGAGGACAAGCAGTGTCAGGCCTGAACTTAGCTGATTTTTTTTTTTGTAAACATAGAACCTCTTAAAAAACCGTCATTCTTCTCATATAATATATGTAGTAACTTCTTTGCTCTTTTATATGGCAAAAGTGGAACTTTAACTGGTTAGGCTCCTAGCACAATATCAAGTCATCAGTATGTTTTTTTTGTTGTTGTTATAACTTTGTGAGAATGATATGAAATGGTTATGGCAGCCAGCCACTGCAGTCTGTCTTGGACCAGTTATAGAATTGCAATTTCCTACACTGCATTTCCACAATAGGACCAAGAAACTTTCAACAATACCAGACCAGCAAACACAAAATCTTGCCCAGCGAAACAATCTTGTGGTGGACAGCTCAGCCAGCGCCCAGTATGCTGTTGTATATACATGCGGCAAATTATATAATTCATATAAAAAGGCCAAATTCATTTTTGGGTGATAAGTGAATTATTCCAAAGGTTACTGGTCATTTCCTTCTGATGTTAATATTAAATATTCAATAGCATTAGCAATACCATTCTAACCTGCTGGTCTGAAGCACCGCTAGCAGCTTTACCTCTGTGGGCATTCCCTGATGCCCACAATGAACTGCTACCATAGTATCGCAAAAAAGCAGTTTGGGTCTTCTTTCTTGAACATACCCTCAGTAACTGAAGATAAATAACTGGGCATTCTAGTGGTGATTTGAAAGCCTCTCAGCCTTCAGTGCTTTGCCCCAGTGGTGTCACTGACTTTACTAGTCATGGTAAGTGCCATCAGACTTGACCAATGACACTCCTGTTTTTAGAGACCCTGTAGTTAAGCTGCAGAGCAAGATCGTTGTGGCAATGCCAAGTTTCACGTAGGTCACTAACTCAATCTAAATGGTTCAGCATCTCACCAGCACACACTTGCATAGGCAGCGCAGCAAGTTGGCTAAGGTTCAGTTCAGTGGAGATTAAAGTATATTTTTTGGTTTATTGAAAGCTCTAACAAGAACAGCAGTGTTCTCACAGCTACTAGAGTGTACTATCACAGTGCCTCCTTCCCTCTGTATATAACATGAAGACTGCAAAAGCTCATTTTTGTTCTGGGCTTTGCCCTAGTTATCTGTAATCAAAAACTGAAGAGCTGCAGGTCAGAGTGGGGTGAGAGTGCACGTATTGAAAACTGTGGGTGGTGACAAACCAAACAGCCAGTCTGCAGAGAGTTGAGGAGTATATGACATTGTGTTACTGGCATTCTTTGTTGTCAGTGTCTACACACAAAAAGGACAGACTAATTTTCAAAGTAAAGAACTAGATTCTCACACTACCTTCAAGAAGTTTGATCACTTAGTTGGCCTTCAAAGTATGGTTCTGTTGAATGCATTTCTGCTGAAGCACTCAAAGAATACCACAGATGGTATTCTGGTATAACTGCTGATTGGAAATCTCCAAGTTGCTTGAATTCAACTATGTCCTTAAACTCAGTTAAAAGCTCCTAGGACATTGGAGCAAATCTATTGCAACACAGTTAAGCTGAAATATGTTGTTTGGTATTTTGAAGATGTTACTGTGCATCTGGTAGCTCTAGTTACTCTGCCTTTCCCTTCCTTCTGGGCAGGGTAGCAGCAGGGAGACTTCTGACGTGAGAACTCCTCAACACAGCTACCATGAAGGCCAAGCAGGAACAAAGGGCAAGTCTTCTAGCTCCTGTTGTCACTGCAAGAGCAGTAACAGAAATGAAGCTCAAAGGGTAGAAAGCAAGAACACAGGTGCCAAAATATCAGATGTTGATCCCACTACCGTTTTCCTGTTACAAACTGGAATAAAGGGAATCACATATTTCAGGTGAGCAGCTTTTACCTGCTCTTCCTGAAGTAGGCAGAACTTCATGTATCCAGAGAACTTGTAGTAAAATTCCTATCTAATATTCAGTAATTTAAACAGTACTTGACAGATTCAGATCAGAAACCAAGTGAGTTAATCTACTGTAGCAGTAATGCTGTGCTTGTGATACTCACTGAACCATTAAGTCCGGTCTCATCCTCAGAATTTGTTAATAAACCATTTTACAGGACACAGCAGAAAAAAACAAACAAACAAAAAAAGCCAGTCTGGTTATCTAGGACAACACCACAGTAGGAGGCAGGATTTCTACACCTCAGAAGTCATCCAATACCCAGTGTAACATCACATAGCAGAAACTGTGTTCTCGTATTCATTCTTGGGTTGTTGTTTCTAATACAGCTATGGCTGCAAGGAAACACACAAGTAAACTGGGACATCATTACCTAATTCATCTTCCTGAATTGTCCCCCCATTTTTTTTTTTTTTAAACAGTGACTCCATAAAAGGCTACATGTGCTGATCTTCATGTCCTACCCCAAATCATAACTTCACGTGTATGATTACTGACAACATTTGGTTTTGTAACCTTAACTGTCTTCTCACTTGTCTGAAGTTCTTTATGCTTACTTTAATGCCAATGGTCATTTTTCTTAATTAAAAAAGGAAGAAATGGCTGTCTGGTACCTTTGACTGACTGTGAGAGGAAAGGGGGATTTGTTAGGAAGATCCAGATCTTTCTCTGCAAGATACTTTTGGTGCATTCATTTGGTTCTCCACAGTTCAAGTGTATGTGCACTGGGAGCTTCGCCCTCTATATCATTGTTCTGATTTTATGCTGCCATAACAGGCTGTTATTAAGGCTGAAACGTGGACTTTTTTTTTTGAAGTCCTGTTATCTCCAAAAGAAAAGATTAAAGGAGGAAGTGATAACAGAGCATAAAAATCTGAATCCTTACTCAAACTTTTTTTGACCTCACACTGAAGACAGCACTCCTTTTATACATGTTGGGTATATCTGCCTGCATATAGCCCTGACTAGTGCCAAGGGCTGTTGCTGACTTGAGATCAAAACACTTGAATAAAGTTTCTTCCCTCTACATGAGGGCAGAGCAAGCAGGCAGGTGCCTGGCTGGAGTTCTGTTTTCCTGCCTCTGCAGCTCTTCCATGCTCTGGCTTACTGATCGATGGGAGAAAAGATAGCCCCCAAAATCAACAATTCATCTTCCCATTCAGCCAGTCCTGAAGGCTTGGCACAGCAGCAGCTCTGACCTCATTTTGCAGACATTTTCAGTGCTACAGCAAGTGAGAAAGTAAAAGAATGTGGCATTGCTCTTCTCACCAGACCTTTTTAGTCAGCGGTGGCAAGGTGCCACTGGTTTTTGGGAGATGGTAGGTCCAGCCATCCCCAGATTTGGATGCACAAGGAATACAACATTCTTTAATTCGGATTGCTGACTGTCATCACTTCCTAGTACTTCTCTACTCTTTACTGTCCTATGGACTTCAGTGCAAGAAATTATTATAGTCGGAAAGTTAACACAAAAACAATCATCACCCATACCAAAGTGAATTTATCTACAGGTTCAGGCATCTCGGTATGAATACCCTTTTGTATCATTCACTCAGCCTTATTCCTGATTGTACTTCTGTATGCAAGCCTCCCTCTTGGGTGTGGAAACGCATGCAGCTCCATCTGTCTCACAGCTGGCTATACCTTCCTGCATGCTAATTGCGCGGTGTCAAAAGCAATGTAAAAAATCACCATCAACTACCACAGTGCTGTATTTTGGCTCACTTTTCTGATCAATTGCCTGTAAATGTTCTGAGCCACAAGCAAATGACTTCATGTGTTATGAAGCAGAACACAACCCCATCAAACCCCTCATGTACCTCTCTCTCCTCCACAAGCCCAAGACCACAGGCCATTAGAATCAGAACAGCCAACTTACTTTCTAGTTTCGTGGACAAACACTGCCAAACCACTTCCCGTCTCAGACATCCTGACTCAGCAGACACTGTACCTGTTTCACAACAACCTCATTGATTGCACCTGACTACTGGAGGCATCATTATTTGGGGCCTATAAAATGAGGCTGTGCAAAACAAAATATCCCCCTTCCCTGAAAACAAACAAACAAACAGAAACAAAAAACACCACATAGCAAAATCACATCTGAGGAGGATGAAACCATGGTATCTACCAAGGCCACAGAACTGCAGGTGGTGGGGGGAACGGATATTTGCACGAAACAACCTGGATAATAAAAGTGGATAAATACGGTATTTTCACCACACAGAAGTTACCATTGTTGGCACAGACATTTAGGTGATAGCACACTTGAGTTTGATTTAGAGTCAAACGGTGTGACAATTCAAGTTCCTTGGACAATTGCTCAGTTTTATTCAAGCAATTATTTCCGTCATGCACATCCACATGCATTGCAACCAACTTTCATTCGGAACATTGAAGGCTCCCTGATAATTAGAACAAAAACTGGAAATGGAGTTTGTAAAAGCCCTACTTTCTGTAAAGCAGGTTTGGACATGGATGTTTTCACGCAAAATCTACACTCCGGTTTCTATTAAACAAGTTTGAATGCTGACGTTTTCACTGGCCACATCTGTGATATTGGATAGAAACATACCCAATGATTTGGCAGCAGACTCTAAAGCTAAATGCACACTCCCTTTTAAGAAAGGAAAAGGCTGTTGCACTGGAAGACATCTGATATTTATCCTGCTTTTAATTGATGTCTCTATTACCTGACCTCTCAAAAAGTCTACAAAAGCAAACATCACAGTAAATGTTTCTGACTTTCCTAATCTCTCCTTGTCTAGGCTGATTTATTGATTTCAGTTGAAGATTAGCCAACACTGAACTCTTAACTGATTACATTCACTATGAATTTGAGAAGTCGCTTGGTGTAGTCTAAATCTGTGATACTTAGTGCCTGGCCAAAGATCATTAAAGTCAATTAAGTCAAGCCTCTACTGAGATTTCAGCCCAAATCCCAACTACTAAAGTTCTCAAACTGTAATCACAATGGTAGACGTACTTATCTGATCATGTGAAACAAACCTGTCACTTGGTCACCAATTTTTTTTTTTTTTTTACACTGCCTATCGTTGCCATCATGGTACATACTTCTTTGAGGCATTGTACAGCACTGCTTAAATGTATGCAAGCAACACATTGCTTAGCCAAAAAAAGAAAAAAAAAACTATTTCTTCTAAGCAGTGATGTAAATGGGGAAAAATTCAATCTTGTTTTAAGCTATTATTTGTTTCCAGAACTAGACTGAGATTGAAAACTAACTTCCAAAGCAACCTATTCTGATATCACAAAAAATTTAGCATGTCTCTTAAATGACATCAGCATCAGGCAGCGCTGGAAAATTATTCGCGTATGGAAGTTTCAGGCTATATTTGTCATCTGATTTTGAAAACACAGGTCCTCCTTTCAGAAGTTTCACTAATAACTAAAAGCAGGAGAACACAGAAAATGCAGAAGAGAATGGTTTTCAAAAGGTACTTGTTAATATTTGATATGACATAATACTTTGTTAGTTCCTCTATTTGCTGTCTTTCAAAAGAAAGAGACTTGGGCACACTCTAGGGTGAAATTTTGAAAGGCAACTCACAGAATTAGGAAACAAAAATCCCATCTGTTTGCACTAAAAATAAATGAAATTGGAAGTCTCACTTCTAACACTTAACATATGTTCAGATTTCAGGATTCCTCCCACCTTACACCCCTCTACCTCCCCCACCCAAACAGTTTAAGTGCATCACTGCAATTGGTTTCTTGTATAAAATGGAATAGCTGTTTCCTGTAAATGCCACTTACCTTTTCTTCCTTTTAATTCTTACTAGAGTATTCTGAACTGCTGTCCACAGATATTTCAAAAAGTGGTTCAGACATACTCTTTATGAGGTTTATATCAATAGTTCTTTTGCAGGGTTTCAGCCCAACAATCATATGGGAGTTAGATTATAACCTAGAGGTTAGTTGGTTATGTCGTTTTTTGTTGTTGTTTTTAAATGAGAGGCAGTCAACAGTCATAACGTGATAAATCCTAGTTACTTACCAAGCTCTGAGAAGAATACACTCTTAAATTAAGTACATGTTTACCTTAAGGAAGCAGCAAGCGCCACAAACTTAGATCCAACTCACCATTAGCTTATTGCTCTGGAAACAGCTGTTGCAGAATGGACAGCGAGTTTTCTTCTAAACACTATGAATTCAGTTTTGTAAGAAGACAAGTACCTCCATACTGTTGTTCATTGTAACACAGCAGCAGTACCTGTTTTTAAAATCTTGATATCATGTTCTACTGTAGTATTCCCATATGCTATCTCATTCTAGGAATAATTAGTCTCAGATACACCTTATACGCAAATCCATGCCACCTCTTCCAGAACCTAATGTTGAAAACTCAAACTCATACTGGATTCTCCACAGCTTTAGCCTTTACCCTGACATTCTCTCCCACCTTCAAAGAAAAAGTTGCAATAGAGAGGCTCTTCTCACTCTCTCTCAGTTACCTCTGCACTGTTACTAAGCTATGGCTGTCCCTTTTTTTCTTTACAATGACAGGTGGTGGCTAGTAACTAGGGCTTAATTCATAATAACTGTTCCTTATCAAAAATAATTCAAAAGCATCTACCCTAACAGAAGCAAGAGATAAACCTCAAGTTACACAAACCTTCCAGCAGACTCCATTTCATGTAAAAATGTGGCCAGACATCTCAGAACTTTAGCCTTGCACTCTGGTCTACATAAAACACAGGAACAGACAAGTAATTCAGCTTCTACTGTTCCGTACTCAGAGCTTGAAGGACAACAGGAAACAAAGTCAGTACTGTACAGCACAACTGGATTTAAGAACATGTGATTTTTATTTGGAGATATTTAAAGCACATGCAACTTGCATAACCACACAGATTTGCCTTTGTGAACACATAATAGACTGCTGCTTTGCTCACATGACAAACTAAAATTGAGATTCAAATGTAACTGGAAGAACGCTGTGGGAAAGAATTAAGAATATCTTAGTCAGAAGTTCTTGTTTTTTTAAAAGATGGAAATTCAAAAGAGTCTTTTTTAAAAAATCTTAAAAAAAATTTAAGAAGAGAGGGAAAATTTTATAGTATGATTAAAATAATGTTTTTGAAATGTAGGTCACCAGTCACACTGGTTACAGAATTTCTGTACATTCACAGGGAGAAATACAGCTTGTTAGACATATGTTTCATCACAAAATCAAGATTATCAGTGAAATCTCATTTTACATCAGATAAAAAACTAAATATAGCTCTTCCCATCGGTTACTAACAATCTAACTTCCAAAGAAAGAATTTTTCAAAACTATCTCCATCAGCTCTCACCCATAATCACATCAAAACCCACTGCTGTTTCCAAAGGGCTGATAAGATCAAACTAATCCAAGCAGCAACTTCACCAAGGCTAAGGTGACTTACAGCATGATACGAATCCTTGAGGTTCATTGTGCCTAAGCTTACAGAAAATGTGCAAAAGATTTTCCAGAGTATATTCAAAGAACTAAGGGAAGATAACCCATTAAATTGGATTGCATTTAATTAGACAACAGGCTAAAGAAAGTGAGTTTGTGCTGCACAGGAGAGGAATCAACCACCCAGGTAAGAGTTATTGGAGCTCTGTACTTGGGGCTGTGATATAACCTCAGAACTCTCATGAGCTTGTGTGAACTATGTAAACTCCACAACAGCTTGAGATTTCATCTGTTTGACCTGATGACCCATCACATAGCTACCATTAATTGCTCACCATAGTCTTCTTAAGATGTTGCCAAAAGTTAACTTTATCAGTATTCCAAAGTCTTATTTACCTAAGCAGATTAACTTGTAAGTTTCCATTTTCCCATTGTTAACCACCTTTCAAACTGGCATTACTTACACTGCAGGTAGGTGCACTCCATTTCTTATAAGTGCCTTTTCTAGGCAAAGGTAGTTCTTAGGATAGGGGGAGAAGTCAACTATCATTTTTACGGCCCTTAAAAAAAAAATACCAACTTTGGTGTTTTTTTGTTTGGTTGTTTTTTTTTGTTTGTTTGTTTTTTTTACACCCCATTTCTGAAAATAATGGAAGAGACTGCCAGAAGAATCTGGGACATAATAAGCTGTTTCCACAGCCTACTAAAAGTAACCGAAGACTTGATAGATTTAAAATAAAATCTGAAGTGTTTGCCTTGTTAGGATAAACAACCTATTAATGCTTGACATCCTCCACTCATGGCAGCAGCTTATCCAACAGCTTCCATTTTAGTTATGGCTGTTACATTTCAAAATTGAAGCTGAGCATTCTCACATACGTAACATCCAAGGTACGATCCAGGAAACAAGAACTATACCATACTGCTAGGTATCAAAATTTCGTGTATTATTGCTTGAAAAAAAGCAAAGCTTTCTTTCTATACTCCCTTAATTGCATCATTAGCAGTAATGAAACTTAGCTCCCTAATGTACACCTGAGTCAGCAAATTCTTTGTCTAGGCTTAGACAACCTAGAGAAGTAACATCTCCTCCAGATGGAAATTAATTATTAAGCCACGTTTATCAAGTGAGAGCAGCAAGGTGGCTGACTTCCTAGGCAACTGCTAGTGGCCTGAGAGCACTTCTGTAGTCCTCATGGACATCTAAGATGGCTGGATTTGTTCAGTTGTCAAAATTAGGCTGCTTACATTAAGCCTGAAAGCCCAGGACACCACAGACCAGTATGTGTTGCTGTGATCCCTCCCCTCATTTATTCCCAAGTGTCTTCCAAAAAACAACACTGAGGTGCAGTAACTAGCTGCAGCTGACAGCAGTCTCAAGCTCTGTATTTTTGCTTACTCCAGCTGTGCAAAACCAACACAGTCACACATTCACCTTTTCTAAATGAGTCACTCTTCTTTCTGCCTTTTGATGAAAAAACTGCAAAGAGGTTCTGTTTCATGAAGGAGTGAATAAACTGCTGAAATCCTTTAAAATTTTCACATCAGGGAACTCATTTATGATCCTTGGGATATTTTGTTTACCCACAGCTCTCAAAGTAAGCTAAGGACAAAAGTCCAGGCTTTAGAGATTGCCTGAAACAGAACTGCATGACGGATTCACATTTGAGACACCCATCTGAGAGCAGGGTGCATTCAGGACTTTAATATTCCATTCCAGACTCCAGGTGCTGCAGAAAAGCACACCAGAATCACTTTTTTTTCCACTTCTTTTTTTTCCCCTCACTTTTTCTTCACCTTGAACTTACTCACAGTCCCTCTGCTAATATTGACCTTAAGCTTAAATACTGTTTTACTTTCCTGGTCTCTGTGGCTTATTCCCTTGACACATTAGTAAGCAGCAATCGTAACTTGTCTTATCTACCCAGTCTAAACAAAATCTTTTAAGTGTTCTCTGATATGATAAACTATCAGTTTTCCAGATAACCTGGGTGGCTCTTCTGTACAACTGATAAGAGTTTGAACACACCTTTCTTGAAAACTGACAGCCTAAGTCATGAAAAGCGTTCTCTGCAGTTCTCAAAAAGGCCATAGAATTAACTACTTTCCCCTCTCTCCATTAAATATGTGAGAGTTTGCAACTCTGAAATCCAATTTTCAACAAGTACAGCTTATACTACTAACAAGCACCCCAGGTGTCGATATGACCGACCCTGTCTTCATTCTCATTTCTGTCTGCAAACCATCCTGCCTTCTGTTCTTCCTCAGTATTACATATACCACTGTCCTCATCCTCATTTTTCACTCTACTGACCTCTGACCTTATTAAAAAAAAAAAAAAGAAAGCTGCTTTTCTGCTTTCCCTACTTACTATCCTTCTCCACTGTTCTCTTCTACTATATCTTCTGGGTATCTCCTAAGAGATTCTGTAAGCTACAAACCAGTTCCCTTAAGGAACAAGAAAAATAAAGCCTACTAAATACACAGAGAAACTTGTTTGCCGCAAGCTTTCTTGGTCAAAAGGTTACTTCTAAATCTATCGATGATCTGTTCAATGGCTCCAGCTAAACATCTGACTTGTCTCATTCTACTTCGTTATTTGTGAAATGTAGTTATATATATTTTTATATAGACTGATAGAAGAATATTAATTAAACGACAGCATTTATTTTTTTCAGAGTTAATTAGACAGCTTTTTGATAGGATAGGGGTCTTCCAACTATCGTACTTTACACCATTACACACAAACTCATTAGCGCCATGTCAAAAGAACAATAAAAGCATACTCATTTATTCATTTTCATAATTATTACACTTGATAAGCAAAAAAACCATTCCTTGTAATGGCATTGCTGTGATTCCAGATCTGCAAATGAAAATACACCCAACTTATAGCCACAAAAACCTAAGCCAGTCCTTTGTGATGGTGGTATTTGTCGCAAAAGTCTAATGTGCACAAGTCAGAAAACAATGGCTATTTATGGGCCAACCCTAAGATTTTGATGTTTAAGTCTAATGTTTTTTTTCCCCTTCATTAGGAAGGTATATATGAAATCACAACAGTCATCTCCCCCAGTTTTAAACAGCCTATGGAAGCAAGCTAGGCAAAACAGCAAAAAAAAAAAAAAGAAAAAAACACTGCCACAGTATTAAAAAAAAAAAAATCCTGTCTTTATGTAACATGCCATGTATTAAAGAAACCCAGACACTTTCTTCCTAGAGGCTTACATCTAAATTTAACCCTTCTGTCAAGTCTTCATTAGCAGTAACAAAGTAGTTCAATTCTTCAGTGTCATTAACACTGGGTCAAACCTCATTTCTCAGGCAGATATACGGGGAAATTAATGCTGGCTGTTTAATGAGCTGTACGTCATCGCCTCACAAATGACGAATCAAATGACTTTTAAAAAAATGCACTTTATAGAAAATAAAAGAAACTAGGAATCTTTAGTCACATAGTACTCCTTTTCCAAAGCACAGAAGTTGGAAGTCTCCTTTCCAACATGCTTGTGAGAGGAACTCACTGTTTTCTGCCCTGGAGTAACACCCCACTCACATGTTGTTGCTCTTAAATCCTAGGGCCATATCCCACTTAACTGGGCTTGTAACAAGACCTCATCTGAGCTGCAGCTGACCCTACAGTATCAGCTACCTTTAACCTTACTCACCTCCCACCGTTCCTCCCACCAGTTCCCTAGCTCACCTCCAAGTAATGCCTGCTGTTTAGCATTTCATCACGCAGGACCGCCTACAGTGTCTGCCACCCTATACAAACCTGTTAAACTGTCTCCCATATCTTCCTCTTCTCTTTGATCTAGGACTTACACACTCAAAGTTTACGCTTAGTTTAGCCTAGACCCTTCCTCCACCAAGGAGCTGCTTAATTTGTTCTGATACAAAACTGATAAAGCCTTTATAGAAGATGATTAAAAAACCAACCAACCAAACAAACAAAAAATACAAGCATACTGCTCAAAAGACCTCAACAGAAAACACCTGAACACATTTCATATCTTCCATCTTGTGCCTGTAGTTACTTTATCCTGTAATCTTTACTATGTGCTTTGCAGTTCTTCACCTCACAGCAAACTGCTAGTTGGTTTAATTGGGAATTGACACTGGGAATTGACAACTGGGAATTGGCAGCTGTTAATATGCAAGCAACAAGGGACCCCATCAGCTGAAGGGTCCATTGGAAACTGACTGGATTGAAAAAATCAGCTCCCAAGCTACACAAAGGTTGTACAACAAGCCAACAGTGTAGCAAAATGAGACTTGAATGTAATATAAAGCTTCTAGCCCATCCTAGTTCTTACTGATACATGCATTTTGCTTTGACTGGCTGATCTAAAGAATAGTTGGAGGAAACAAATAGCTAAGTAACGTGCTGGCAAATACCTTTGGGATATGCCTGCTGGTATGTTATGGCAAATGAAGGAGAATAACATTGGGCCCAGAAACACTACAGCTCACTGAAACTAAAATTTGGAGGAATAAAAGATTAGGAAACAGTACTTTCTGGGAATAAATAACGAATAAATACAGCATACCATAACAACAGCTCTTGCTGTATTTTGAGTCACACCTGTGGAGACTGCCTTGGTCACAGAGAAATGAGTTTCTTCCATCTCATTACCCAGCAGCTCAGGGCCAGCAGGTTGATAACAAACTTTGTGCTTCATAAGCCCTTAAGAGCACAGCGGGCCTCTACCTCCAGATCACAGGCAGGGAAGAGATTCTGCAAGCCAGGGTCATGGGTTAGCTGCCTTCTGCTCTTCAAACTTAGTTCTCCACCCATCAACATGAAAAGGTTTTTTTTTTTCTTTGGCACCAACTTAAAGAATTTGTCAGAGACTGAAGGATTCCATCTACTTTTGATGTCTCTTAAAACATTAAGATACAAGGTTCCCTCTCTCCACATCAGCGTGTAATGGATACAAATCATTAATCTGATATCAATAAATAATTTTATCCCAACAGCAGGAGAATTTCATGGAAAGAAAAAAATTGATTAAAACTTCATAATCAAGATTTCCAAGTGAATATACCTTGTTTTCATGTTTTTTTGAAGTGAGTAAATATATTGCGTGGTCAGGAGGTGGAATAATATACCTAACACATAAGAACGTAAAATATTTTTAATAGGTTATTTGGTACAAATATTTCACAGGGAATTTGTATTATATTGTTTCATGAGGGCTAACCTTGTCACTGGCAAAAGATAGCAAGTGCTTGTTTAAAGAATACTGAAAGGCAAAGTCTTATCTACACTAAATCAATATCTCCTGTCTGCAATTTTGTCTTCAGGTGTTCTTTATTTCCGGTATGTTTTCAACTTGTGTAATGTGGTCATAAAAATATTAGAGAAATAGGAAGTCATAATCTGAGCCATAAGAGCAGGAGTCCAACACACTAGTTCAGAATAGAAAGGCAAATGCAATTTTTAGAAACCCAATTGAAAGTCAGCAGCAGAAATCCCATAGAGTGGGGAAAAAAAAACACATTATCACACCTTAGGCTGTCACAAGAGAGCAGGAAAAAATAGGTGTTAACAGGAAAGATAGCTTTTTTTTATTACTCTTTTACCACAGAAAGTCATCAATGAAAATTAAGGCACCATGAGGAAAAGTGAAGAACATTGTATGTGGAAGGCAAACTGAAAAAAAAAAAAAAAAAGTCAGAGCTAGGAAATGTAGAAACATGGTCTTAAAATTTTGGCATGTGTTTTTCCCACTGAAACTCTGTTGAGTCCTATCACATGCCTGAGTTACACCCAGCAGATAGGAAAAGTAAGTCTGAAGCCCAGCAGAACACTTTTTTAATTTCTGGAGAATCAAGAAGTAAGAACAGAGGGTTCAATAGGAGAGTTACTCAGATTTTGCAAAAAAAATTATGCAAAAAATAGAATCTTAAAAGACCCAAATAACATCTTTTGAAAGTGGGATATGAGATTTGAAAGCTTTTATTTGTGTAACAGAGCTCTCAAAAGTGATCCCATGTGGCAATTCCACTTGACACTTACCTCTCCCCGCTAGGATGCGGGAAATGCACTGTAAGAACTCATATCCATCAGTCACTGGAAATGTAGTACTACCAGAAAACTCAGCCTGGCAAGTAGAAGAGAAGAAAAAGTAATATTAAAGACAGCCCCCAAGAAATGCTGCAACATCATTTGGAATCAGAGTGCTTCAGACTATTATTAAAAATTGAACATATTTCAGATTGGGCCTTTTTAATTTATCAGTGGAATAGCATTAAGTTTCTATTAAAAGATAGACTTAAAAAACCCTTTGAAAGCATCTAATAATGGATATCAAATGTTTTGATAGGTGTACTTATACTTACTATTCAATAAACATTCATAAAAATCAATTTACAGCTTTTCATTTGTCGCAGTGTAAACTGTAAGTGTGAAATGAAGTTAATAGCTCCCAGGTTAGGAGTTCACCCACAAAGATGGAATAAAGTGGAGTCTTTGTCAAACTCTCCTCATATTTAACTTGCTTTCAAGTTTACTGGGACGTGCTCACTGGAAGGCATCGTATCGTCTGCAGAAAACTCATCTTCTGTTCCCTCTTAAGCTACAGAGGGAACTGGAAAAAAGTGGGACTTGTGGCTTCCAACTATTTGGCATAAGACCCTTCATCTTTCATGCACCATTTAATAAAATCATTTGTAGAGTTTTCAAGTACTCTTAAATTAACTCTTCTAATTAAGCCAAATATATTCACTTGCCTGTGCGACGTCTTTTGCCAAGCTGCATATGATCCTTTCTCACTTTTTCATAGAATCATAGAATGGACGGGGTTGAAAAGGACCTTAAAGATCATCTAGTTTCAACCCCCCTGCTCTGGGCATGGTTGCCAACCACTAGAGCAGGCTGCCCAGAGCCGCTTCCAGCCTGGCCTTGAATGCCTCCAGGGATGGGGCATCCACAACCTCTCTGGGCAACCTGTCCCAGTGCCTCACCACTCTCTGAGTCAAAAACTTTCTCCTAATTTCTAACTTAAATCTCCCCTGTCTCAGTTTAAAACCATTCCCCCTTGTTCTATCACTATCAATACATATAAACAGGCGTTCCCCCTCCTGTTTATATGCTCCCTTCAAGTACTGGAAGGCCGCAATGAGGTCTCCGCGGAGCCTTCTCTTCTCCAAGCTACACAAGCCCAGTTCCCTCAACCTTTCTGCACAGGAGAGGTGCACCAGCCCTCTGATCATCTTAGTGGCCCTCCTCTGGACCCGTTCCAAGAGCTCCACATCCTTCTTGTGCTGGGGGCCCCAGGCCCGCACGCAGTATTCCAGGTGGGGTCTCACAAGAGCAGAGTAGAGGGGGATAATCACCTCCCTTTCTCTGCTGGCCAGCCCTTTTTTTAATGCAGCCTAGGACATAGTTGGCCTTCCGGGCTGCAAGTTCGCACTGCTGGCTCATGTCCAGCTTCTCATCCATCAGGACCCCCAAGTCCTTCTCTGCAGGGCTGCTCTCAAGTTCCTTGCACTTGGCCTTGTTGAACCTCATTAGGTTCTCATGGGCCCACTTCTCCAGCCTGTCCAGGTCCCTCCAGATGGCATCCCTTCCCTCTATTGTATCAACTGCACCGCTCAGCTTGGTGTCATCTGCAAGTTTGCTGAGGGTGCACTCGATTCCATCGTCTATGTCATTGATAAAGATGTTGAAGAGCACCGGTCCCAAGACCAACCCCTGAGGGACACCACTTGTGACCAGACTCCACCCAGACATAGGGCTGCTGACCACAACCCTTTGGCTGCGACCGGCCAACCAATTCTTTATCCACCTAACAGTCCACCCTTCAAATCCATACCTCTCCAATTCAGAGAGAAGAATGTGGTGAGGGACCATATCAAAGACTTTGCTCAAGTTCAGGTAGATGAATTGGTAGATTTTTGAATAGGTTTAATACATCTCACATATGTATACTACAGATTAGTAAAGCGTGTGCTGCTATTTTGGAATAGTTTGTTTTTAATGAACTATTTCAAGTCTCGCTCATTGGTTCACTAGCTTCAACAACATGCTGTGTGGGGGGTACCAATGCAAAATGCTGACTGAAATCATCGCCCTACTTGTCTCAGTTCACCATTAACTAAGTCCCCCTGCCTCAGCACCTCCACATCTCACACATTCCTCCAGCCTTTCTCCCACCCAACCTCCTCCTCTTGCAAAACTCTGGATTACATTTCTAGTTTATTAGTTTCTTTCACCTCAATTCACCTTCTGATAGATTTTTAGGTTAAGAAATAGCTGCTTTAGAGTGCACTTTTGTTTCTTGAGCTAAAAAAATTGTTGCATTTCTACAAAGTAGTAATAAAATCCTCACACTTAGAAAGATCTTTATGTTAATTCTTTAGATAGCACCGCATTCATGAAGACTGTAGGTAGCCATTTATCTGCTTGGAGGTGTTTGGGCACCGAGAACATTGACACAGACAACTTTATGCGCCATGTTAACAACTTCCCCGTGGGACACCATTTTTGATTTTTCACAACATAACGCCTGCTTTTGAAGAAAAGCAGTACGGAACTGAGCTGATGATTCACAACGCTCAATCCGGAAAAACCCCAAGGATGCAGCACCGGGGAGCCTCCTCCAGAGGCACTCCCTCAGCAGCCGAGGCCACGAGCTATAACACGAAAACCAAGCAGCAGGGGCCGAGGACGCTGCGAGGAAGCGGGGCGGGCAACCCAAACCCCGGCGTTCACCCGGGGCACCACAAACTCGGGAGACGCGACCGACAGAACCTGGTGAACGCTATCGAAAAAGGCCCCTAACGCCCCCGCTTATATAAGGCGGAGCGCGGCGGTGACGTCACCCCCCAGCCAATAGCCGCCTCTGTTTACCTCCGCCCCCTCGCCGCGCCGTAGCGGGCCGGGAGGGGGCGGAGCCAGCGGCCGGGCCCCACCCCATCCCCGTCCCCCGTCCGCGCCGGAAGCGGCGCAGCGGCGGGCGCGGGCTGGCGGGGCGGAAGCGGCCGTTGCCGAGGATGAGCCAGCGGGACACCCTGGTGCACCTCTTCGCCGGCGGGTGCGTGCCGCGCGGGGGGGACGCCCGGGGGACCTCGGGCCGCGACGGGGCCTGGCCGCGGGGCTGCGGGCGGAGGCCGGGGGCGGTCGGGGCTGGGGGCGGTAACGGGGCCCGCGGAGGCGGCAGGGAGCTGGGGCAGCTCCCTTTGGTGTGCGGCACCCCCCGCCTCGCCCGGTGCTCTGCAGGTGCCTCCCCGCCAGCACCCGCTGACTTCGGGCTTCTGGGAGGTGGGGCTGCACAGCTGCAGGCCTGACGCGCGGTGTGCGCTGCTCCTTCAGAGTTCGCATCCTTGTCAGCACTCATACAACAGCAGAAAGAGGGCT
This sequence comes from Cygnus atratus, assembly GCF_013377495.2. Lineage (NCBI taxonomy): Eukaryota > Metazoa > Chordata > Aves > Anseriformes > Anatidae > Cygnus > Cygnus atratus. The sequence continues at coordinate 6,368,857 of NC_066370.1, forward strand.
CGTTGTGGCGCTTTAACCCCAACCTGCAGGGGGACAGGTTAGTACGAAATCATACGTGGTAATTAAGACCAGGCGCAAACTGTAAACTTCAGACCAAGTGAAGATCGCTGAGCTCAACGAGCTCGCTCTTTTTCCAGAAGAGTCTGGTCAACAGGTAGGTGCCAGTCGGTTGGGTCAGGGGTTGTGTTGTGAGGAAAGGGCCGACAGACTTTTCCTCCTGTACCAGCCACACGTTTCCTGTTACCTTAGCTGAGCGAAGCTAGCAGTGTGCATTTGGTCATGTTTAGCAGTAGGAAAGTTATTCTAGGTCATCGCGTGGCTTCTTTGCTAGCGTGGTGGGCTGCAGATCGCTGGAGCGCTCGTCAGTCCTCAGGGAGACTTTAAAAGGAAGGAAGCTTCGTTTCCCTTTGGGTTTCAGTGGAGACTGTATGCAAACAGCGCAGATGTCTTAATCTGCTGACTCTTTTTGTAAGGTCTACGTTAAGTCTTTGATTCCCGTTTTCATTACTGAAACTCTAAGTGATGACATTGCTGTTTTAGCAATGTAGGTGGGGCTATTCTAGGATTTTTCAGTAGCTGCCCAGCTTGTTTCATGACAATCCAACAACAGCTGTCAAACTGCAGTACTTCTGGGCGATTACCAGTTCACGTGGAAGTTGACGTTTTATTTCTAATGATCCTTCCTCCCTCCTTTTCTATACCTCTCTGTATCCTTATCCCCACCCAACAGGTTTGATTGACCATTTTAGCAGTACTGGGCAGGGGTACAGTAGTGGAAGAAAATTGCTCAGCAATTTCTATCTGCTTTGATTTCTTAAAAGTAATTTTACTCTGTTAGTTTCATTTTTTTGAGAATCTTATCTCTCTCTGCTTCATAACTGCATGTCAGTTGTAAATGTGACCGATATTGTATAACAGAAATACTAATTCCGTGTTTAAAAATAAATAATTCAGTACTTATTTTGGAATGGTGGGCATATGAAGTCTAGCACCATCAATGAATTGAAATGGCGCTTTTTTTTTTTTTTGAAAGAAAGCTCTTCTAAGTGATTTTGCTGGACTGGTTCATGCATCAGCCAATACATCAACAAAGTACTATTTTTACATGCAGACCCCACCCAATGCACTTCTTAGACCTTCTTGACTTTAAATAGATTCTCTGAAGGTGTACATGTAAGCATAACAGCAGTCCCATTCAGAAGCAGAAAATGCATAGCATGGGAAGAACATCACTCTTGTTGGAAATAAGGTAGAAAAATAAGAATTTCATGTTAATAAAAGAAAAAGTGTTACAGCCTTTTAAGAACATGTTCCTTACAGAAAAGCAGTTGTAACTGCTACAATTTGTAAGCAATTAGTTCAATGCAATAACTTTGCTATCGTCTTAGGACATTTAAACATAGTTTTTTAGGCTGTTTGCAAAACCACCATCGTGCACTCCTTCGTACTGTAGAGTGATTGCAGGGAGCCTTCCGGAACGGATCAGCAGTGGACCTGGAATTCAGTTTCATGCTGTGACACGTTTGCAGCCGCTTACTTAGCTCATATTTTGCCCTGATGAACCTATTTGTCAGGATCTCCTTCACAAACTGTGTAGCTACCACCCAGCTCCATCTGCTAATCGTATCTCATGCTTGTGGGACCATAGCTGGGATGCCTGTAATGTTGGATCCTGATACAAAATCATATTTCATGTGAAGTTCAACTTTCCTCTGAGGTACTTGGTTGCATCGCTCAGAACTCATCCTTTTCAGGAGTCAAGCTATTGATTGTATTTATGTTGTGTGTTTTTCCATTTGGTAGTCAGATAACCACTGTTGTCACTGTAGACAACGTGTTGGCCAGGTAAATTCAGGTGCTTTTATTCCAGAATCCCTGTAGTGGTTGAAATAGTCAAAACTCAAATAACGCACTTAAGATAGTTTGAATTCTTTAGAAAAATCAGATACTGTACATGTGAAAGACTCCTGGATTTTTCTTTATTTCAGTTAGGAAGATATTAGTTAATAACTTAGAGTGTAGGATGGTGATTGGTGGTGATTTTTTTTTTTCTAACTGCCTGTCAGAAAATAGGCACTTGACCTGTAATTGAGTTACCAAGCACCTGGACTCCCTCCTTCCTTAAAATACATTCCTGGCATAACCCTGAATGTCTTTGAGAACTAGCTCTTCCTGTTGTGAGGCATAGGAGAAGGTTAGTGCCTTTCTGCCTCAACTTTAGGTTAATTTTGTGTTTAGGTACCCTACTGCAGGGGGGGAAAAAAAAAAAAGGCAATTCTTTCTTGAAGCATTGAGTAGCTTGGGTTTTGCTCCGTGAGGTGACCAAATTGCATGACAATAGCTGTATCTGAAGAATTGTGAAGCTAATGTTTCTCATATTTCCTTCTAGTTGACTGATGTTTTCAGCTGTCAAGCTGTTTTACTTGATACAAATGTCACGTTGTAAGTATTTATTTGCCCTCGGTCCTAATTGAAGCTACGCTCTCCATGTTAGTGTTTGTTTTGGATAATGGAAAGCAGTGATGCTTGTTCCCCATGTGTTATTTTTTCCAATTTTCACTTGTACGTTTTTGTATGTCAGCACATCAGGGGAATTTCATTTTTACATTGTTAATTAGAAACAGGTTTGATTAATATTTCGTAGTTTAAGGAAGTTAACTTAAAATTGTTATTTTTTAAAACTTCAGCAAGATGTATAATCTGTGAATAAGGGGGCTGTGGGCTACTAGCTGCTGGTACTACTAGCCAGTATATTAATGAGAAAGATGGAAAGATGTGTAATGTACAAGTTTAGCAGTATAATAATAGGAAAACTCTGAAACTTCCAGATTAGTGAGATGCATTCTTGCTGTTTCTGAAAATTTTACTTCCCAAAGGCCTTAAATTCCCTCTCAAAAGAGGTATACTGTAGGTTTGATATTCAGACCTGCAACTTACCTGTTGATGTGAACACCAGTTACTCTTGTGCTGTAAGACGAGTCTGTGAAATTGCTGACCATTTGGGGACCTGAATTTGTGGTAAGTGGTAAAGAGATTAGAAGGCGTTCTGCTTGCAAGTGGCTCGGTGTTTTCCTGACAGCTTTTTGAGATCAGTTTTCTCGCTGTTTATCTTGTCAGTCAGTATTTGCAGGGAACTCTTTCATAGAGGAAAGAGAAGCAGCAGGTAAAATACATGAATGAATGTAGACCCAAGATAAGGGGGTCAAGGGTTATCTCCGAGTCTTTGAGGCCACAGTTACAAATACAGTGAAAGGTGAATCTAAGGTAAGTGCTATGCAGCCTCATCATGGGCTCGTGTAAAATACGTAATTATCTAAAGGAAGAAAAGCTGGTGCTTCTTAAACAGCAGTAGTTACAATTATAGGTCAGCTATACCAGTGGTACTGGGAATATTAATCCTCTTGGGAGCATTAGCAGACAGTCCAGTGGCTGAAGTGCTGAGACCCTCATCTGTGCTAGAGCTGTGCCTGCTTTTACTGCAGGGGTGTCCACACACAGCAGCAGACTGCAGCACACAATTCTGCACAAGGGCAGTGACTCCTAAGCAGGTACTCTCAGCCTGAAACACTAAAAGAAGGTTTTCCTGTCCAGTTGTCCCCGGAAATAAATCCCGTGATTTGAATGCTGGACAGGATTAGCTTTTGGAGCATATGCGTATTCCTTCCCTTGCATACCGTCACAATAATAGAGGTTTATCTGGGACAAGGGGTTGACTGTTCTGAGGATCTGTGCTGAAGTACTAGCAGAGTGTAAAGCCAAAATATGTCCAAATACATTAATCAAGTGAGGTAACGGACTTCTAAATGTGCATTTGGAATCAAATTAAATGTGTTGTGTTTTTTTTTTTCCATGGGTGCTCTCTGGATTAGGCTTGTGTTGCAGTCTTCCTAAATTCTTCTGTCCAAGAGATATCAAGTAGAGACAACTGTTCGTGGTTTTACTGTTAATCTGTTTTGAGTTTGTTTGATAGCCGCATATTTACCTGTTTTGCTGAGTGCATTGGCTCTTGTACAGTTCAAGCTGAATATTTAATTTTCTGACTTGTCTGGGTTAGTAGTGATCTTTTAATCTTCCTTTTTTCCCCATGTGTTTTTTTTTTTGTAGATTTACTTTAAGTAAATTAGTGCCTACAGGTGGATTATTATGCCCTTATACAATCAGGTGTTTCTGATGAAATTCAGCTTTCTTATAAGCACTTGGCAAAGCTCACAAAGGCTTGTAGTGAACATTGATTAGAGGCAAATGTCAAATTTGGGATAGGTAAGATAACTGGGGTCTTTCATGACATTCATTAGAAATTAGTATTTGCAAAATGATATTTATTTATTTTTTTTTCAGCTGGGAAGGTTTGGAATTAGGGGCTGGGTCTGTGTCTTGGCTTACATGTTAGCAAAGTGCCTTGCCTTACTTCAGGAGACAGCACTGTGCAGAACTTCAGGTGACTCTCACTTGCCTACTAGACACCTTCTGGCAGGGGCGTCTCACGCTCTGCCCTTTCCACTTGCAGTTTATGCTCCGTCAGCAGGAGAGTATTTGCTTACCCACTTTCTCTGGTGAAACTCAGCTAATCTTGGAGAAGAAAGTTACATATTTGTAACTGTTTTTACAAGTCACAGTTAGTAGGGCCCAGCACTGGAGATGCTGAAGCCCCGGGTATTCTTAGGTAATACAGATTTCTGAAGTGGTTTACAAAATCCCAAGTGTGGTATTCAGAAGAAAAATAAATGTCACTATTTTCTAATTTTTGAGAAACATTTTTCTGAACTGTGCTACTCCCTAATTTGTGTTAAACCGCAAATTATTTAAAAAAAAAAAAAAAAAGCCCAAACCAACCAAGCAAAAAAACTGGATTTGAGCCTGGGAGGAGGGCAGCAGGAGCGATAGTGGCGATCTGCTGGCAATTTATAGAGCACTCCTAAGCTGGAGCTGGAGGCTGCCTGTTCCTGGCATGCCAGGGTCAGGAGCACAAAGAAATAGCTGTCTCTTTCACAGTACTTCCATTAGTATGTTAAATAAGCAAGGCTTGAAACATATTTTTAAGTAAAATACTGCTGGTTGCAGAACACCTGGCATGTTCCTCAACAGTTGCTTATTTTTATGGGTCACATAGTTACTGAGTTGTCTCTCTTTGTTTATCTACAAACTGCTCACTGAGGTTTCTCATGAACAGATTATTTTGCCAAGCCTTGCAGTATTTGCCTTAAAATTCAAGTGAGCTATATAAATCGGTGCGGTTCCTGGATTGTCCTTGCACTTAGTGGTTCAGTTCTAACTTGGATCTTCGTACTACTAAGCAAGGCCTGGTTCCTCAACATCTGGGGAGGTTTCTTTCACTTCTTAGACTTCAGGTGCTGTCTCTATTGCATGAGGGTTTTTGAGGGCTGGGGAAGTGAGGTATTGCATTTTGACAGCAGTGGAGATTTGGGGCTTTGCAAAGACATGTTGTGAGTGATACAGATCCATGCAGTTCTTCGTAGAACTTCTCTGCTTTCTTCATTTGTAAGTTGCAATTTGAGATCTTGAAAATGGTTAGGGAGGAGAATTTTAATCCAGACTACCACTACTGACAAATTCAGCTGAGACATTTTATATTGTTTAAAGAAGGAAAACCAACCCCTCAGTAAGAAACAGTGCCCAGAGTGCTGATCATCGGAAATCATGATGTGAACGGCAGAAAGCGGGACAGGCAGCGGGCGCCCAGCTCTCCAAAGGAGGCAAGTGGTCGGCTGCTCCTCTTCCCTGGGTGTAAATGGCTCCTTGTCACGGAGCAGTTCTTTGGAAGGCAGACTTGAGAAGAGCAAGCATGGAGTAGCTGCATGTCTGCCCTCTTCCCTGCCAGTCTCTTAATCCATTGCCAGGGGCCTGCTTGTAACCCAGCTGCAGTGAGTGCCTGACAAGCACTGCTGCAGTCAGCCGGCCCTCGGGGTGGGTTGGGTGTGGTGCAGGGGAGCGTGCAGGTTGCAAGCTCCAGCTCAGTGTTAATCTTCAACTTCGGAAAAATTTTCCAGTGCGGAGTAGCTGGAGCCAGAGGCATTAAAGGCTCCAAATTCCAGGCCCTGTTGCTGAATGGGAGCCGAGTTTTCTCCTGCTCATTTCTTTCCCCTTCCGTAGTATTTATCATCACGCAAATATAAACCCTACCACGTGCTTTCGCTTGCTGTTGCTTGAAAACAAGTCCTCACGTAACCTGCCCGAAATCAAATGTGGAAAGATCTTACTGGCAGCAGGCTCTGGGGGATCAGAAACAGAGGGGTTGCAAGAAAGGAAATAAACCCTGAAGCCAGCTGCCTGCATTGCCTGCACACACAATTACCAAGCAGCACTGGCTGCTATGGAATCGCAGGAAGCGCAGTAACTTGCTCTGTCTTGAAGACACGCTTCAGACTGTAAAAGCTCTGCCAAGCTGTATCGAGGGCTGGCCTACCGGTGGCTCTCATACGGTATTGCATGTTATCAACCCTAATGTGTTAGAGGTTTCTACTGCTTGAAACACTGGCTAAAATATATGTTGCTCACCTAGTCGGAGTATTCCTACAACTCCTATTTTAAAAATATATTTGTAGCTTAACATTAGGAGAGCAGGCAAGTGAAATGCTCGTTCAGAGATGCTTTAAAGATACTACTCTAAAAGCTGTGTCAGTCTGTTACTGCATGTGTGCGGCATGCCAGGACCTGACTTCCATCCTCCTGTGAGAATGCACTTTTTCAGACTCACAAACTTAATTTCTTTCCTCAGACCTTGAAAGAGGGCAAACTTCAGTCTAATGTTGGAGTTAGGGGTGGGACAAGATGCCTTCGTGCTCTAGTAGTAGGCTCTCTCTAGGTTGCTAATTCAAACAGAGCGTTAAGGGAACATCATCAAACATAGTTCTTTGCAGCTGTTTGGTACTATCAGTTCAATTCATACAAACATTAGCCTTTTAGGATGTAATGCTGTACTAGCAACTGCCATTTCTGGTGTTGTTTGCAGCAGAAAAGAGCTGTACTTGACAGACTCTGAAAGTTCCTTTTCCATGAAAGCTTGCAGGAGTTCTTGAGTCCCAGCTATTACTGCTAATTTGTACTGAACTCTCCTTTGCATTTAGGAAGACGTTGTTTAAAAAATACTGTTGAACAAATCTTGCAGCATTTAAAAGTTTGTTTCAACAAACTAGCTGATAGTTATCTTATTCTCAGTGCTTCTCAGGGTCAAACACCAGCTCTTGTTACTGCTTCAGAGGAGTGAATACTCAGGCCTTTGAGTTTAGTGCAAACGATATTTCTGTGATTGTTAGTGGATTTCAGACTGAGCTGTAACATAAATGATCACCCTAATTTAAATCTGTTTAAAAAACTAAACAGAAAACCAATGTGTGCGTACCGTGTCTTGGTCATAATTTTAAGACGCGTATTTGGCCAAGTCGAGAGAACACTGGTATGGGAAAAGGTTCAAGGGAAGCATTTCTTTTTGTAACAGTGAAGACCAAGAATTTGGGGTTATCTTTGGAATCAAAATTTGTGGATTTGATTTTTTTTCCCTTAGAGGCTGATGTGGTCATAATTAAACAGGAGTGTAGGTAATTATTAATTAGCCTATGAACAAGCACCAGAGAAGCCCTCTGAAGAAAGCTGCTAAAAGGCAGCGTGTTCCTCGCTGTATTCTGCTCGAGCAGAATGGGAATGACGCCACTGTTAGTGTAAGGCACGCACAGCTTCCCTTGGCTTTCTTACAGAAATGAGCGGCAGACTTCTGTCTTCCCAGATTCAGCTCTACAGTGTGCTGTTCTTGGAACCTAGTGTGCCTTGCTGTACGGGGCAGGACTCAGGAAGCGCTCAGAATCATTGCTGTCGTGGCACCACGTCCAAAAATACAAAGGGAGTTTGTTAATTTCAGTTGTATAAAATTGCCACATTACAGTTTTTAGCAGCTTTCCAAAGACTGATGCAGGTAGCCTTGTGTGTGTGGTGCATAAATCTGTTCTGCCCTTAAGGATTTTTGGCACCTCTGTTGTGGTCAGGAGCATGCTGAACATTCAAAAAAGTTAAAATTTACCACAGGAAGTTAAACATTTGAGATGCTGAGCTAGTTTCCCGAAGTGATTTGAACAGCATGTGATGAAGACTGTGCACCTTCACTACTTTAGAAACTCTTTTTGTCTGTTCAAATTTTCACTACGCATTAAAGGATTAACAAACTGACTTAAGTGTGCTTGCTTTCAAGGGCAAGTAACCACAGTTATCACGCACATTCCAGTTATTTCTTCACATTTTGCAATTCAACTGTGTTCAGTATAACATTAATTATATATTATTGTATTCTTTTTTTTTTTTCAGTTTAGAATGCGATGATCCTCTTTCTCTTTGCAGATGTGGGGGTACAGTTGGTGCAATTCTGACATGTCCACTGGAAGTTGTGAAAACACGGTTGCAATCCTCCTCTGTGACTCTATACATCTCCGAAGTCCATCTCAACACTGTGAATGGTCCCAGTGTCAATCGAGTAACTAGAGTTTCTCCTGGACCTCTCCATTGTTTGAAGTGAGTGTGCATGGGAGTAGGTTTTTGGTTGGGCTTTTGGGGAGGGGTGATGGACAAATTCATGTAAAAGATTCAGACTCTAATGTCTATTATGATGTTACTATGAGATGACTGCATATTTTGCTGTTTAACTGTTTCACATTCTATTTTTCCAAATATCTTTCATGTGTCAGTTTGCACCTTGAATTAGCCAGAACATACATACCCTGTAGGACTCACGGACCCAACCTATATCCTCAAAACTCACTGGGAGCAATGTACTGCTTAAAATTAGAATAGTTCATTCGGAAGAGACCTACAAAATCATCGGGTCCAACTCCCCGACCACTTCAGGGCTAACCAAAAGTTAAAGCATATTATTGAGGGCGTTATCTAAATGCCTTGTGAACACTGACAGGCATGGGCCATTAACCCCCTTGCTAGGAAGCCTTTTCCAGTGTTTGACCACTCTCACGATGAAGACATTTTTCTTAATGTCTGCAGAGCAGGGGCAAGATTCCCTTCACTCTGGGGGACTCCATCTTGCCAGTGAGGGGAAGGTAGCTTCAGCATTTGGGTATAGGAGGAAAATTTTCTTCCAGAAAGGATGTGCTGCTGCTTGTTGCATTAGGCAGACTTAGGTAAGACTCAGACAAGTGTAAAAAGCTACTGTTATCTATAATTAATCAGTGAGAAGTAGTTTGTAGGCAACCCCTTCTGGCAGTTGCAGTGTAGGATTTAAGGGTTTATCACGTTAAGAGTGTAGCATTTATTTAAATGGAGCTTGTACCCAAATAGCATGTTGGACAGAAGGTTTTTCTTAGTCTGGAAGTTTTGATTGAGAGTTTTTTGTTTGGTTGTTTTTTTTGCAGGTAAGTGTCTGATGGGTGAACATGTTGGGAACAAGTATGTGAGTGGGTAGGGTTCAGATTGTGACAAGGAAGGAGAGCTCCATCCAAAACACTGGCTTTTGCCTTACTAACTTTCTCATGGTGGAAGTTGAGCAATTCAGCTTCTTTCCTGAATGTTCTGGATTTTTTGCCTTCTATTTAGAAATGTGTCCAAATAAATTGCAGGTTGGTCAGATGTTTTTCATATGCTCCTCTGATAGAAGCCCTAAAAAGCCTAAAATAGGTTGGTTTTCTATCCGTCTTTGCAGGAAACAAATTCAGACTGAGGTAGAGGTAGTTCATGATGAACTTCATTTCTAGGGCTTGCTTTTTTTTTTTTTTTTAAAAAAAATTGCTACTTACACATGTTAATTCTTGATCCTTGGTATCAGAATATGTATCTGCTGCTCCTTTTGTTCTTTGCTTAGATGTGTTTTCTTCCTTGTAAGTATCAAATTACTGAAATGCGAGTAACTTCTGTAGGTTTCAAGTTCTCTGAATACAACAAATACGAAAAAAAATCCCAGATGACATGGCAATGTGCTGTGTCCATAAAAATATGTAGGTGCAGAACATAATTATTTTAGGCCTCTGCTGCTTTAAGATACTAGGGATCTCAGTGGATTTAGTGGGGAACTCAATCTGGACTTCCTTCACTTATGCCTTTATCGATATTTGATATTTTCTGATTTGTAGATTTGGGTTTGGTTGTCTTTTCTCACACCAAATTCAGTGCAGTGTTCCAAGACTCATGAGTGAGCTTAAAGTACTCTGTCTAAAAGTGAGTTGAATTAGGCAAACGCTGTCAGAATTTCAGTTAGCTAACTGTTGTGGAGTCACTTCTGCATCCTTAGTGTCAACAGAGGTGACTTAAAAGACATCTGTGCCAGGAAACAAACTGAGAAGAGCTAGTGCAGGTGACTACATTCTCTGGCAACAGAAGCGAATTCCCTTATTCCTAAATATCTGTTGGGCATATCATGTTGGTGATGCCTCTTATATCTAACCTCGACTGAGTTTAAACCAGAGGTCTTGATAATGGAAATCTGACTGACCTTGCAATGCGGACTTCCCCACATAACAGTGGCAGGTCAGTTGAGGCCATATGGAACATTTGTGCTGCTCTCCCAACTGTGGATTTGCATTCTCTGATTTCACTAAACAGTGCAGGCTCTGGGATCTGATCTTTAATGCAACAAGTTTGTGTCTTATTTTCAGAGTAGAATTTAACTCCTGCAGCTGATGTCTGGGAATGCAGAAGAGCATCGATAACCACAACCATTACAGTCCTTCCTGCCTGCTGTTAAGGGAAATTCTGCTGTGACTTCTCTTGAATTCTTAGTTACTCCAGCAAGTCGTGGGACACTGTAGATCCAGAGGAAACAAAAAAGAGACTTTACTCATAAATTTCTCTGAGACACTGAGGCTCCTGCTGCTTTGTATGCATTCATATTTGTGCATACATACACATATTTGCAACACTTCGTATTGTGGTGTTAGGTGATGTTAAAGTAGTAGTGCTTTATGTGGGCACAGATCACATGTTAATTGGGTACAGCTTTGCTATGATCTGATGCTCTGAGCATGCTGAGCTTTATGGAATATGCTAAGATTATCTCAAACAGTTCTTTCCAAAAGTGTTAGAATTGCTTTTAGGATAACACACTTGTCTAAGTAATGAGGATTTCCAAAGTGTTTTTGAATACTCCAATTACTGCTGTGAAGCAACTTTACTCACTCAGTGGATTCATATTAATTGTTATGGATATGAAGCTATGGCATTGCTGGACACGTTATATGCTGATTTGCCTAAACAGTCATGGTGACTATTTCACACTGATGCAACAGTTCACAACCACTACTTCATTTTTGATTACTGAGAACAAGCTTCGTAAACTTTTGTTTTGATTTGACAGCAAAACTGTGATAAAATAGACAATTTCAGCTGCTGGAAATCAGAATAGATTTGGAATCTCTTTCAGTGCTATGGATGACTTTCATCTGTTTGTTCTGATAGTAAATTGCAAACAAAATGGCCATTTATACAATGGTAGTTTGCTTTATTGAGTAATTGACTTGTCATTAACCTGCATGTCTCTTTGAAGAAGAAATATTTGTGTGTATTGGCCAGTGTTTCTAAATAAATAAGCACTGAGTTTTGTGTTGCAACATCCAGTGAAGTAGTTAATTCATAACTTAAAATCTGGGCCTAACTCAATTGCTAGAGCAGTTTGCAGTGATAGGGATGCAGATAGTCCTTGTTTCTCCTCCTTCAGTCTCCCATATCCTGCTGTACTTTTTAGAATACTGTATCTGATTAGCATCTAGTTTGTTGGACAGATTGGCTTCACTGAAAATGCATATTAATGGGTATCCTCTTAATGTACCAAGATAACTTGTTGCATAATGGTGTTCAACCGATCTCTTTTTAAAAACCGTAGTTTTGTGGGAAAGGTATTCCAAACACTGATATACTAGTAACGCCTCACTTGATGTCTCAATTGACTACTTGTTACCCCTCTGTTTCTCTGTAAGTCCCACAAAGATGGGAGGTCGCGCACCCCCTGCCACCTGAGCAGCCTTTCCAGAGCCGTGCTCAGAGTGGACGTCGTTCCCTGAGATCAGGGCAGTACCGTGACTTTTTGCATGGGCTACACTTCTTTCTCAGTTAGGCTCAAACTTTGTTGCAGCGAGTTACCTTACACGCGGAGGTGGGGATTGTCTTTTCAGGAATGAGTTAAAGAAAACCCACTTGTTGCATGGCCAGCAGCAGTGCTTGGCCAGGAGCACGCAGGCAGTGGTTCAGAACTGATAAGCGGTTGCGGATGGATGGATCAATGGAGGAGGGAATACCTCATAGCCTCAAGGGAGGGCCACTTCTCACGTTGGGGGGGGTTCCATTTGCTTGTATTTAAGCAGACATCTAAGTCAAAATAATCACTCTAACTTACAGAAAGAGTAAAGCTAAGAATGGTTTCTAGTGGAACACTTCGTAGAGTATCTTATATACCCTGATTACCACCAATTTTTTTCCTAATCACTAGAAAAAAGATCTCAAAGACATTGTTTGAGCACTTCTTGCATAGAAGGAGCTGCATTGTGGTGTTGCAACTGACACGGATGCCTATAGCTTTGTGAAGCAGTGCCCAGTGTAAGAGGAAGCCCTGTGGGGGAAAAGGGAGGGCAGGGCAAGGGGTAGGGGGCTGTAGAAGGCTCCTCGACACTGAAGCAGTTCACATACCACTAGAGGTCACGTGTATTGTAGTTTGAATCTTGCAGTGCAAAGGTAAATCTTTCAAAATCATGTGAATGACACAGCACGTTTTGAAACGTGCTGATTTAAATCATGTATCTTTTGTGGTCAACGCTGCATTGTCAAAGTTATTAATGAATGTATGCACAAAGATTAGAGCTTAAAATGATTTCGTAATGGTTGTTAGTACATTCCTTAATTTTGATGTCAATATTAATGTATGTCACTTTTGTTTTCTAGGATGATCTTGCAAAAAGAAGGTCCTCGTTCTCTGTTTAGAGGGCTGGGTCCTAATTTGGTAGGCGTTGCTCCTTCCAGGTAAATACAAACAGATGTTCAGTAAGTAAAATAATTTCAGTGAAATTTTGGTTGCTGTATATTTTTCAAGGGATTTAGGGTTTATTTCAAGTGTGTTATTGCATCTGTAGTGTAAATACTTAATAGTAAATATCCAGTAAATAGAAAAAAATTGTTTCTGGGTTAGTTTGTCTGAAATAATGAGTCACTCGTGCTGCACAGCTCTAGTCCCACATCCCTGCACCAGCTACCTGACCATTTACTAACGCCTCTTTCTGAATGCTATTTGTTATTGAGCTTCTTCCAGTTAAGAAGGAAAATATTTAAGGAGTTGCACATGTGCATAAGGTACAAACCTCTGTTTACAGGTAGATTTAGCCTTCAGTTAATCCATCATCTTCAGGAAGCAGTTGTGTGACCAGCTTCAAAACACCAGGTCTTTCTCCCCTCCTGAATTCTGGTGAAGCACAGACCACAGGCCTATGGCAGTGGGAAGCCTGTTTCGAAAAAGAGCGAGAATGGGTAGGATGAGACACAGCTGTCACAGATGAAGCTGATCCAGCAGTGGGCTGGACTCCAAAAAGTAGTAGGGCAGTGTCAGAGAATGCAGCAAACCAGAATGTAAATCTGGTCCAATTGGTGGTGGTATTGTGGCTGTCAGTTGCTCTGCCTCAGCCTAAATGCTCTAGCTACTCCACTGCTGCTGTTAGCAGAGTGAGGTTTATTCAGACCTCAGTTATGTCCAAGTTTGAATTGATCCTTGCGTACAAGTATTAGCTGAAGTTCATTCCAAAAATAGAATACCTAAGGAAGAGTATGGAGGCAAAGATGTGTAAAACTAAGTATAACTACTTAGTCCTGATGAGGCTAGCTATCTTTTGGCCTATTTTTGTTCCTTTCCCTTCTGTTTTTAAGGGAAATGTCTTTTTGCAGCAGGAATATATATATTCACAATGGTTTTATTCCTCCCTTGACTTAGTACACTGCTTCCCTTTATTTTTTGGTCTGAAGATATTATTCCTTTTTCTTCCACGCCCAGTTGGGGAATATTTTAACGATAGTGGTTCAAGGTTCTTGGATGCTTCTGGAAAATATTATTCAACTATGTTTTCTATTCAGCATTACTCTGTCTTCTACTTGAATCTGACAGATAAGGTGTTGCTGTGTAGGTCCCCTGTATGAAGAGAAAAGAATAATTCAGCAATTGGAGTACTTTTATTTTAGCAGATTTTTTTTGAAATATTAGGAACACTTGAGGTATTTTCTGATCATTAACTTAGCATTGACATGTGGAGAATCTGAAGTAATTCTAGTAGCTGTGTTCTTGACACCCGTGGGATATCAGCATATAATATGTCATCATTCTGAATATAATCCCATCAAAAAGGAAATGTGTAAGGAAGATCTAGGGTCATGTTCTCTTAATCTGCTGTTGGGAAATTAGCATTTGAAGACTTTGCCAAATGCAATACTACTCGTATTTCAAAACCAGGAACCACCAACAAAAAACATAGGTCATAGGTAAGGAATTATTTTCACACTTTCTAATCCAGATAGTTCCTAAACTGAAGAGTGCACTTCTGCTTGGTAGTCCAGTCTGATTCTAAATGTTCATTATGGATGCTTTTTCTGATTCCAGCTGTTGCCATTGCTAGGAAGTTGTCTTCCTGTCCCTTTAATCTCTTCAGTTATGTTCTGTGTTCTCCTCCTATAATAAAGCAATGCATGATTGCAGTTTATATCTTTAGTACCTGCAGCTTTATTCACCCTGCACTAAAATCATGCAGATGCACACCATGTGTGGACCACTGTCTTGTTCTGCCAGCTCTCACTTTATCCTTGTGCACAAAAAAAGCAATTTTTACATGTAATTTTTCAACCCATAAAGGCCCATTGATCTCTGCATCATCATTCAGGGAAAGTAAGTTCTTGGAACTTAGCACTTGTTTTTGTTTTTTTCCCTAAACATGCTAACTTTTCTTTTTCCTTTGTCAAGAGACTTAAAAGATGCATTGCAACAATCATTCTTAACTCATGATCATTCTTATGCACCACTGAATTCCATTTTGTAAGTGATTACCCTCAATGAAAAAATCCTCAATTGCAGAAAAAAACAAACCGACAACAACCCATCAATCAAACAGACTTTTCAGTAAATTTCTTTTCAGTAAATTTTGTTTAGTTTCCTTTCCCATCTTCCCTCACATAAAATAGTTAGTTTTTTTCCAGGGTTCATACTAAAAATGTCTACTTGCTGTAATGCCTTATAAATAAGCACATCTCCCTTGCCCTCTGGCACACTGTTTTCATCCTGTACTTCATTTCAATTTGGTACTAGCTAAGTGGATTTAACAGCAGGTGTTTGTTTAAATAAGCTGTAGAGAAGCACGTTTCGTAACACATCCAGTATACTTAACTGGGTTCAGATTCCATTTTAGAAATTACAGCCATTGAGCAAACACTTTATCATTTTTTATAATAAAGGAAAACATGTTTGTACAGCTAATGAGGTTAATGGTCTGTTCATGAAAACTTGGATTTTTTTTTCCTTTTGTAGAGAGGTGTCTAAGTTGTTGAAAAAAAGAGTTACAAATTCAAAATGTAATTTTTTGGTGTACTTAAAATCAATGTTATGGCTCTAATGAATGAAAACAAGTATCTTCATAATATTGCATTGACATGCTAACTTTTTTGCCTAGCTTTGTCTTGATACCAGATTACAAACTTGAATGTAGTACAAGTTTAGAAATATTTTTTATGTAGTGTATTCAGGGGGGAAAAAAACGTACAAAGTGCCCATTCAAAATACAGAACTATAGAAAGAAAATGTGGTTCCCATCTTCACAGTTGCTGAAGCTTTTAAAATATAAATGTAGTTATAAATATTTAATTTTTTTTAAAAATAAACAAGTCCTATGTATTTTCTATTTCTCCTCACATTGTAATGTTGTTGAAAGGAGTTTATGCTGTTAGAACAAAGTCTGTTAAAGAAATACCAAACAATGTAACTTGAGTTCTCAGTTAACAGTGTTTTGCTTTCTGGGCTAAACTTCCTAGTGTCACAGAAACTGTTGCTGTATTTATAATTATATATTCTTCCCCTCGCTGAGTGTTAACTGGAGCTGTTGTGTAAGAAATAACACTGTAAAGTGTGCTCATTTTCTTCATTTCTAAAACAGTCCCAATGCTTTGCAGGAATTATACCTTGAGTGTTTTTTTTTACTTAAGGAATAAGGCTTGAAAGAAGATAATCTTGAGTTCATGAAGTTAGTGGCACTGCTAGTAAGGGCATCAACGCATAAAACATAGCATAACTCAGATCTTGTTCTAATTTTAGAGCGATATATTTTGCTGCTTACTCAAACTGCAAGGAAAAGTTGAACAATATTTTCAATCCAGATTCTACCCAGGTACACATGATTTCAGCTGGTGTGGCAGGTAAGGATCTGTAGCTTTTTAGCTTCTTCATTCTAAATCCTGCTGACAAATGAGAGGTGGCAGTAAATGTGGAAAAAATAAAACAAAGTGTTCAGTGGTTGAATGACTTCTTTCTGCAATGGTTACCTTTTTTGGCCTCTGGTTAAACAAGCCACCTGGAGACTGTGTGCATGAAACTTTGCACTTGGTGTTAATTAAAGTCTGTAACTGTGTGTGAATAGCATTTTCCAGGAAAACTTGCATGCCTGCTTCCTCAATTCTAAATTTGTGAAATGAAAAAGGAGTGCTTTAAACACAGTAACTATCTGCTCTGCAAGCTATAAACAACACAGTGTGCACTGAACTCTGGCTAAATAGTTTTGTATCTATTTTTTTACCCTCACTTTTTCTGTTACAGCTTTGTACGTCTGACTTGTTTTTGCCTTTCTGAGATATACCTGCAGATATTTGTGTAACTGTGTAACAGCCCCCTCCTCCCCCCCCCCCCCCCCCCCCCAATCCTTTGCTCACACTGGTCTACATGAAGTTTGCTCAACCACTCAAGTGCCATAGAAGAGCAGATTTCCATCATATTCATATATTTTCAAGTCTGGAAATGAATTCCTACTTTAATCTGCAGCGTAACTTCGTTATATTTCAGCAATTGCCACTGTTTGTTGCTTGATTTGTGTGTTCTGTGCTTTGGGATTGTTAACAAGGGGAGTTAAAGGCAACTGAGCTGGTTTCTGATAAAGGACTTGTCCTGGGAAAACCAAAACGAGCTGCCAGCAATTTGTTGCCTGTCTTTCCTACATAGAAACAAGTCTTTTAAAGTTCTAATTTTTTCGGTATAGGCCATAGATGTTTCACAGATGAATTCTGACATTATGATAGCCTCTTGAACATTATAATTCATATCAAATTTTGCAATCAATTTAGAATGGACTGTCAAAGGTGATGTCAGAAAGATGAGTAGGGTAACTTTTCTGTTGAATACTTGCTAATAATCTGGTCCAAAGAAATTGTTATACAGCATAGTAAATTTAAGTGACATTAGCTTTTTAGTTAAATAACACACTAATGTTTATCTCCGTCACATGAGAAATGTGATGGCTGTATTTAACCTTCCGACTTACAGGCATAAGGACAGCTATTTTATCTTAAATGGGCAAATTAGGGTGCTCAAAGAAACAGTATTTTTATCACCTGTCAGTGTGTGTTCTGTTTGTAGGTGAGCAGCACAGGGAATGAGCTGGAAGGGGTTTCATGGAAAGTTCATCCTAATCAGCTAATCTCTTCAGAAACCCTAATTATATAATTCATTTTTTTTGTCTTCAGATGTTTGTCAATAGGAGAAAACATAAAAATGAAATTTGGGGGGGAGGGGGAATGTATGGGCAATAGGGAAAAAAATTAAGTGTATCCTCAGTTGAAGACGAATCGTATAACTTGTGCGTTGCTGCAGACAAATGAAGTTTCAGAGTGTTCCTTATTTTTTAAGTTACTGTCCTGATTCCATCATAAAAATAACTTTTATGGAGATATGACATAGTGGCTTTTCCCAAGCACTTGCAGATGCAGACTGTAGCTTGTCCAGGAGTTCTGTATCTGCTTAGTGACTTGCTTCCCTTTCAAAAGGTTGGTATTACACAATTGCGCTCACAACTTCTGGAGACTGGGGTAAATCTATTTTCCCTTAACTGCTGTTTGCCTTTTTTACATTTCTATACCAGCTTTCATATTGAATGCTTCTGTGACTGTTACTTTTCTCACACTTACCTAGTTCTGCAGTTGTATTGCTAAACCATGTAGCTGATGAAACTGAGGGCACAGTGTAGTTTCACATTACGGGTCATGGATTTTTTTTTTTTGTTTGCTTTTTTGTGACCAGCTTGGCACTGTATATTCCAGGCATTCTCTGGAAGACCTGTAGAAGAAGGTTCCTTGACAAACAATTTCTTGATATTCAGCACTGGCAGTATTCTGATATACATGGACTGTAGTTAACAGTGCTTTCTTGGGAAGATGCTAACCATATTTTTGCAATTCTAATATATTTCAGAAAATGCACTTAAAGCAGCCATTAAGTTTTACCTGCAAGGTTTGTATTGCTCTGTGATGCAAAACATCTCAAGGAAATGGCAAAAGAACAGGGGCAAGATGAAATGGGAATTCTTAATTGGTTGACTTAAACAGGTTAACACAAGATCACCATAACATGTTTTGGATATCAAGATTTCAAAATTGGCAAGGTGCATAAACTTGCAACAACTAGCAAAAATAATCAGTATTGGTTTTTTCTTTTGCAGCTGCCATGGGTTTCAGTAAGGAATTGAGTACCTGAGTGTTAAATAAGGGATTTTTTTGTTGTTGTTTGGATAGACCTTCCTCTCACATAAAGGCTTCTGATACCTAATGAGCATGAGATGATGTTTGCATTTATGAAGTTTTTTGTGTAGGTTGCAAAATAGTGATGCAAAAATGTAATTAAAAAAAAAAAAAAGCACTAAGTTATCCGTGGCTTTATCTCATGAATTTATGAAAGTACTCTAAATAGTGAACTTCAGACAACTTTAAATACTGTTTACGTGTATCATAGGTTAATACATAAGTATCCCAGGCTAGACTGATGCTATATTAGATAAGGATTTATTTATGCACATGGCATTTTTGGGTGCAAGAAGCTGAGGTACGGTATTTTAAGCCTTTTTGGTTTTTAGGCCTGATTCTTCCTTCTCAAGATAAAACATACATTTTTAGTTTTATTAACACTTCTTTAGTAAGTTTGTTTTATCCGAAGGAGGACGAATTATGCTACATATTAATAAACTGATGCCTTATGCAATTAGAAATTGTGTTCCTTTTGCTGTGTGCTAGCTTCCAGCATATAATTCACATCACCATAATTCCTAAAATACCTGTATATCCCCATGAAGGAATACTCAGCAATCCTTTTTGCTTACCACCTGGTTTATCACATGATTCTTGCACGCTTGCACAGTGAATAGATTCAAAGCATACTACAAGAATGAGTGTTTGCTTGTGTGAAGATGGTTTCTCTGTACATTCCAAACTTAGGCTAAATTCTCAGATTCACTACAAACTCTGCCTTCTCATTGTACCTACTCAACCTCTCTTACCACAACAGAGAATAAAAACTTACGTAGGGAACTGAATGAGATGGTGATTTCCTGTTTGGCTTTCTGAATTGCCTTTTTAGTGATTTATAGTATCATTCGGACAATGCAGATGCAAATCTACTGCAAAACTACTTTGCCTAGTATACTATTGCTGCTGGTTTTGGAACTCTACTGTCAAACCAACCCAAGTGTAGCTTTTTTTTTAATTTGGGACCACTTTATTACCTATAAAGGTAACATACTTTTTGTAGCCTTTTAGCATATACACAGTTACTTAAATACCAAGTAGAATGCACATTTAATTCATTGATTATTGACATTAGAAAGCTTGATTTCATAAGGCATCTATTTTTTTTCAGTCCTAAGATGACTTTACTTTTTTTTAAAGATATTTGGGAGGGAGTGGGAAAGGAGGAGGGCTCACTTGTAAATCTCATATATGGGTAAGTATTTGGAGATGTAAAATTGAACTGCTGCAAATGAGCAGAAATTTCAGTACTCAGTGCATTTTACACAACTATTTTAATATCTGTGGCCTGTTCTGATTATTTTTCTTGCTTTTTTCCTAAACTTTTACCTGAAAAAAGTTAGATCTCACAATAACTAATTCACAAATCCTTCCAATGGGATTCGATTTGTACACATGTGTCTGATGAGGTCACTGCTTGTTGTTATGATACAGAAAAGCCTGTGTCTATTTTAGGCATTTACTGTACATTTCTCCCGTGAAAAGAGTGAGATCGTGTCATCTCATGCTCCCCATCCGCAGGTCACTTCCTGCAGAAATATGGACTAACTTAAACCTCGTGAGTACTGAACTGGGCGTCTCTTGCAGCCTCTAGTGTAAGAACCACACATTGGGTTTGTAATATCTATTAAATAAACAAAATAAGGGGAATTCACTTTCATTATCTTGAGTTCACATTATGTGCGTTGTGCAAAGACATCACGTCTCCTGAACTCTGTTAAGAGTTAACTTTGTCTATGCAGTTCAGGGAAAGGTGGAAAATACCTTTCACTGATGGCTGCTACTTTTACTTAGCTCTGTTGGCTAATTCCAAGTCCCTTGCTGAGTTAAACAATTTTTTTTTTTTTTTTGTGTCCCAGAGCTGCCTTTAAAATGCTGCAGCTGATATTCTTTGTTGTCACGTTATTTCAAATACCTCTTTTTTTCTTTTTCTTTGTTTTTAATATGTATATAATCTCCTTTCTGTCTCTTTCTCTTTTCTCTTTTGGTTTGTTTTTATTTTACCACTTCGGATTTCCAATTCAGCATTCCATATTCACATGCGTCTATCAATTACATTGGCTTACAGATCAAAAAAAAACTTGACTTCTGAAATATGATGCATAATAGGAATACCTGGGATCTTACCTGTCATTAGCTCATATAGCTCAAAAAGTAGATTGCGATATTTTCTGTCTGAAGTTTGGATATAATTTCATAGAACAAACTAAAACGTGGACAATACAGGAATTTCTTGTATTGCCAGATTGATCTTAAAATTAATCTGGAACCTTAATCTCTTGAGGATACAACACTTTGATAAGCATTGTAAAGCATTATGAAGTTTAGTTTTAAGACTTCAAAAAAAAAAAAGAATAAAGGAGGAATAAAAAGGAAACGATTGATAGAGCTTAATAGTTGTTGAAAGCCTTCCACCTTTGTTTTAACTAGTACTTTTGCTGTAGACTTACTGTATTTAAAAAGAAAAGCTTATCTTATCAAAGATCCCCAAATTACGGATATTTCTTGTTTTGGAGCCTCTTCCTTGAGGACAGTATCACTCAACTCTTTATTTTTCTTCTTGCACTGGCTATTTACTACATTACCTATAAGGATTGAGCTGTAGTCGTTTCATCTTGAAACCTGAATTATTGAAGGCTCTTTGATTTGAAAGCTTTGATACAAACTGTCGTGCTACTAAGGCTTATGGCAGCCCTGGGGGGAAGAATGCCTGTTGCTAAGTGTCTGTCTGAGCCTACTGTTAGGAGTGCTATGCTTAAATAATGCTTAGAGCAACCTAGGGAGAGGAAGTTTGGACAGAATAGGCCAACCTGTGCCAACCACTGTTCGCTGGCAGTTTCCAATATACTCTTCTCAGAAGTATCAGGCTGCTGCTGTGGGCAAATGTTGCCTCTTGGACAATGCCTCTGATTTCACCTCTGTTTCCTATTACGGATTTAGCCTCTTCAGAGACCAGTTCTCCGACTTGAATAGGAAAGAGAAAGGGCCCAGCAGATAATGCTGCTGAGTACAGGCTAGCAGTAAGAAAATTTCAGAGCATGTAACTCTAGATAAATAGGAAGCAAAAACATTTTGATCTTGTTTGACTCATTAAACCCTCTCTAAGAGCTAGGAGGCACTTTAGAACCAATCTTGTCTTTTTTGAGAGAAGCCTTTTCTGGAATACGTGTGTTTGTAGGGGAACTGAGATATTTTTTTGCCACCTTATTTCAAAGCCTTTTTTTCAATCATGTTCATTTCTAGTGCCTTTCATGCACTGTAGATGTGGAAAGATTCTGATTTTAAGGTAAGAAAATTAAAGCTTTGCTAGTGCTAGTATAGAAGAATATAAAGTGCACAAGTTCAATTTAGTTCAGTGGAATTCCTATATCATAAAGTGTTAGACAGGTCAGAAGGGCTTAGGCTAGTTGAATTGCAGAACCTTTTTTGCAGATATGTTTTAAAAACATCCAGTGCCTTGTTAAGGCAGAGTAGGTCCCTGATGCTTTGAGTTTTTTACATAATAATTTGACTATGTGAAATGCAGGTATAAAAACACTTTTGGCTTGTTAGGATTTCACTCCATTGTATGAAGAGCTATTTATTTACCTAGACATAGAAAAAATAAGTAGTGTATCAAAAAGCAACCCCAAACCTTTATGATCTACCCAATGAGTTCACAGGAAGTTTTTTTAGTTAAAAGGTTTGAGTCAGTTTAAAAATCTATTTAATCAAAAGATTAAACTGAAATCCCTAAGGTGTTCTTGCTATTTTGGCACAGAAGTATAGCTAAATCCTAGTACCTGCTAAACCTCAGTTTGTCTGGAGAACCGTAACTGAAAGTAACTGAAAATCCTAATGACCTATTTAAGACTTGGGGGTGGGGAGGGCAGAACAAACCTTAAAACAGTTAAGATCCCCTGGCATTTCTCAGAGTATTGCAGTCATTTGTGTGCAATGTAAACATAGATTATGATTAAACAGAAGTAACTGGTACGCAAGCAGTTCTGCTAAATATATATATTTATGTAAGCTGTTAATGATCTCCATAAACAAGCTTATCAATAGCCTGTTCGTTGTATAAGTATTGTGCACCAGATATGCACTGAACGAGATAAGTCCTCGTTGCTTTCCTGCAAGTCCCGTCCCTTCCCTCGCAGGAGGGCAGCATGTCTCTGTAGTGATATACCAGTGATGTGTGTCACTTAGATAGCAAGTGTCTAAATTTATCATCTTTTGCCTGGCCATGTTCCAGCTCTTCCCTTTTCCTTTCCTCTCCTGCAGACATGTCACCTCATTAATGGTGCACGTGTGGTATTATGACTCGAGATGTTTTTTTATTTTGATTTTTTTCAGAGCTGCCTTTCACTCTGCTCTTTTTCTCTCCACGGTTGTGCAGAAGTAAGAATGATTCTTACTTCTTTTCTTTCTTTCTTCCTTTTTTTTTTAATTTGTTTCCTTCTTCCTTTTCTTTTTCTTCAGAGGACTGAAAATCAAACCTTTAACCCATAGTCCTGATGCAAGCCTGAATAGTTGCTGTCTGTCTGGATAGTTAGAAGTCATACTATTTACTTTTAACAATTTAAACACTCATACGCTTGTAAAAGTATTCCTGGGCCAACCAACAATCTCTGCTTTGAATACTAAGTAAAAAATATTAGCTGTTAAATTTAACTGCTCTTTCTAGTTCAGTATTAAAGGTCTCTTAACTGACAGTAACACACGCCTTTTAACTGCACCAAAAGTAGTATTTATTCAGTTTGCATGCTTTTAAACTCGGATTGTATTTCAGGTAGAAAATTAAACTGACACAATGGTTTGTTATGTCAAATTGCTGTAGCTGTATCTGCAACCTGTTCATACTGAAATATTTTCCAAATTGATTAGCTAATATTAGTCTAGCTAGCTTTGTTTATCTGTGCTGTCAAAAAAAAGGGTTGGTATGATTGTATAGATAGAAGTATACATAATTGGGCTTATTTTATATATGGGGAATCTCTTGCTAAGAGTAAACTTAAAATCTTAATGTGAAATTAAAAAAGCTAGATGATTATTAGCTGTATGGGTGCATAAAATGTCAGTAAATGCTACAATGGGTACTTTCTAAAAATCAGTATAGTCCGAGTTTTTGCATCTTACCTTTCTGAGTGTGTTTCAAACTTAGCTGCAGTTGCCTTTGTGATACTATCACATCTAACTTTTTCTTTTTTAAATATTAGGTTTTACTGCAATCACAACAACCAATCCCATTTGGCTAGTAAAGACACGATTACAGCTTGATGCAAGGTAAGAATCTACTGGTGACAAATGGAAATCTCCCTGCTGTTAGATTTAAACTTCGCGTAAGTGTTCTGAACCAAAGTATCTGGATTGACTCTTTCAATATCCAAAACTTTGAATTAGGAAGTTGTTGCTGATCTATCTACAAGTTACACTTGTCGTTATAATCGTTTTTCTTTATTAATCTCTCTGTTCTAAGGCATGCTTGAGGCACTGTAGTACGCTGGCCAACAAATTTGGAATGAATTACAGGGTTAACAGTCTTATATTCTACCAACATGTGCTTACATTTCCCTTCAGTAATGCAGTCTTCTTGTTGTTAGTTTGTGAGCTAAAAGTTCCTGAAATAAGAATTTAAGTG
The DNA here is from genome assembly GCF_013377495.2 of Cygnus atratus. Lineage (NCBI taxonomy): Eukaryota > Metazoa > Chordata > Aves > Anseriformes > Anatidae > Cygnus > Cygnus atratus. Next base: position 6,393,218 of record NC_066370.1, read on the forward strand.
TTTTAAGTCAGGATTTAAGTATTTTAGTGAAAGTTTAGTAAAATGACAGAATCCCCTTCTGCTCTTAGATTTTCACGTATAGTGAGCTCTAGTCTATAAAAAGCAGAAGCCTGCTTTCATTGATCCAAACACGGGAATTGCCATAATATCAATAGAAGTTGTCTGAATTTATTACAAAAATTGATTACACGAAGTGTTTTATTAATACAGTACTTGTAATGAAGTAAAACCTTATGCAAATGGAGAGGAAGACCAACCTCTGTTGTCATCTATTTAAAACAAGGGAGAGACTGATGAGATGCAAATGTCTAAATACAACCGTCCTGTTCATTTTATAGACGTTCTGTAAAAGAGTGCAATATCCAATTCTTTTTTCAGCCATACTAAATCCATTAATGAGCCACAAAACTTTGTGGCTTATCTGTTTCTGGTTGTAAAGTGTGAAAACATCGCTTCAGAAAATAACATTGCTCTGTGATAATTTTTCAAAGGAAAAACAAAACCAAAACAACCTACCAAACTGACATTGTCAGTTCTGAGTGACATTGTCAAATGAGATCCATTTCTGGGGAAGAATCATAACTTTCAAGCGTAGGCAACATATACGTTTGTTTAAGAGTTTACTAAGAATAATTAATAGAATTGAAAAACTACCAGCACAGTGAAATAAACTTAATTCCTTCCTTAAAAAACAAGGAAACAAAACCAAAAAACCTCTGAAGGTTGCTGGGGCAGAGTGTACTAATTAATGTAAAGAGGGTTGAAATACACCAACCCTAAGCCCTAATAAATGGTTTAAAACTATAACCTTGATTGTTCTTTTAAAGTGCTTCTGCTATAGTCTCTGTCAGCATACTGTGTGATAGCATTTGTTTTGGGGGATAGTTGTCTGTGACAAGTGGTAATTTCTGATCTACTTGTAACAACCTTAGATGTGCAGATCTTGTAACTATTAGTGCAGTGGTGTTCTCCTGAATCTTAGTCATGACAATGTGTATCCTAAGGAGTATCTGGGCATCAAAATGTCATTAAAACAAAATAGCTTATTGTGAGCTCTTCTTACTGTAGAGCCTGCAGTTCAAACCTTAGCATGTTTTTGTATTGCTTTCAAACTAAACTAGTGCACATTATTTCTGTATATTCTGTATATTTCTGTATTTCTGGAGCTTCCTTCCAGAAGAAGGAAATCTATCTTTAAGTGTAGAACACTGCAGTTGTATGGGCTAATCTAACACACACTGCGTTTTCAGCTCTTTTAATTCAGTTTTTAGAGGCATAAAACACTTGGCCTGTATGATTGTTTAAAGGTTGGACTAGATGATCTTGGAGGTCTTTTCCAACCTGACTGATTCTATGATTATACTCACCTGGTCTTGTTTATGCTGAGGTTCTCTTTAAAACTCCCACTGGTCCCAGTAAAAATGGGGAGAAGGCATGTTTTGTTTCCAGAGTGAAATTGGTTTAGGCTTTGAGGCAATGCTAGGGCTCTTACACATCAGAACAATTTCTTGCAGCGGTCCTGTAAGAAAGGTAAGACAGGTTTACCTGTCCAGGTGTACAGGAGACATACAGATTGGGCTGCTCTTGGAGTTGCAGCTTCTAGGTCCAGCTGTTCCTCTGGCTAATTGTTCTTCATCTCTGTTCTCCTGTCCCACCAGCAGTACTGCCCACCGCTCCACAGCATCTGCCACCTAGCTCAGTCTAGTTCTGATTCACAGCTATGTGTAGACATGGACCACTTAAAATAGTGCCTGGTGCCTTGCTTCAGTGTTTGGTACTGCAGATTGAAGCCATCAGGATTGAAATTCTGCCATCTAGTGATGCCTTATTCTACTTGCATACTGTCTGTCTTGATTTGACAGTATGCATATGACTTATCATAACTTCTTAAAAGCTTATTTGCTGTTTTAATCTGTGCAATTTGCTCACTCAGGAGACCTCTGCTGGCAGAATCCATATGTTTCAAGTGCCTATGCTCCCTGCTGCAATGAAGTATATTTTATGTAGTGTCATAAGGGTCACGCATAGTTGTGTACAGTGTGTTAAATCTTTCAGTATGCAGAACTCAATTCAGTAAGTAAGCTAAAAATGGGAATTAGATTTTCTTTACCCAAATATTTGTTGATAATGTCTAATGTAATTTGGCTTGGGTTTTTGATGTTCGTTCTGACTTCAGAAAATAAATAGCAAGAGGCTGAGGCCAAGTATTTTGATGTCCTTCAAGTCCAGTGTGCGTATTGCAAAGTCTAATCAGCATATGCCTTGACATCAGCTGTGGCTTGGTTGAATCAAATAAAAGCTGCCTATGTTGTGTTGGTTGGCATGTCCTCTTCAGATGTCCCAGCAGTTTGCTGATACCTCTGATGCTCTGAGGCCTGCTGGAACCCTAGCTCCTGTCTATTGCTTTCATGTTTATGTGCCTCTCACCCAATTCATCCTAAAGGTTGTACTGCAAGACAGGCACTTCTAAAATGGGATGGGTAATTGCTATAGGAGCTGTTCATTTGAGGCAGAATTTAGGGGAGAATGCACTCATTATGCAGAAGAAAATTGTATTTTTTTTTCCACAAGCCGTTAACTTATACAGTTTGCTTGGGAGTCTGTTTCTAGGCAATTTAGTCCTTTGTTCCATAAGACACTGGGAGGCCTACAGCTGGTTGATTTGTCTCTATAATATTTTTCTTTAATCATACTATAAAAAGTTTGGCTTGGAATCAATGTAGTACTTTACTTGTGTCCAGTGCTGAAGGTATTTAGAACATTGACTTCCAAATTCTGTGTTTCTGTAAGTATTTGAACTGGGGACCCTTAGCATCAGTGTGAAATGTTTCCTAAGTCCTCTTGTCACTCAAGAAAAACTGATTAATTATTTTCTAATCTCAACTTGCACTATCATGATATCTGTCTTGTTTTCTTCTTAGGAATCGTGGAGAAAAACGAATGAGTGCACTTGAATGTGTCCGAAAAGTTTATCGATCAGATGGTATTAAAGGCTTTTACAGAGGAATGTCAGCATCCTATGCAGGCATATCTGAGACTGTAATTCATTTTGTTATTTATGAGAGTATTAAGAGAAAACTACTGGAGTATAAGACTGCTTCTGCCATGGACAATGAGGATGAATCGGCAAAAGAAGCTTCGGACTTTGTTGGAATGATGATGGCTGCTGCCACTTCCAAAACTTGTGCAACATCAATAGCATATCCGCATGGTAAGTGGGGCTTGCGAAGCTGAGATCCTGAATCAGTGTGATCAAATGGAGTTTTTCCAGTGATTTGTAGCAGACTTTGGCTTGCTTGCTCGATAACTGTTTCTTTATCTAATGCTTTTCACATTCAGCTACTCAAAATGAGTATAGTATTCAGAAATGAAAATATTTTAAAATGGGTGTCTATCATGGCTATTTTTTTGTCAATGTTTATTTTTCCAAGGGAATTGCCAGGCTATGGCCCAAAGTACTTAGGGAGAAGGTACTTTCTCACTTGGAATCTACATAGCCAGCAATTTCACGTAACTCAATAGTGGACTGTGGTGGTTTACCGCCAGTAGGTAGCTAACCACCACCACACTGCTGTCTTACTCCTCCCCACTCAGGACATGGAGAAAATACAATGGAAGAAGCTCATGGGTTGAGATAAGACTGTGTCAACCCAATACAGAGAGAAGAACTTTCTGGTTTGTAAGAAAATAGGCAGTCTAGTTTGGTTTTCAGTGGCATTTGATTTTTCCAAAAGTAGTTGTGTATACATTAAGCTTCATAGATTGAGTGCTTCATTCATGGCAACTTCGAAGTTAAAACATAAGCCCAAACAGTTCTCTTCTGGATTTTAACTGAGCAAATTAATTCTTCTTGCTCAGCGATATATCAGATAATACGTAAACATTTAACTTCTTTTCCTCTTACACGGACCTGCTTTGCTTCTCCGTTGTTGTTTTTTTTGAGTTTTTCTGTTATTAAGAACCTGAGGAAGGGGAATGGTTGCCTTTTAATGTAAAATTATTAGTTGGTTGCTGAGAAAGATAAGTGGCAAACATAATCACATGTGGTTTTCTTTATACAGAGGTTGTACGAACAAGACTAAGAGAAGAGGGAACAAAATATAGATCTTTCTTCCAGACGCTATCTTTGCTTGTGCGAGAAGAAGGGTATGGATCCCTCTACCGAGGTTTAACTACACATCTGATCAGACAGATTCCAAACACAGCTATCATGATGTCAACCTATGAAGTGGTAGTCTACTTGCTTGATGGATAGCAGCATGTCAAGGCTTTCTAGAGGAAGCTGGAAGATTGAAAGACTGAAGTGGACCATTGAATGTCAATGCCAAATGCGGTGGGCAAAAGGAAAGTTATATCAGGAACATGCAGCTATGGACAAAATAGAAGGTTGTGGGCAACTGAATAATTTTGCTGCCTTATTGTATGGTCTCAGAAACGTGGCAAATGGGAGCTGCCCCTTAGGGAATGCATTTATACATCTCTTAATTCCAAATTGCTGCTTTCTTTTCGTCTGTTAATCTAGACAATGCTATTCAGTCTTCAGAGACCTGATGAGTGAGAGAGGGGGTGTAAAACATTCTTGGGCAGCCTTATTCCCACTTAGTGATTGCTCTCAACTACATCCTGTTTTGTTCTGTTTTACTGCACGGTAACCTGTTGGAAGAATGGGGAAGATGATACTTTCATACCTTTCCATACCTGAAATTTCCATTCGGTTGCTCTGAAGTTCCATGTAGAGATTGAGGTAGTAGTCAGTGTGTAAAGTTTTCAGTGTTGCTACCTCAAGATAGGATATGGCGCAGGGACCCAGAATTGAATTATTTCTTCACTTCAAAAAGGTGATGCTTGTTGGCTTTTTTTTTTAATAAAAGTTTGAGCAGTGTTCTAGGTTAGTGAGAGAGGATCTGATTGCTGAACTCTTCAGATTATCAATCTCTTAATATTGGTGTATGTGGATTTCTAGTTCTGCTGCATCATTGTTTTAAATTTCTGAAAATTTCCCTCATTTTTAGAAGAAAGACCTATGAAACACTCTTCTATATCATCAGTTTTCCTTGCCAACTTGTCAGGTCACTTGCACAGCTATGGTAGTAACTGAATGCTGCTACTTAGCCTTTTAAAGGATACTTACTGTGATAGGAAATCTTGCCTAGTCCAGCCTACCATTTGTGAAGACAGGATTTATTCAAATAGCTCAATGCTACCTAAGAACAAGCTGTTTTATCCTAAAAACTTCAGGCAAAGCCTGACCTAGCTTACCAGTATCTGTATTGGTGTAGAGGGGAAGAACATGCATCACCGTGGTTAGGGTGACCAGAAAGCAAAAAATGTTGAAGCTGAGATAAATCTCTTCAGTGCAGACAGCCTCTGTACAGAATGATGGAGAAAAGAGTAAATGAGATTTATTTTTTTTGGTAAGCATTCCCCTTGATAATTGCTGTATCACTTCTTCCAACTTGAGCCTGTGTACAGAATAGCAGTTGACAGTATAACCTTGTCCTCCAGATTGTTTGAATTTTCAGGAATTGTTTTTTGTTCTGTAAACCAGCTGCAAAACCATGAGTTGCATTCAGCAGCAAGGCTTAGCTAGTTAATTCTGTCATAACTTACAGCATTTTCCAAAATCACACAGTGTCAAAACCAGAAGTTTACTGTTACAAGAACTTCTGTAGGTTTCCAAACAGAAATCTTTTATCTGCACCTAGAATATTTATCAATATGCATCCATGATCCTTATGAAGAAGATGACCATTGTAATTTGGGGGCGATAGCTTTCTACATATAAATGCCACTACACCGGTATGACAGAACTGTGCTATCAACTCTTCCAGTGTGGTGCTTCAGTATACTTAAACTGTGCATTGTGTGCAATGGCTTTCTTATAAATGACTCCTTATGCACTTTGTGGCCTTCTGGCTTGTGACTTTTCTTCCTCTTCTTGATTATCTGTAGTCAAGCTGTGGTTAGTACATGCTGTTTGGTTTTAAACAAAGCATGTGGTTTGATTTCCGTGCAACTGCAGGATAAAGCATTTTATGCTGTAGGTCTATAGGATCTCTGTTGCAGTAGTTCTGTAGGCTGTATGTGAAAACTTGAAGCTTACAGAGCAATCAGTCTGTTTTTTTTTCATTCCCTTTCCTTTATTTTGATCCTTGTCATGTTCTCCATGCTGCAAAAATTTTGAATACTTCATGTAACTACTAATTGCCACCTATAGCACGTGCAGTGACCTTGCAGTGGAAGCTTGGCTGTACTGACTTTTGTCCTTGGAAAATCATGTTTTACCTTTTTAAAGACAAATACTGTGGTCTGTGATATGTCTGCAAAGGTGAACTTGGTTGATTTAAAGAAGTGAAGGGAGTGCTTAAATGTGTGCTCTAAAATGCACCTTTTTCTAGTGATTTCTAGGAAAAATCTGGAGTATTATGACTCTGAATGAAGTCTTGCTGTGATGCCATTATTCGGATAACTAAACTAAGTGCAGGAATAGCTGCTTATTGTAGCTTTAAATCTGTAGAAAGTGGATTACTCTTCAGGCTATCCAAGTTATTTGGTCACAGACAAACTTTAACTTGGCAAGACAACATTCAGCTGTGGAGTTTGTGAATATAGCTGACATTAAGCCTTGCATTAGCCTAGGCTTCATGCAAGTTGCTCTCCTTTGTTTATTGGAAACAGTCTCCATTGATTACACGTACATCTCTTCCATTAATTCACTGGGTACCTCCTGTGTGCCTTCTCTGGGTGAGATCCGATCCCTGGAGTTGCTTTCAAAACAAAAGTTGAAGTAGAGAATGTTGACAAGGCCAGCTGAGTATGGGAGATAGCAGCTAAAACTAGACAATCAGCTTACGGTTCCACCTTTTTCATGGGGGTTTAAGCAATGTTTTTGCCTTCAGGGGTGATCTTGTTTTTTGGCTTGCTTTATATTATATAAACCCAAAGTTTCTTGGCTTTTTCATTAAAGTACAGTACATACAAAGTTACCTCTGAAATATTTCCCAAAGATCTTTAAATTATTTATATACTTTTCCTGATATTTATTCCAAAAGCTCAAAGGGAATAAGATGATGCTACACTCAGTAATATCCTTAACTACAGAACCAAAAGGAGTGCATTTAAACTTTCTTGTAACTTAAATGGTCATCATAATTTCTATTTGAATGTAGCTTATTTATGTCACTTTTTTTTGCCCCCTGCTAAAGAGGCAAATTGGTTTTTGGATGTTTAAAACAAGCCTCAGTAATAAGTTTCTCTCCACAATTTCCCTTGCCTAGATAATAGATAAACCCTTACAAGCTACTAGTTTTCACTCAGCAAAAGGTTAGATTTGGGAAGCACTGAGCCTGTACTTTGCGGAACCAGCCCAAAGATGGCAGTGGAGCCTGCATTGCTCAGAGGGAAAAAGGGCTGCCTGTGTGACTGTGCTGCTTGTCACCCAACTGCTGTAGCATCCTGGAGGTGACGTGGCAAGGGTGGCCCGAGTTTGGAAAGCCAGAAAAAATCGATTTCAGCGAGTGCCATAACATTTCACTGCCCCTCTAATTGCCCTACAGTCCCTGTAGTGCTGTGTGCTGACAGGTGAGTTGTGGTGTGTTGCAGGGGGCTGAGCCCAGCCTTTAAAATGACCGATAGATCTGCTGTTTGTCTGAATTACTCATCTGCTAGGCGGTTATTCTAAGTAGTTTTACACTAGGGTTTTATGGAGTTTTTGTTTATTTTAATCGTAACTGAAACATCAGCCTGTCCATTAGTACGTTGACATTGCACCTATCTAGTTCCCTGTTTACATAAGGCACTCCATTTATTTCCTTTCTAATTGAGATGTTTCTTAATGACAGCTTCTGCTGTTATGTTTTTGTTCTTACAATTACGTTTGTAACATTCCTCAGACTGTAGCATTTGAAAAGAATACTTCCAGATCCAAAATATTGGAGAGCCTCTCTAAATGTTGCTTCCTGTTTAAACTGTTTAAATTCAGAAAACAAGCTGAACACTGAAGTGTGCCTAGGTAAATGTACTCCTTTTTCAGCTTTTGTCTGTAAAGATTTAGTTAAGTAAGTTTTCAGTTCTTCTATTTAAGAGAGTCTGCCTACCCTGCATATGTGAACTTAATTATGCCCTAGGAGTCATAGCTAAACACTCACAAATGACAGTTCCAGAATACTTTCATGCTCCTGTGAGGTTTGCTATTATTCTTGCATACACGTAGTTGGCTGTAAACTATGTGCATTTACTCTGTATTTATATAGTTAACTCTTTTGTTTGGATTGCTTTAAACTTCAAAGCAAATTAAAATGATGTGCTTCTACTCAAATGTTGCCTTCTGTGCTAAACTGTACACTACTTTGAACCTTTTTGATTTTTTATTTTTGATATATACCAGTGCCTGGACAGTTGTGATTAAAAATGAGCAATTTAGTAGGAGACCATGGTGAATCATTTTATCTTGTGTATTTTTATAATAACTGCACGTAATGGATTTGTGTTGTACCTATATGTTTTTTTTGTTGGGCTTCATGGGTGCTTTATGTTACAGTCCGTGTTCTTGCAGTTGAATTTGAATACTCTTGTTACTGTTTCTCAACTGAGATTCAGTAACTGGTGTTCAGAAAGTTCGTGTCCATTTAAAGTGCCATCTAGCAGAAGCTACTGTTTGCAAAAATGAAGGGCAGTAATTCCTTAAACTGTTTAGACTTCATTACAAATGCAGTTATAAACAAGTCCTTGAATCTGAAGTGTTATTAGATACAATTTCTTTTTAACAGTAGGCATTTGATCTGAAGTCTGTCCTGAGAACTTCCTCACAAATCATTCTGCAAAAACATACGTGGGTTTTGTTTGGGGTTGTTTGTGCTGCATTTCCTTCCCCCCCTCCAACTCGGTGTGTTGTGGAACTGAATCCTTAGCAGCTTTTGATACGGAGCCAGGTGTGATGTCTCCAATTTCATTCTTTCATATGTTCAGAAGTATTTCAAAACTGGCATTAAAACGACATATCTGTGATAACTTTCATTTCTTTATTTTCTTTCAGTAGGTGTTAATTTGAATTGACCAACCCTTCTCTGCTTCTGAGACTTCCTAGCATCAAGGTCAGCCAAGTTTTAGAGGTGGTCAGTCTTTTGGAATTAGTGCAGGCAAGCAGTGTGCTTATCCCTGACACATCTGAAATTATGCCTCTAACTGGCATAATTGTAATTGTATGCAATTGATCTTTCAGTCAAGTTCTCAGAGAGGCAAATTGGCAGGGCAGAACTCAGGTTAAGTGCTTGGGGATGTTTTGATGTTTATGCTACTTCACTTCTGCTGGAGGGGTTGTATTAAGCTTGCCCTGGGCAAAAAGCATGTATGTAAAGTGAAGGTATGCGAGGTCCGAATTGAGTTGCGTTTGTGCATTAATGCACTGGTGGTCTGACTCAGATGCAGCTGAAAAGCATGTGAAGCTTAATAAAGATCTCTCACAAAAGAAGGCCCTTAAATTTGGTAATGCACTTAAAATGAGGTAATTCCAAAGACAAATACTCCTCAAATCTTCTAGGCGTTGTTGCCAGTGAGTGTGCTTTCTTTGCTGACTCAGAACATGATTTTTTTCTTCCACAGCTTCTGTCAAATGCAGGGGATGCCAGTATAGGAATCTAGTTCTCATGAACTAATTGGTGCAAACAAAACAGTGTGTTTAACTGAGGAAGATATACCGGAGAGAAGAAACTTTCATATTTTAAATGGGATATTGCAAGGGATGCAATATTGACTGGTTTCACTAATGCAGGCCTACTTGTTACTGATAGACTTGTGTGAAGTTAACTAGAAGCCTTTAAAGACAAGCTCCAGATGATGAATCTTAGTCCTGCTTCTGGGTAGATTTCTACCTAAGGGAGTGTTTCTTCCTTTAACTGTGGTTGTTCAGAAGTCAGTAGCTTTTCCTAATCTTGCTCCTGCAGCAGACACTTAGGATGGGACTGAGGCTTTAACCGCTGAAATTACTGCCTCTGGAGTGTAAACAAAATTCAAAGCAGTCTGTTCTGGGACTTCAGCATCCATCTAAAATTCTGAAAATAGGCACGGTAAAGTGCAAGTCTGCGGAAAAGATTTTAAGAATTCTTATAATTTAGGACTGTTGCTATGTAATTAGGGACTAGATAATGTACTACCAGTATTTAAGAGGGAAAGCAATTAAAATGAGGAAACTGCAGGTTTATGCATTTGTACCAAACAGAGCTCTAAGCAAATCTCTCTTCTGCAGAATGTTGGACGTAAAGGTAAATGGACAGTAAGTAAGAGCTGATCACTTTTAAATAAACTGATGAGTGTTTGCGATAATGTGTATTTTAGATGAAGAAAATGAAGGAAATCCAATCCATATGATTTTTGTGGAAGTATCTGATGTGGAGCCACAAAGGAAATCTCTAGATTATTCCAACATGGGTAAGATCTTGGCCAAAGAGGAACTGTTTTGTAGTAGGAACTGCTGGATTAGTGATGAATAGTACAAGTACTTAAGGAGGGCTCAAGAAAACTTCTGCAAGAACTGTACTTGGTATTGTATTTAGTATGTATGTCAATGCTTCTGGCAGAAGAATGATTTGTGGGTAATCAATTTGAAAGAATTAGCAGTACACGGTAAGTGTTGAGCATGACAAAAGAAAAGTAGATTGTCATGACTAGCAAAATAAGATTAAATATTAGTGCAAAATGCATATTCAGTCAGTTATAAGCTGCTGTAGGCCGAGAGTGTTACTTCCTAAGCTGGAAAGGACAAAGTACAGTCAGTTCAATAATGATGACCGTTTTAAATAAAATTTTATATATTTAAAATATTTTAAATATATTTTTAAATAAAAATATAGCTCTAGAATGCTAAAGGAACAGCACTTTTATATATGAATGTTGAGCTGCCCTGACTTGGGATACTACACTCAGTTCCAGTTCATCACAGCTAGGAAAAGAAGTTTAGCAAAAATAATTGGGGAAAGAAGTGTGCATATCCTGTCAGCATAACTGACAGAATCTGAAAAGGGATATGGTGATTTGAGCAGCCTGGTCTGGTGGAAGGTGTCCCTGCCCACGGCAGAGGGGTTGGAATTAGATGGTTATTAAGATCTATTCCAACTGAAACCATTCTATGATTCTGTGATTTTACCGCCAGTATTAAGTTATAAAGCCCAGTGCTACAAAATGAAGGGCTATTTGTTGGCTGTTATTACATCCTACATAATAATCAATGCAAAACAATCCTAAGTAGTCCTGAGAGCAGGAAGGAGGTAGGCACTTGAGTGCCTGAACAGCACGTGGAAGAGATGCATGATGTGGTCATCTTTTGATAGCAGCAAGGCTGGATTTACTAACCTAGATGGTCTCCTCTGTGTGTTTAGTTTGAGTTAGGTGCTCTGTTTATGATGGAGTTAATCACCCTGTGCTTGGGGGGGTGCATGTGTCTTTTAGGAGGATTTACAGAAAAGATGAACTAGGGCTCATTTTACTGTGTTCCTCTGTCCTTTCTTAGAATCAACAAAGCCCAAGAACTTGTCTTTTTAACATTCCCTTCATGTATCTGTCTTTAAGCAGCTGAAGCTTAGAGACAGATAAGCTTAAAAGACAGATTCTCTTAGCAAGAAAATACATGATGTTTAGTTGATCTGAATTTTTCTTTTACCACATGTTGCTTTCCTGCAAGTCTTGCATTTTGACAGTGTCTAAGGGATGACGTTGTTTGCTGTTAGGAAGGAATACCTTTTCACTGAGCATGCAAGGAGACGAAGAAATTCCTGGTGTAAAACTATTTAGTTGATTTAGGCTGGGACTGAAATCTGCTAATTCTTATGCTAATATGAATAATTGTATCCTTGTTTGTTATTTTGCTCCTGCTACATCTAGCTGTATTGGTTCCAGGTCCCTACTGCAGTTTAGTGAGATCGTACAGTATATTCTGAACTATTCAGTTAAATACAAATCCCCTAACTATCAGTCTCTCCACTTTTCACTTTCACTTAATATTAGCTACTGTTTTGACTTAGGGTAGATATTACAGGGAGCTTCCTTCTGGGCTGGTTCAGCTTACTTTGTTGCTCTTGCATACAGTTGCTTCCCTCCAGTCTCCCTGGGAAAGGAATTTGTAGATCTAAAGTGAATTGTGGTGATAAACGTGCTGGATCTCCTGACCATGGGATGACTGTTTCTAAAGATGATGTGGCAAGAGTCCCATGTAATCATGCTGTGTTCACTAAGGGTAGACTTTGGCTAAAGGTGAAATGAGGGAGTGGTGTAACAACAGATACAGGAATGAAAACCCATCACTTCCAAAGTGACACCTAACTCACCCTGTAAACAATATTTATGTAGTGAGGGCAAATTTCTGCATTAAGCAAGGCTTTGGGAATACTGGATGGGGAGTGACTGGGAGTGTTGTAAGGGTGTCAAGGGAACTTGGTGCTGAGAAGTTTGTCTTTTCCAGCTTACAGGTTAAGAATTTCCCTGGAAAGCATCAAAAGTTGGATGTGACTTTGATACATCTCAGAGTAAAAGTAAGTTTTATCCTTGCCATAACAAGAAGAAAAGTGAAAAAATAGACCAGAGGGAAATGTGATTGGATGTACTTTTATTCCTGTTTTAATGATCTGAGGCTAGATATATAACAGTACTTCAGAAAAACATGTGAAATATGGTCCCCTTTGCCAGCAATTCCCACATAAGGAACAGTGCTCTACAAGTACAATTCTGCGGAATTTCCATTCCAATTTTGCTGTGCTATATTCTTCTATTGATCAGGGTGGGCAAGGAGTTTTCCTGTAGAATGTAATAGTATGAATACTTCTCGGGGCTACATCTGGCTTCTTGCTGTCACTAGCTCCTCAGCAGCATCTCCAGAAGAATGTCCTATAGAAACGTTTCTGTGGACTGAGGTGACCCGCCTCAAGAGAAAAGACCAGTTCCTATAGGGCTACTCACTAGACACTCAGAGTAGGCTAGCTAAAATTAGTGGGAGCCTAGTGATAACAGATACTGAAGGGAAAGAACTTCTCTTGGGAGGAAAATGCACCCTCGTTTCTCTGGTTTAATCTTTGGATAGGAAAAGGAAATGAATGATGAGAAAACCCCAACTGTTCTTGCCGAGAAACTGTATCAAGTGTAAGTCTCCTTCCAGAGATGGGACAACTCTGCAAGGAATTCTGTGGGAAATCACAATGGATTACTCTAGGTGTTCCCTGTTTTCAGCTGTATCCATGGTCTTTGGTCTTTGGGGAAAATAAAAAGGGGGGGGGGTTCCTTCCTCATCCTCTGGAAATAGGTATCTTATTGTTAACTCTCCTTTCACAGTCTGCAAGTACTATTTCTTACAAGGTATAATTCTTACTGATGTGCAAATATATATTTTCTTTTTACACCTTTGTCTGCTAAAGGTAGGCAAGCAGAATTTTTTTCCTAAGTTGGTAGGTTTTCATGATGGATCTTATCAGGTGCCTTCATTCTGTCATTCCTTGAGGTGTGCTTCTTTCCCTTCCATCTCTTCTGAAACTTAGCTATCAGTAAAAGTTTACAGAGTTTCTATTATATTTGTCTGCCACTACAAATGTTTCCTGGCCTTCACAGTGATTGAATGACTTGTAAGTTGCTTTGGGGAGCTCCGGCTGGATTCATGCTGGATATGTTTAAATTAAGGCTTGTGAGTATGGTTTGAATTACTTGCAACAAAAATGATCTATTATCATTCACACATTTTCCTAAGAGACTAGTTGAGGGAAAATACTGAAAAATGACAACTATCTAGCTACACTTGTAGGGTGGTCCAGTATTATTCCCTAATTCACTTGGGCAATAGACAGACATTTAAAATGCTTTCTTTGCAATACTAAAAATCACAAAACCAGTACAAAAATATTGATCTTTCTGCATTAGATGGAAGCATATCTGCCAAAGTCCCTAACTGTTGTAACTGAGGGGATTATTGCCAACTCTTTATAGCTTGGATGTAAATGGAATATTACCTCTCGAGCAACAGCAGCTCAGAGCTGTTGAAACCACACACACTGAAGTACCTTAACCATACAGGGGTGAACCAGTTTGAGCTTTCGGATTCTCTTGCGGTTTCCTCATAGTACAGTTCAGCCTGAACTATATTCTCTTCCCATCACGCTCTTTCCCAAGGTAAGATATTGTTTCCTTAGAGCAAGACAGGGACACGGGGCACTCCTCACATTCTGCTATTTCTGTGGGACAGTGTTCTGGTAATTCTCAGAATCTGAGCTTTTCATGTAGGAAAAATGCCCCATCCCTGAAAAGGGATGCAGAATTAACTTTGGAGGCATGGGATATTTAGAGATGATACGCCTGAAAAGACGCTGAAAAATAAGTAGAAAGCATGGAGTTTTAGCTGACTGGAAAAGACCAAAAGGCATAAAGAGAGCCCCCCAAATATGTCAAGATACAAAAATCTTGGAGAAACTTAGCGTTTCATTCTTTCCTAGCTATGAAAAGATACTTCTAATTATTCAAATGGAGAGAGTTGGTGATATGTGGTGGTAGTATCTGCCAAGCTTCCTGTTTCTTCCCAAAGATGAGATAACATTGGGTTTCAGTGCTGTAAATGCCTTCCTAAAGAAGGGTACGGGTGAGGAGATGTTATCTGGAGAAAAAATGAAGTTGTTATGGTTTTGAGCGGCTTATCCGAGCCCATAGGATAAATTGAGGCTATGAGAAATGAAATCTGTATTCAGTTACATATATACTGAATGCATCTTACTCAATTTTATACAGTCTTTCTAGTCTGTGTGCACTGGGGAATCTGTAGGGAGCTTTTCCAGTATCTGGTTTCTCCTTAGTGTTATGTCAGAATGCGACTTTGAAGGGAGATGAAATAAAGCTGTAGCAATTACAAACAATTCCCTGTTTGTACACCCAGTGCAGCTCCTCTTTGCTGAAGCTAGATACAAAAGCTGGGAAAAGGTGATGGATTTCAGCTGTTAACAAGGAACAAAAACTTTCCTGCCTAGTTCTCCTGATTTGTCTTTGCATCCATTTATTGGATACTTGTTCTCTAGTGTCCAGTAGTACAGTTTTTGAGTTGCAGACTTTTAATGTTAAGTGTTAATGGATACCTCATTATCTGAGATGTCTGTTTTTCTACTAGAAAACTAAAGTCAGCATTGCAAAAAATGCTTTTAACATTCAGTAATATCTACAAACATACTGAGCTAACAGACGAAATAGTATTCTTATGAGCAAGAAGTCTGCTAAAGGCAGAGGTCAGAGCAGGGTGTCAGCAGTGTCACCAGGGAAAACCAAGGTGTGCTATGTGTAAATAGAAGGCTGAATGATTTTCATAGTAAACCTGGTTCATTCAGTCATTTATGTGATATTAAGGACAGGACAAAAATAAAAACTAAACTTGAGGTGTTAGTCACAGTGAAGCTTTGAATAAGCAAATCCTGTCCCAGATGACTCCAGAGCACAGAGCATTTTAATAGTGCTATTCTCAAAATGGTCTATTCTGTCTAAGTAGATTTAGGGATAAAGTCGTTTATTTGGCAAATTTCCACTAAAATGAGAATATTGTTTTGTACAATAGATCCTGGCATGCAGGCAAGACCTTTTTCATAAGCAGTGTGTCAACGTTAGCTCTGTACTGGACTGTTTGGACGAAGGCATCACTGCGTAGACAGACACGTTGTGCTATTTCTCTGGCTGTGATGGATGTTTGCATTCAGGCTTCAGCATGTACTAGACCTGCAGCGTGGTGTTACAATCTTTGTGATACAGCAACATAATGTGCTGATACGCCATGAAGTTGTCATGATACAGCATTTCTTTCCTGTAATACCACAAATGAGAAACTTCACTCGCTTTCTTCTCTCCATGTCTGAAGTTGCTTGTACTAAATCAAAATGATGCATCAAAGTGCAGCTTTTAAGGGTTGATTTGAGAAGAATCTACTATCCTTTCATTTTACATCAAAATGAAGAGTTCAGTTAAGGTAGCTCTATGTAATCTGCTTGCTCAGGTTCCCTCTTTGCTGATGGAAAAAGATACAAAAGGTGGAGGAGCCTCACCTTGATGTTCTGATGCCGTTGGAAAGAGTTTGTTTCTCAAAGAAGCATGTCAGCCCTGATTAAATGGGAAAATGGAAAGCTTCCTTTGCAGCATAAGCATTGAAGTTAAAATGTATCCAAGTATTACAGACCAGAGAGAAGATAGTTACAAAAAAGCATTAAGCTGTTGTAGCTGATGGATTTCAGATGGCTAAATGCCCAGGGCTGTAACCAAAGCTGAAACTTTGCTAACAAACACCTTTGAAAAGTTTTATGTACTCTACAAGTTGTTGCTATCAGCACCTCATTTAACACAAGTAGAAACCATCACAACAGCAGTGCAGCTGTGCAAAAATCGAGTTACCTCCTTATGTTGTAGAACAGGTAAAATAGCAAAAGTCAGTAGGCAGTGACCTTCAGTTGTACAGTTAACCCCTCTTCTATTGGATCTTAAAATTTAGGGATGAAGAATATCTATCTGGACACTTGATGGTATATGCTAAAAGGGACTTGAGTATGAGAGTTAGGCATTTAATGTTTTGCCTAAGACCCCTTGCTGCTCCTTCTTGAGGGTAGATGAACTGTTGGAATGCCCAAGCACTTTATTTTGCCAAGCATCTGGAAATTGTTCTTTGCTCATATCCACAAATGCCTCAGTGGGACAGGAACGTGCAGCTCAGCCCTAAGCTCGGTTGAGATCCTGGAACTCAGCATTCACTTTTACAGCTTCCTTAAGGAGATCATCCTGGGAAAATTTATGAACTAAAAATACAAGGAATGATTGCTGCTTTCTTTAGCAGTATAGGTGGTGTCATTCTAGTTTGTTGTTTATTTTTCTTTACAAGTAACAAAGGTAAGAGTGCTCAGGGAAGAGAAAGGGGACCCAGATTCAAACTCCTTTTCTGTCTAGAAGATTCTTGCCTTTCAGAAGTGTGAGACAGGCTGTTCCTGGCTCAGATAAACATTTCCTGCTTCTCTTTTCAGCATGCATCACAACTGTAAAGTATTCAGGAAACTTGGAGAAAAGAAAGGAGGGAGATAGAGGTATTGTGCTGTCTGGTTTTTGCCTCTTTTCTCAGGTCACTAGCTAAAATGGAGAACAACGAACAGAATCATGGCTTTGCTTCAAAAGAGCGATTTGCCTTTTGCCATGAGATTTATTTTTCTTGTGTAGATTCTTTGACTTCCCTTCTACAAAAATTTTTGTATTTTTTTTCTGCACAACAAATCCACTTCAGCACTGGAAGTTAAGACTCTCTCTCCCAAGAATAAATGGGTTTATATGCATTTGAATTTCCTTTATTGAAGGAGAGCCTTGGATTTGCTATGACATTTCCTGTGGCCCAGAAACAATCCGCCTTGCTTGGGGCTCTTTGAAAGAAACTGTGTCCAGTCTACCAGATGAGTTCTTTGCTGTTGTCTTCTGGACAAATAGTGCTCTCTGCATCAAAGGTCTCCTAAGGTTTAGAGGTTAAGATCTTGTCTCAGTATTTGCTCTTCCCTTACTCTAGACAGATGTATGTGAATATTCAGAATTTTGGTGTCTTTTAGTCTGTGTTTGAATTGTGAACTCTTGCACTGCTCATGCCTGTGCTCTGACTACCTGGGGCATTTGGCAGCTTCACTTAGAATTCACAGTCCTTTCTCAGGACAGGAAACCAGCAAAGTAGCAAACTAATTTCTAGGTATCAAAGTCCTGTACTGTGCCAGATATTATTAGTTTGTTCTTCTGCTAACTTTTTGGTCAAGTGGTAATGATCTGTCAAGAAGAGTTTGATCTCAATATTATTTTTTTATTATTTTATTTGAGGGAAAGGAGTAAAGTGAAGGGAGGTAAAGAGTTGGCTACATATTGTGTTTGGTTCTTTGTATTGTGTTCTTAACTATTTTTGCAGGTATTGATGGTGATAAACTTCAACTAGAGTATGTGAAAACACCAACTAAAGGGGTCTCTGCAGAGAAAAAAATGTTATTGCTGTGGTAAAACACCCCAGTTGAACGGTTGTTCAATTCTATTTTGCTATGGCTGTCTGTAAGCATATATTAAGAATGTGCTGGTGGAGCTTAAAAAGCTAGTACATGACAGAAGGAAACATGTAGGATAAACAAGGAGGATATAATAAGAATGACACATACTTTTATCTTATGCAGACCTTCATTTACTCTCTTCCTTGTGTTACGGATTGACTTTTGTGGTAGAAATTACTGCAGCAAACAGGGGTGAAATTGCATCTCTTTCAGCCTCTATAAAGAAATAATTACTAGGTATACCCAAAGAGAAAAGCCTCAACCAACCACTGGTCAAAAAAAATCATTATTGCTGTAGTTCAAAAACACAACTGTTAACTTAACAGATAACACTTTCAGATGAACACAAATCAAATAAAAAAAAAATACAGCTCAAAATGAGGTATTTTGTAACCTATGAGAGTCTTACTGAAGGCTTGCTAAAGTCAGTGTTGGTTGTTCAACTCCGTATTTCTTTTGTCCTACAAACTGTACTGATGGAGGTGACCATAACATGAAATGATTTAAACTCAGTCAGCTAGAGTCTTTTGTTGAGTTGAGGGTATTTGTATTATGATGAATACTGTTGTCCTAATATTGAGGAGTCCTAGTCATGGATCAGGATCTCTGTGTAAGGCCTTGACACATGACACATCTTTCAAGAGGAATGTGTCAGTTGCTTTATAAGCAGGCCACAATTAATGCAGAATGTTTTAGGTTGCTAGGAATAGATGCAAATTAATTTTCAACAAACAAACAGCAAACTCTTAAGTCAGATAAATGGGTGTAGTTAAATTCTTGCTTTAGCTTCCTCTTGGTTTAGTTTTCAAAGATTTAGGAGACTTAGTGGGAAGAAAAGCATTTCCACCTGTAATGGCTAATTTTATTTAACAGGGCTGTTATATGACCTCTTAATCTGAAGTGTTAAAGTGGTTCACTCTGAAAAGGTAGTGTAACTCCAGGAGACCTAGAGGGACTAGTGAAAAGATGACTATTTTTGTAAAAGGTCATTCTGAACTTTTGACTCTGAAACTTGGGCTTATTCTTGACCTTGGGATTTCTAGTCCCTGGCCTGATGGTGATCGAGAATATTGAAAACAGAGCTATATAAAACTACCAATTTTCACTTAATATGAAAGCTGATAGTTTTGCAAGTATGTGAAAATTTGATCCAGTGTATAGTTTGCTCTTTCTGCCAGCCAACACTCTTATTCATGGTGTAAATGACTGAAGTTCTCCCTCTGGGCAAAATGGTGAATTTGTTCAGGCACAGATATCTCTTTTCATGGAGAAATCTTATCCCCCTTATATCAGAATTAGCTTTTTATACAGAAACGTGGTTTTCCCCATTGTTTTTCTAGTCATAAGAATTTTTGTGCAGAAACAGTAGTATGGTCTTATGGGAATTGCATACCAGGTAAAGTGATTCCAGTCATTGTTCTCTAAGCAGTATTTCCATCCCCCCTTCCCCCAAAAACACCCCCACTAAAAGTTTTCCAGGTTACTAAGAAGTCAGTTAGATGGCATTAATAGAGGGAAAATTGTTTGAAAAGAAAGCCTAAGAGATTAATTCACTCTATTTCCTTGTTTATAGGCAATCAGAAATCTCCTAACATGATTATAAGGTATTCGAGGGGATGAAAAGCGCACAACTTTTTAAGAAAGCCCTTGGAAGGTGAAAGACAATTGTAATTCTTTGCAACCAAAGTTACCTGCAGCACAGGTAGGGTTACCAAACAATAAATAATGAATATGTTGTAACAGAGGTACCAAAAATTCACATACACAAATAACATCTTTCCTGTCTCATAGAACTGAAAGTGTTTGAGCTTTCTCATATTTTACCTGAGTATGTGAAACATTATGGGAATTTAGGATGACTGAGTGTAAAGAGTTTTACATATAAATCAAAGTTCATATTCGTAGGGTTGGATTTTATCTATTCACTGAGCATGTTAAGTTGGAGGGTTCATTCTATATTCACAGTTTCTGATTAGGTTGACAGTCACAAAAGGCTTGACCCGTCCTACTTCATTTAATTTAGTGTCAAAGGTTTTTTTGTTTGTTTTTAAACGGTAAGATTGGCAATTAACAAATCAAGTGAACTATCTCCCCTCCTTACTGCTAAATTGATTTGCAGAACTATTTGCCCTCATCTCCAGAGAGTGGGGAAGTTTAAGGCCTAAGCCTCTAAAAAGAGGTAAGTTGTTTAATGTAGCTATTCAATATGCAAGCGTGTTCCAGACTGGGAATTTTAACTAAAGACAACAAGCTAAGACCCAGGTCTCAGTGGAGCTGAAGTATCAAAACAGTATGGTATTATACATTTGCTTGAATAGCCTGAATATAGTTTGACTCCATCAGTGTATGAAGATGTGTGTCATCCTTTTAGTGCCTTTTTTTTTTTTTTTTTACAGTATGACTGATAATTAGTTGGAGCTGGACATATGAGTTGGAAGAGAAAAATCTCTAATAGGAACATTGATACAGGTGCAGAAGAGAAGAATTTGAATTTTCTGTCACACTTTGCTAAACATTCATTGTAGGCATTTTGCTGTTGTTTGATAATAGTGAGAATTTCTGTAGCTGGCAAACCTAGTAGATTCCGGTGAGTCAAGAAGTTGCTTACAATACTAAGCCAACTAACACCCTGTCATGCTGTCCTGTGGCACTGATGTTTATATAGATCATAATCTCCAAAGGATTTATAAAACTTTCTGAAATTACCTATGTGTAAGCATAATATTGCTTACAAGAATCAGTGTGATTTTCAGGCTTTATGGTTGAAAACTAGCCTGAGAGTGGTGACTGTAGACTGTCTAGTAAAAACTTAGGAAAGAACACTGAAAAGGTGAATAGTTTGTGCAGTCCAGAAATACCCTCACTCAGCTCTCCAGAAGGGGTTTACCATTCTGTTAGCTGGCAGTAAACCAGCATTATTACTATTTTCTATGACATTGGAAGTACTGAGCAGCATCTGTGGTACTCTGCAGACATGATGAGAAATAATTCCCCGCTTGCTTAGCGATGCAGGATCAAAAGGAGATTCTGCTGTGATTAAATCCAGGTTCCTCTTGTTACGGGAACTTGTGACTTGTAATACCATTCATAAATTTATCATACTTCATTTTTAAACTAATTAGGTTTACTTGCTCTACTGGGAGGTTGCCTCAAAACCTCACTTTTTTGGGGGGGGTAGAAAAGGTGCTCTAATTTACTGTCCTAACAGTAGTCCATATAACTCAATATAACCAATAAAAGTAAGTGCAGACAGCCCTCTGAAGAGTCACTTTTGTCATATAGTGCTTATATCTGAGAAAAGTGGTTTCCACAATTTTTTTTACTTGGGTTTATTTTGCTTTCGAGTAGCTTGGGGAAGAATCTTACGTATGGAAAAGTGACTTAGGTTTTCATGTTCTTTGATATGCATAGTAATAATGCTGTCTTTTTTATTATTTAAAAAAAAATATTCTTCGTATTTCTACAAGCAATCAGAATAATGAGTCTGCTGTTGTATTTTGTAGTTAACAAATAGCACAGCTGGCTCAGCTTTGATGCATCTTCAGCAGTTATTTCAGACAGACTCTTGGGTCGTTTTTGCTGTATCTTCAGTCAAAATTGCTGGTTTGCAGAGTGACGCATACATTTTGTAGGAGCTTTTCTATTAATATAGAGACACTAAATTTCCATTTGGTTATACATGAAATGATAATACCATTGAAAAATAACCTTGTAATAATTCTACGTTCATCCTTAAATGGGCCTGATTCTGCTATCCCAACTTGCCTGGGTAAATCTCATTCATTTGAATACGTTTGATTTAGGAACCCCACTGGGTGAGGTGTTAACACCAGCCTACCCTTGTACAGTATCTCTTGCATTTTTTGGTAAGATGGTATAAGGCTACCCTGAAGTGAGCATCAAACACACCAGTGTATTTTTAGCTCTCCTTCCTCGTTGTTGTATGCTTGCAAATGCTTCTGCAGTGCTGGGGGAAGTTGCTGTCCTAATGGCATGGCATAGTGTCCATCTGACCTTCAAGACCAGGGTGGTTCTGTTGCTAAGAAATCACGAGAGAGCGAGTGCGTCCATTCCTGGCTGGAACTGTGCCATGTGCATCAGTGTCAGACTGGTAAATCGTGTTTCCAGCTTGGTAGAAATTAGCCATATACTGACAGGAAGCAGAAATAATTATCAATGTATGTTTAAAATGACGTGGATTCAACCGATGAGTCTGAAAGCAAGAGTTCAGTGACAACCAGTCTGTATTACAAATTCCATCACTGTTATTGAAAAGCTAGCTTTTATCCTCTCATTTGTTTCCTGAGAAATTTTTGTTCCTTTCCCATTACTTGCTGCTGTGAACTACATTATTTATAGAACAGGTGATGTGTTTGTATTGATTGAAGAAGCTAATGCCAGTAGAAAGAGCCTTCTTTTTTTTTGGGGGGGGGGAGGGAGGGAACACCTTCCTGTGGAGATTTAAATTTTTTTTAAAAAAAAAAAGCATGCACAGTCTGTCTTTATTGCTCTTGTTTCTGAAGAGAAAGATTTACAGATATTTTAGTGGACTTCAAGTTTATCTTCATTTTCGTGATATGAAGTTAATTCATCATTGAAAGAGTACAGAAGTCAAATGACAGATTTCTGATTCTAGTGCTGGATTGTTTTCTGTAAGGATTTTCCTTTTTTATAATTCAGTTGAGATATTTTGCAGATGAAAACGTTTGCATTTTTGCCCCTATTCTAAGAGACAAAGAAGGATATTTTGATATAACCAGGAATTGTGTTTCAGGGCCTGTGATAAGGGAATACAACAGAAACATTTCATAATCTTTGCAAGTGCTTTCTCAAACCAAGGGGAGCACTGAAATACGTTTCAAAGTAGATTTGGCATTTGGCTCAAGTAATCCATGTAGTTAGCTCTGAGCGCTTCCCCGTCAGGCTTCTTTAGGTCAGACATTCAGTTTTAAAAACATGTGCTTGCAGGAAGAAGAAGGGGTGTGGATTGAGGTACTTAACAGTGAGAAGCAATCGGTATTTGCAAGACATTGTACCCGGTCTTGAGATAGGGCAGCTTCATGGGATGGACTTTGAGGGACAGGGGAAACAGCTAAATGTGCTGGTATTTACACTGCTTACTGGCTTGCCTCCAAATCTTAGCTGGAAAGCTGGCTTTCTTTCTAAATTTTAGTGGTTATCTGCTCAGCTGTATTACTGGTAAGGATTTTTATTAATAGAACTTTTTGAAAGGTTTTTAGTTTGTGTCATAACATGAACTATTGTCACCACAATCAAAAATGAAAAGCAGGCTTTTTTTAAAGTCACCACACAAAAATCAAATGGTTCTAAAATGAAAATATAAGTAGATCCAGACAAGTACAGAAAAGCATACATTTTGTTTCATCAAGCATGCTGTTCTGAAGGGGAGCTATGAATTCAACTTTGATAATATCTTGTTGTAGGAGTTGTCTTGTCCTTTGCAGTAATGAATGAACTGTAGATTGAAAGAAACTGGGACTTTTTTTTATTTTTTTACCTGAGTGTCTGAAGTTTTCCAGCTCTCTTTTTGGACTTGGAGACTGTTTGACTTCTTTGCACACAGCTCTGACTGCATCCTGGTCTGGAATGGAACTTCCTGGAACAGGAACTTTCTGCTGGCCTGGGAGCAGCTGCGTGGCCGTAAAACTGTATTTGGGTGTGCTTTGTCTTGGGCCAGCTTGAAGAATTTATCCTCCATCGTGGTTTGTCTGCTTATTAACATTCCCTGCTGGAGGCGTTTTTCCTCTTAGGTGTGCTGGCATCTGCATCTACATGATGCTGCTATCAAACACAAATCTTCCAGTATAATTGTATTGACAGAAATGTTTTTGATGGTGTGGGTTTTTTAAGTGGCTCATTTTGTCAGGAAAACGTTAGGGTGTGATTTCATGTGGTGTCATGCTACAGCAACAGCAAGGGACAGGGCAAGTAGCTGAGAAGGAATTTAGAATAATCTCACTGTCCAACCAAAACAGCATGACCAGACCACCTCCTGATGTATGTGGCAAGAGCTACCAAAACTGCAGGAAGATACCTTTTAGCTATGCCTTACTCTGTGTTACATCTTCTTTCTCGTATGTGACTAGTAGCCAAATATTTGGTTCCTATTGAAAGTCATCCTGAAAGTAAGGAGCTGGATGCTTAACTTCAGTTTGTGCCTTGGAAAGTCTCCCCTTTTATTTTGCCCTTGTCCATCAGCATTTTAGTCCAGCAAGCCCAGCTCATTTTGAGATACTTCAGAAGAAAAATGGAGTGAAAACATTGTTACACAATACAA
Organism: Cygnus atratus; assembly: GCF_013377495.2. Taxonomy (NCBI): domain Eukaryota; kingdom Metazoa; phylum Chordata; class Aves; order Anseriformes; family Anatidae; genus Cygnus; species Cygnus atratus. The sequence goes on from NC_066370.1 coordinate 6,417,566, forward strand.
GCCTGCTTTGCAATGCAAAACTCGTTCATAGTGAAGAAGTTGAATCAAAGGCTTGCTACTGCCAACTGATTATTTGATGTACTCTAGCTAATGCTGTTACGCTGCCAAAAATGTGCATTTCCATCTTTTTTCCTTCTTTTTTCATTATGAGGATAACCTAATAAATTATTTTTCTGCTTGAGTTTTGTTTGATTTGCACTAAATTTGCTTTTGTGAAATTGTTTCCTTTCTTCCTCAGCAAATTTGAAAAATGACGTTTTATCTCTGCAGCTGAATCCAGAAGTAAATACATTCTTTATTGGATTTATACTTTTCAAACAAAAGATACTAAAATATTTTTATAATATGTGAGAATCCGGAAACTTAAATGAATGTGTGATTCCTCATCTCTGCAAGACTTAAATGTAGTGATAAAAAATAAAATGAGTATTAGGTTGCCAAAGATGTGCCTTAATTTACTGCTGTTGCAAACCATTACAGAACCTGTAATGTTTTCTTTTTGACTGTCATCTGTAAAAGGTCTTTTCTTGGCTCAAAAACGTGTCAAGACACACACCCTGAAATTCAGGTACAGTTCAGAGGTGTTCAGACATCAGAGTAAAGCAAGTTATAAAAACACCTAACTCAGAGCGCACCACAGTACCAACCCTACCACCTCAGTGTGGTTTTTCTCTATGCCATTGCAAAGTAAAGATTGATATTCTGCCCACTTCAGTCAGTGAGAAACTTGTTGTTTATGTCAGTGCAGGTAGGATTCCCCTGGGGAAGTCTTCATAGCATAAATTCACACAAAAACAAATATTTACGTCTCTTTGTTGCAGTATTCAGAAATAAGCACTTTTAGTACAAGCTTCTGTATTGGATACAGCAACTCTTAGCTATCCCATCTGGAGCTATGATTTCATCAGGTCTTGCAAACAAAGCACATTTCAGTGTGGTTCAGAGGCTGAGAAGGAAAACCCAGGATGTTACAGTCAGTGTTTTTAGTTTAGTAAATAGCACTATTCCTTCTGTTCCAGTTCTTTCAGTGATAAATTATGCTTCTCTCAAAGTAGGCAGAATATTTATTGGATCAAATACCACTAGTGACTTAGTTTCCTTGTGGTATTTATTCCTGTGCAATCACTTGTTGCATGGTTCTTGATTGGGTATAGGACTGACATGTACCCCATGAGGCAATATGGTAAAGCTTGTGAGCCAAGCCATTCTGTGAAAGAGTGCAAGAAACCCTTCCTGACTGAATTCCCAGCTTTAACTATCACTGCCAACTGGATTTGTCTTGTGATTCTTGGATCCAGTTACTGACTAGCCCCAGTGTTAAGCTTATAGGATGTCAGGAGATCACAGATGAGACCAGTGTGTGTGAGGCAATGTGTTTGCATGCCTCTTGTGCTATATGTCAACAGCAACAGGGCACAACAGGATAGTAGCTGTAAATTGGGGCAGATCGCCTAGTGGGAAGACGGGAGATCTCAGTTGTCGTCGGAATGGGTAGCTCTCTTACGTATGCTTAGTTCAGAGACAGCTTGCAATTACCATTTGAAAGTAATACTGTACTCTAGCTAAAGCAGACTGGAATTTATTGAAATAGGGCTGTTTCCACAAATATGAAGTGTTTCTATTTGTTTTGTGGAGATGTAAAGCCAGCAGGAGGTCCCCTTGGGCCAAGTTTGAGATCTTCAAACTGAGGTCTCATGACAAATGCATCTCTAAAAATGTGTAAATAATCAATCTGCCAGCTCTTTGGCAGAGCTTTTGCTCGTGTCTCCATAGTGATCCTGACGATCTTAGCAAATGGAACTGGTCAGTCGGAGAGATAATTGAGGCATTAAACTATTGTACCCTGGGATAGCTCAAATCCGTCATAGCTGCATCCTCACTGGCTAAACTTAATGAAACAGAAAACAGGCTGTGGAAATAAATGTCTTTAATGCTATCCCAGAAAAGAGAACTAAGGGAGAGTTGGGGGGTGGTTAATGATTATGAAAACAGAAGCTGGCAAAGGTATGCTAGGAGTCTGGATTTAGGTGATGTATTTCAGCAAATGTATGCATGAGAGAGTCCTGTAAACGCTAGAATTTCCCTAGGGATAGGAGAGAAAAGACTGACTTTTTTTTTTCTTTTAGACAGGGAGATGCCTTCAGGTCTTGGCTGATTTAACATTTTAGTAGTCCAGTGGCATGGCCTGGGTTTAGCTCAATCTGATACTCCCTGTCCTAATAAAAGGCAAGAATAGGTTTTCAATAGGGTTCGTTAGGTTTTGGATTTACCCCTGTTTTGTGGCTTCTGAACAATATATTTACACAATATGTTTGATCTTGTGTAGAATTTGTAAAATCATCTTCATAAAAGTGCTTGGCCTCCAATGTGGATACTCTTTTGGGGTTTATTACAGTGCAAATAGAAGACAACTAGAGTTACAGACATTTAAATGTTGAATTAACTTTTATATGAAACCATATATCGTGGACAATCTTAAAGGCTGTATACACACCACCTGCTTTGTGCTTTTCTCAGGTCTCAAAACTGGTGCCATGATGGCAATTTGGATGCACTTTGCACAAGCCTCTTGAATTCTGGCTCCTTAGGGGCACTACAAAAGCAGTCATAGCACCCAGGAGAGGAGCTTGTGTTTGGTAGCCTGAGTACAGACTTCAGTCATTCTCAAAGCCTCTTGGCAGGGAGGCACAGACCTGGGGTCTTGAACTTAGGTTCTTACATCTTCATATATAACATCCTGAGCGATGTTCCCAGCTGGAACTAAACAGGCTTCTTAATAGCAAAAATAAATAATATTTCAAGTGGTGGAAATGTTTAGCTGCTTTGAGATGACTGAGCTTCTGCATATATAACTCTAATTTGCCATCTTTGACCTTGGTTCTGCAGGCATCTAAGTATGGGCATCTTGTCAGGAGTGATTATCAGTGCTTGCATAGATGTGCTTCCACTTAACTTCCTGGTGTTATGAGGTTTTGTGTGAGTTTTTGTCTTAATGAAACTTGTGGAAATTGGGGTGACTTGTACAACTAAGTAATGGGGAACTTCGGCTCACCAAGGCTATTGTATCCTCTGTACCGATGTTGGCATGGGCGTGGGGATGTACTCATTAAAAACACTGAAAGTATAAGCTGAGAAGAGAGGACAGCAACCTAGTATATGCAAAAGATGAGACAAATTCACTCTGGGTCCTTTCAGGTCACTTGTCAGAGTTTGTAACTGCCATCTTCCTCTGCATCTCCAGGACAAACTTTCCATTGCAGTGGTCTTGTCAATATCTAAGAGAAGTTGGTGAATAAGTTGAAAGGTACAGTAAATATTATAAGTTCTGTGCACTGTGCCACAAGTGCCCATTTAACCACCCTTCAAAAGGCTTAAATAAGACTAAAAGCCATTTTTAGAGGAGCTGCAGTAAAATAAGTCTTAAGGCAGCGCTGTCCTGTTTGCTGTCCCAAGACTCTCCTGCTGCAGCTCAGATAACTTTGCTTGTGCTAAGAAGAAATAAGGGTGAGGACAGACAAGAAGACAAAATGCAGATATAGAAATGTGCCCATGAGGCACATTCTCCCACTTCTGGTGACTTACACAGTGCCTGGCATTGTATTGTCACCACTGTTGCAGCTTGTAGCATCTATTTCTCCGAGCTGGTGCTCCTTCCTGGGTGGTGACTAATGAAATAATATTCTGAGCAGCACCACCATATGGCTCAGTGATGCTGTCTCTGCTCTGGAACCCATCATCTGGGTCAGTAACTGTTCAAAAGTAGCTATGAATATAACAAGGCGTTTCCTATCAGTGTGAGTAGTACTCACACAACTGTACCCCTGATAAGCTGCTGTGAACACACTCCCCAGACGGAGTTGTGATTTAAACTGACAAGAGAATCTAAATTTGTAATGAAGAATGACAATCTATCTTCCATTCACTTTACTACATAACTGCGTCCCATCTGTCTGCCTGCATCCTAACTGCAAGGACAGCACGCTCCCTAGATTGTCTCCATGCATACTAATTCTTAAGGGCAAAAACTCACACCATTAGAGAGCTGACAAAAAATGTGGACATGCGCAGCATAAAGCAGCCTTCCAGGTCAGGCTCAGACACTCATGGCATTTTAAAATCTCTTGTTTTCTCCTAGGTGAGAACCAAGTAAATGGGTGAACATACTGAGTTATCTTATAAATTCAGTTCTTTAATGTTTGATCTAGCTCAGAAATGGGCTTGTGGAGTTTATTGCTAGTCCTATTTTTTTGGACTACTCCCATACACTATCGGTATAGGAGAAAACAATTTGAAAATGGGGAAAATAAAAGTAAACATGCTTTAAAAAGAAGTTGAGAAATAATTGCAGAAAACTACAAGAATTTAATCTTGTAAATTGCATGGTTTCATGTAAAATGCAGCCAAGTGTTGATTATATGCTATAAAAAAATACAAATTATAGTATAACCTATCAAGGAAAGGTTCTTAATAGGCATGTTATCAGATAAATATTACTAATGTTTGGGGAGGGGAGGGCATTTTCCTGTTCGTTAAATGCGCTAAAAGCAATACATCAGACTTCTCTTCTCTTGGTTTTCGGTATTGCCAAGTGTCTCCGTGGTGCAGCCTTCAAAGACAGTGTAAGGTAAAAATAGCTGTAGGCTTTGCACCAAAACCTTTCTTACTCTTGATACCTTTTGTTTATAATCTGTGCTGTAGTATTTGCCAGATATGACAATTCACATCCAGGTTACATACCATGCATGCTGTACTTAAAAGTGAACTTATCTGCTGTCCATGTCATTTATAACAAGGTAGTTAGTATGAGAACCTCAGATTTTGTAACTGCCTACACTGGCACATTGTTTAATAGTGTGGCTTGCGTTGTAAGATATTTTCCTGTTGAAACCTCTGAGTCGGTCTGCTCTGCTGCAATGGATTGCATGGAAAAGTGTTGCCTGTTTTTCAGCTCTTCTCAGTGTAGAATAACAGCTGGGAACTAGGAAGAGATCCAGTGTCATGGGCCGTCCATTGTCTGTAGGCACCAACTGGCTCATGATCACAGCGTGGGGCCCCCTGCTGAAATTCCTGTGGTATCAAGATCAAGTTAGCACAGGTACCGGTCTTCCCTTTTAGTCCTGTTAACATGTATAGGCATTCCCTCTTGTGAAGATACACAGTATTGCTTAGCTCTCCTCTGCAAAGGTCTGTAAGGAAGCCGTGCTCATTAAGAAGACAGCTATGCAGACAGTTTGTTCTCTGGTCTCTAATTAGTCCTTTCTTCAGGCAGCTTTCTGGGAATTGTTTACTTGTGCCAAGCAGAGGTGTTAAGGAAGACTTGTACAACATATACTTGTTCCCTTCTCTATGCTTGGTGAAAGGCATGTATTAAATAAGTCCCTCGTAAAACATGCTTAAGCCTTGTACTGCTGTGTGCCAGGTGCTCAAGTGCCAAACAGAAAGGGCACTGGGCATCCACTACTATTTTTGCAAAGGGGCATCGCTGGTGTCACAAGTAAATACATGAACACATGGTGAGAGAAGGGTCAGCAATAAGTTATGTGAACACTGGAAGTATAAAATCAATTTGTCTGTGAATTGTCCACTTCTGTGGCACCACAGCAGGCTGGTGCAGTGTCCCTGCTCCCCAGGCCAGGGTCCGTGGGGTGGGGAGAACCACAAGATTCTCTCATTATTTGTGTCAACAAGCAGATTGGTTAAGACTAAGAAATAATGCAAAGCACTTACACTCTGAAAAGAGAACTGTAAGGCACTAAGTGAGACTTTTACAGGTACAAAATATAAATGCGAGAGAGGGATGTGAAATACTTTATCTGTGTTATAAAACCAGGAAATCAGTCACCATCCCTGGAGGTATTCAAAAGCTGTGTAGATGTGGTGCTTAGGGACATGATGTGGTGCTTAGGGACATGATTTGGTGATAGACTTGGCAGTGCTAGATTAATGGTTGGACTTGATGATCTTAGACGTCTTTTCCAATCTAAATGATTCCATGAAATGAGACATACCAAATCAGTGATTTTAATCTCATTGAACACAAGTCTATGCTGGAATCTTATTTAGATTTACTAAATTTAAGACTGGTACTTCCAAATTCACTGCTTTCTCTGGGCAACCATAGTTACGCGTGTCATGTCATGGCTGTGAATTAGTTTAGCACTAAAAATTTGCTGTTACATCACTGCAGAAATAGCATCTGCATCTCAGATAAGATGGTACTTCACATTACTTCAGAAAAAGTAACTTCTATTTTACATACAGGACCATGTTTTCCATACTTATCTATTATGTCTTTATTATGCTGGAGGGCTATAGAAATGGAATTGCTTAAAGTCCCGTAGCAAGTCTGTGGCAGAATGGGAACTGAAGCTTAGAGGTGGAACACGAGGTGTGGTTGAATTAAGTACAGTAAAAGATGCAGTGCTGTTGAAGCAAAGCACAGTGGTAAGAATAGAGATGTTCATACTGTTACTATGAACCTGAAGTCCCAACTGTATCTGATATTTTTTCCATTTGTTACTTCATTTTCTAAATATGCACAGTATGTGAGAGCTACCATCATAGTTCAAACAATATACAAACTCAGGACCTTCCCCTCACCAAGGTTTGGCTAAAGAGAAGGTGTGAAGTAAGTTATTTACAAATCTACAGTGCACTAGAGGTGCTGCTTTCTTCACCTGATACCTTACAGTGTTTCATCCAAGTTCTCCAGGCATGTCAGTCTCCTGCTGAAGCTAATGGAAGCTTGGAAGGACAGATTTGAAAGGCTGGTAAAAGTTAGTAAAGCTGTTACCAATGGACTTCTGCTTTCTCACTCGTTTTTGCCTGTCTTTGACTATGCCCTCAAGGTAGGATTGGATTGTTTGTTTTATAATGCTGAGTATTGTTTACCACAGAAACAACGATCTGACAAGAAAGCTTTTGATTCTAACATGCAGAGATATTTCAGTAGTAGAACAGAAATACATAATCATTAAGAGATATATAGATTTTATTTTAGGTATTTTTCTTCTGCTTTTGGCTGAATTTCTGAAATTCATAATTTATGTGGCTGAAAGCCATCACTCCCTTCATGCAAGTATCAAGCTATCATGATCTGATATATCTTGATGCACTGAAACACAATAACTTAAAACTGAAAGATAACGCACTTGAGCCTCTATTTAACTGCATGCAATTTGAAGTATAATCCAGAACTGATGTGAGCCAAGTTTAGGATGGTGGCGCAGACTAATATGTCAAGGTCAGGAGCAGAGTGAAGGGGCTGTGAAAACTTGCAAATGGTTGTTTCCCTGCTGATAACACAGATGGCATTACTTTAAAACTATTTTGTTGGACAACACTGCAGTGGATGGTGATGAAAGAGGATTATGTTAAAACGAAGGACATATGTTATCTAGTTAACATAATGTATATATTCTCTGGATTTCCAGGGATTGAGCAGTTTGGGACCATTTTCAAGTTATTTTTGTTACGACAACTGTAGCTATCTTACTCTTCAGAATTACGTTCATTTGCACTTACATAGCTCATTTATTGTCTTAGCCAAGAAAAATATATTTGTGCAGATGAAAAACTCCTTCTGAATGAGAGCTATGTCTTTGGAATGACAGTGTGTCATGCAGAGAACATTCTTGCAAGGAAGATGTCAATGTTTCCTTTCTGTGTACATTCTTTAGGGAAAACGTGTCCGGGATAGGTTTAAAGCTGGGGCTTAAAATGAGTGTTCAGAAAAGGACTGAAAACTTGTAGTTTGCATTCCATTCCTCAAAGACTTGTCTTCTATCAGCATGCACCCATAGCTTTCACTTAGCTTTTCAACTGATATTAGCTGGCTTTTTGTTGTTGTGATTGCAGTTGCACAACATAAAAATACATGACACATATTATGCGCTGTATGACAAAGGTGGTGTCCCTGTAGGCCCAACTTTATTCTTAGTTTTATGTCTGGAGTTTGGTTAGGGCTACTCTTTTTCTGCAAAAGCATAGTTAAGAACTCTAGTTTTACTGGATTATTCTCTCCCCTAAATTTAGGGAGGGTGTCAAGCTATAAGGAGTAAGATTTTGCTTTATTTCATATGCTCATTGCAGACTAGGATGAGATCTCTGGTCTCCATAGGTTGACAACTAACAGTTTAAACATTAAACCAAATGTTTAAGAACTGTGACAGCTGGCCATATTGCTTCTAGGCCCCGCTCCTAAGATCCATGAGGAGTGATATAGCAGTACTTCTTTGTAGCATGTGAACTGCATGGTCCCTCCACAGGATGTTTCTTTTTGTTGTTGTTTTCAGCTGACAAACACAAAGTATATCATAACCTCAGAAAGGAGGAGTACAGACTGCGTCAATGTACATTGCGTGGGCCTGAATAGCAATTATGTCAGGGAAGTGATGATAAAAACCACCGATGTTCTTGTCTGAACAGAGGCAGACTGTTTTAATCCTATAGATAACTGGAAAAGTGTGTGTTTTAATAGTAATTAACATTTCAAGGGGTATTTTAGAAAGCATGGGATTTTGTTGTATGTAGCCACTGGCTTATATCTGGATGTCAGTGCTCATTTTGTCATAGAATTTACTTATGCAGTCAAGCTGACAGTATGTTGCTGAGTGCAAATGAAAAGGAAATGAAATAGGGCATGTTAGATATTGTTGTCCATTATGCTAGAGGAATTGTTCTGCTTTCTGATGGTTTTAGCCTGTCTTCTGAAGGAAAGACTAATGAATTCCCATTATCCACAAGAGTTTTTGTCTGTATCTCTTAAATTACCTATCCAGTCTGTTTCTCTCCTGTTGGCTAATTTCTGTCAAATTTGTCAGAGGCATCAGTAAAAAATAAATAAAAATGGTCAAACAAGTTTCTTCAAAAGAGGTGGTGTTTGAGGGAAGAATCCCCATCAAGTGCCCTTATGGAAGGGAACACAACAGCTTGAGGTTGTGCATTACTAGGCACCAGAGAAGCCACCAAAGAGTGAGATCTCAGGCAAAACTTCAGTTAAAGTTCTCAGTCATGAGGTGAATGTGCGGGAAAGTAAACTTCATTAGCTCTACTGCTGACAAAAAAGCTTACATCATTCTGAACTCTGGCGAGGTATATAGCACTGTAGCTCTGTATATTTAAGGCCCTAAGACCCATTTCTCCAGTAGCTATTCCATGGAGCTGAATATTACATTAATTAAATGCATATGCAAGATGATTCTGTTAGCATGATAAATGTCTTTTGCCACAAGTAATGTTGTTGTCCAAGGTTGGACATTATAGGCTGTAATGGTCACAGAAAGGTAACTTGATTTCTTAACTGCTTTTTGAGCACTTAGAAAAGGTGTGTGTATGGAGATTTTCAATATGCTTTTTTTCCTCTTTAATTTCTGCCCATCTTCATTGTGTTAGACTAAAGGAAAATTTCTCTAAATGTTCAACTGGTTTAACAATGATTAATCTTGAGTAAGGGCTGAAATAACGTAGAAAGCACTTATTGTGCAAAAACCTGCAAACAACTGACAAGTGCAGCTCTTTGCTTCAGTTCCCGTAGTTGAAAATGAGAGAGCTTTTGCAAGCTCATGGAAACAAAATAGCTGTGCTAATCTGAAAACAGCAGCCCTGCACATGTTTTCGAGGAGAAAAGAAGAAACCTGATGCCTGTGGCTGAATCTGTCATGTATCAATTTTGGATTGTAAATTTAGCACTATTACACCTGTTTTCATAAGACTCACAGGTAAGATAATGTTCCATCAACAATACTCTGCTTCAGTCTGAAGGGCAGCCATGCTATTGTTTAGAAGGAGTTTAAATACCTTTGTATGCATGTTTAAAGAATAATATCCCAGAATCAAAATTGCTATTAAGAAAATAACACCATATAGAAACAGTACTACAACAGTCTTTACAAATATGCATGCTTGTAGTTTTTTGGAGTCTGCCTGAACATAACTGAGTTTACCTCTAAGAACTTTTCTGAGGTAATCCCCTTCTCAATTGCATAAGCAAGAGACAAATCTGCCCTCTAATTTCCTCAACAATAACACGTGGATGGCTAAATACCTAGTAAGGTGTTTCCATCTAGATTCATTAAAGCATAGTCCTTTCACACAACAGAAAGGTACATACGAGTAGAGAGCAGTAGCACGTAATGAACATGCAAATAGTGTGGTCAGAACAACTCCATCATCGTGATTATTGCTGTTATGAGGGATTCTGATGTCTGCTTCCTGATGTCTGCATGACTCATGCATAAGTTCTTACAACCTCATTGGTTTTATGCTAAAATGAAGGTGAGAGTGTAGTCCATCTGTCTACAAAATCATCCATAGATTTATACTAGTCATACTAGGTGTGGGCTCAGCATTTTAGTTTATATAGCGATAATAAAGTAGATGTTAGGACTTCTGTGATGAAAGAGGTATTCCAGACAATATATAGTAGGACAGGGCTCAAACCAGAGAATGAGTACTATTTTATCTTTCTACAGTAGCTATTATAACTTAAATCATGACAGTGATTAAGGATCCATTTAGTTGGTGACCGAAGGAATAAGCAGAAAGGCTGGCTCCTGAAGAGCTCAGTCTGCTGGGATTTTTCTGTCTTCTCACTTCCTCCTTAAATGATTTTTAAAATGTATGAAATGATGAGAGATCCTGTCTCATAAAAGAAATTTTCTTAATGGGGAAATATTAATTTACATTATTTTAATGTAACATTATTCCTTTTTTATGATATAAAGGGAAATTTAAAATGTTGTAACATAGTATTTTTCAACTTGAAGGCATCTTTATATCTTTACAGCCTTTTAAGCTGTCCCTACTGCAAATGGTAATCCCAAATAGTGAACAATTGAAAGTGTATGATGGGAGAAGTGCTTGTTCCTTTGAAAATTCTAGTGTCAGTGGCAGAATAAATTTGAAGATGAAGCCTGGGCTTGGATGTTACCTAATGCAAATATTTGAGAGAGGAGATGCTTTGTCACCCAACACAACAGCCATAGACTGTCTGGTCTAATGCAACTCAAAATTTGTTTCATTTTCTGAAATTCTGCTTTGCTCAAATACTGTCAGACAATTTGTGCTGTCAGATGACAGCACAGAAAAGCAGAACAAACAGAAAATAATGTTGTTACATAAACATGTCCCTGTTTCTTCTTCCACTGTCTTAGAAAGTGACTTTGCCTCTCCGTCACTGAAGTGTTAGCATCTCCTATTCCTCTTTAAGAAATAAATAGGTCAATTGCCCAATGAGCCAACTGTGTTCATGGTATTGCCACCAGCATGATTACTTAGAAAGTGTGGTTATTTACCAAGTAATTGTGTGTTTCTCTACCATAATTTTCCTGTGGTGGTCTTGTTCAGTAGTCTGTTCAAAACGTGCCAGGCACAGCATAAAGAAATGCAATGATAACGAGATTCCCTGCATAGCAATTCAGTCCTTGCCAGCTTTTCTTAAGGTCACCTTCAGCAGCCTTTCCGTTCATGCTTCAGTTCCTCCCTGTTCCGTTTGAGTGCTCTGTGCAATAACAGGTTGCTGGATTCAGTTTCTTAAATTGGCCTCTTTAAAAAGTCCTTCTTTGAAAAAACTAAACACTTTAATGATCGTGTGTATCCACTCTGCAAGGTTTTATATAATATTTTTGGTTTTCCTCTTGTTGGCATTGAAGAACTAAAGCAGTGTGCTGTGCTCTATAAGAATCCAAACAACAGAAGCAGCAGCTTTTCTTGTTCAAAAAACTGTTCAGCAACAGCCACTTCACTTTAGGAGCTTTCTTTTATGATACCCTTAGAGCACGGTCCAATTTTGAAATGGTACTTAAAATTTTATGAGCAAATGCATTTAATGTGTCCCCCATCTCTCGAAGTGTGAGATCTACAAATAGAGCAAAACTGTGCGATACAATTAGCCGAGTAAACCCTACAAGTTGCCTAGCGGGGAGGCTGCATAAGTCTTGTTGTAGTCAGCTGTTATAATTACACTTTCTTTTTAAATTATGCTTATTTAGTAAATGTCTTCATTAATAATTACTATCTTTTTTTTTTTTTTTCTCTAAATTTTTGGGGTAAGTAGTGAAAATAATAGGGAAATAACTGTGTGAGAATTTTGGAATCCATGAATATGGTCAGTTGTGCAGCTGCTTCATGAGCTGTAAGAGCTGCTCACAATTAAACAGCCTTCTGATGATAAGCCTGTGACCGTATTGATACCCCAGCTTACTTCATGTCCATATGATTTAGACAAATATTGATGCACAGACATAGGCTGTGGCTTAGTGGAACTTGTGAATGAGAAATATTAAGTATGTGTTAACCTTTTCCATTTATCCCCTGTTGAAGTGGACTGGGCAAATCACAGCTGTGCCTGCCCATGGAAGTCCATCACGTAACTTGCAATGTCTTCTAGTGGCATCACGTTGCAGTTGAGATATGGGAAGAAGATGTTGAGACTCTCCTGAGACAGATGTGATGATAAATAATGCCAGGTTATGTACAGACAGCCAAACCAGAGATTTTTAGTGAAGTGAATGCTCAAAACTTGCAGTCAGGGAACACCTTAAAACTATTGCTTTGTTTCTGGTCTAGTGGTTGGGTGGACGCTAGAGATACATCCTTTGTTTTCTGTTCTCCCTTACTAATTTCTTCAGATAAACACACATCTTTAGTTTCTGTGAAGAATTCCGTGTAATGACATAGAACTGTAACAACCACAAAGACACTTCAACTGTTAATATTCACTAAAGGAGTCACTAAGGATGACATTTTGAAAATACCTAACAGCCTTATGGACATTTGTGTGCTTTACGTGTAGAGAGCATGTTTAGAGAGACAGATTTGAATATGGCAGTATGCCATGCATTTATTATAATACAAGTGCCTGAAGACAGTGGTGTCATCAGCTTTATGATTTGTTTCATTTTACTTGCAAATATGAAAGTAAACTTGGAGTTACTCTGAAAAATTTCCTGAATAGTAACAATAGTTTCTCTTTGAGACATTTACAGTAAGCCTACCTAAATTGTTTTCTGTTTACTTGTATAGCTACTATGTCTCTGCAAAATTTGCTAGCTTGGGACTATCTATCACCTCTGCAGAAGACTTTCACATCATTACTACACATAGCTCAACATTGGTTTGTGTTTTTTTGATCATAGATCTACATTTCAGATGGTTCACACCAGATTAAAGAATCTAGGGAGGGGAGGGTTAATATTGCATTTGAGTAACCATGCTGCCAGTTAGGGATTTTGGAAGAAGCCATAATAAAGAGAGTTCTGGTTTGGCTGTGGTATTGTTTGGATTCACTTCAAGACCCAATATTTTTGGGAAACAGCACGACAAGCTTGTTGGAGACCAAGATTATATGAGCCATCTCAGCTGAAGTTGAGAATAGCACCATGGATTTATCCACTTTGCCTCTGTAGCTATCTTTTGATTGACTTAACTAGCATTCCACTCATCTGGTGTGCATTAATATTTTTCTGTACTTGATGAAACTGAAAACAATGGCTTGGAGAATCTACAATGGCTGCCTAAAGCTTTAATTTTAAGCCTTCTTACCTTAAAACTCGTAACAGGACCCAAAGCCATTTATATAGCTCATTTAAAGTTGACTCAGAGTTTTCTGTGCTACACTGTTACATATATAACCAGAGTTGCACACTTCTCTAGGTTTGCCATGCTTTTGCTGGCCTCTAAGAATTTGTGTTATGATTCCTTGCCCAAATCATGAACTAATATATTTTCTCTTTTCATGTTATACTTACATCCTGACTTCGGGCAGGTGCTGCAGCCAGATGCAAGGGTATGAAGTGAGAAATGCCCACCAGGAGTGTATAAAGAGCACTGTAGCAATGGCCATGCCATACTGCTTACTGCAGCCATCTGTTCCAAGTCTTTAGGAAAACTTCTTGGGCCTCCGACTTCCATCAAAGCAGACACACAGTAGAGCTGGACAAGCACCTCAGCTGATAGTTATATCTAAGCTGTTTGGGGATTTTCTTTTGCTGCTACTGTTTTAGCGTTTGCCTTTTAGCATCTTCGCATTTGTTAATCAAAGAATCATCGTCTGGAAAAGACCTTCAAGATCAAGTCCAACCATCAAACTAACACTGCCAAGTCCCATCACTACACCATGTCCTTAGTACTGTGTAGCTTAGTGCCATGTCCATACGTCTCTTGAATACCTCCAGGGATGGGGACTTCACCACTGTCTTGGGCAGCCCGTTTCAATGCTTGATCACCTTCTACATGAAGAAATTCTTCCTAATGCTCAACTTAAACTTCCCCTGGCTCAGCTTCAGACCCTTTCTTCTCATGGCCCATTACTTTTCACCTGAGAAAAGAGACAGAACAGGGAGCATTATACTGTGATGTTTTGCAAATTGCAACAACAGAGGTATATAAAGTATTCAAAATGTAAGTACACCAAAGATTTACAGAAGAGCTATATAATATTGTTTAATTTTTATACCTTTTCTGATAAATCCTAACACTGGAGATTTTTTGGACATTTTTAGAATTGAGCTAGTTTTCCCAGCATGCTTCAGTTGGTTAATTTGTTTTAATGCAGTAGGAATGTAGTAGGCTTATGTCACTTCCCTGGTAGGTATACTTCTGGCATGCACCATGAGGTTAGCAGTGAGTGCTTACGTTGGAAAAAAGTAAAACCAAAGCAGCCAGATCCAATGCAGCATTTGCAGAATATCAGTGGGAATGACTACGGATATGTGAAGCATTTACAACTCAGCTGAGCTGACACAGGGTGAAACTTTTGTCATTCTAAAAGCACTGCTGCTGTTCAGCCAAACTCAGACCAGGACCTGTTCAGGTTTTCCTCATACTTCCTTTTAACCAACTGAATTTAGAGGGAGAGCTCATTAAAGATGTAAAAAGCTTCTTGTCTGTCTTTATTATGAATGCAACCATGGCACAATTTTTCAGGTGAAACCTAAAATGGAAGAGAAGGAAACGTGCATTTCAAATTAAGTAGCTGTGCACTCAGGATGAAAAAGCCCCAGGAAAGCAGGAGAGATCTTGAAAAGGCAAATTAACCTACCTACCCATCTATTGTGTGCTGGGAAATTATTTTTAGCATGCCTGTGACACTTCTGATGATTACTTTTCTATGTAATCAAAGGTTGTATTTAACAAAATAGAGATCAAATAGGGAGTTCAAAATAAAAGGGAAGATGTCTCTGAAATCATCTTTATCACACTCATATTAATAACCGGGGACAGCACTGCTACAGAGCCTATAGTTACCTTCTGAAGATAGAGCAGAAATAATTACCTATATCAAGTACTTGTTAATATCCATGTAATACATTTTAAAATAGTTTGTGAAGGATCTGGACCCACCAGGTACATGGTAGGCTGCAGAACCATAAAAATGGTATGTAAATGAGGCTACCTGCTTTCACAGGGAGCTACTACTTTTCCAGACAGACACTGTGAGATATCACAGAATCTTATGACTGGAGTCAGTTGCTTTGTGCCCCATGCTTATTGGCCGGTGCAGGATTACCCCCAGAACCTGAAAAATAAGATTTCCAGGGGGACAATTGTTAGACTAGCTAGCAATGTGGAAACCAATTTCTGCATTAAGCTAGCAATCTACTGAAAGCTGTCATAACAACCAAGTGCCATTCAAAGCATCTTCCCACACAAGGTTGCTTGCAAAAGATCAGTTCAGAGAGAAAAAGAAAAAAAAAAAAAGCCCCCATAGGGCAAAACCCTAATAGAAAATTTATGAAATTAATGAAAACTCATTTAAAAATCATGAATTTTTTATCATTCCATATGTCTTGTCCATTTATACCTTTTTTTTATTTTTTATTTTTTATTTTTTTTTTAGTTAACAGCTTACAAATTAAGTACCAAAAAATACTTCAGGGGATTTTGGAGCAAAAGAAAAAATTTAATGCAGTGTTTGTCAGCAATTTTGAATAGAATTTCTCCAGACCCATTTTGCTGAGGGCATTTTCTCTATTGTTGGTCTCTTTCTGATCTTCTGTACTGCCCAAGAAAGTAAAAATCTCTATTTTATTAGCTTCACCAAAGAAATTGAGTGACAGATTTTTTTTTCCTTCACTGACAGATGAGTAAAGAAAGAAATTACGGCAGGGTTATGATTATTTTCTCTTGCTGCGCTGAGATTAGAAAAGTGGAAGTCAGCACCTGGTTGTGGACAGCCATCAATAAAGAAGGTATACAATAAAAATTAAATATAGTATTTCACTCACAATTCAAGCAGCATCTTAGTTTCTTTGCTCACTTCCTCATTAAAAAACTTCTCTTCAAAGAGCCATAATTAAATTATGTTTCTCTGCTTCTCAGGGTGATGTGTACTTCCAAATTTAGCACTTACACAGTAGGAAATAATTATTTTTGAGCTTTTCAGTTTTCTCCATTGATTTGAAGGAGGAAAAAAAATAATGGACCACTTCCCTTCAGGTCTGAAAAGCAGGCAAGATGTATGCATATTCATCAATATACTTGATTGCTGGTCCTGCCAGTATGAACGTCTGTTGCATTTTTCAAAACTGCTACAAACTGGTTAAGTTGTAAGTTCAGTTGAATTTGTTCAAATATTTCTCATGTCTTCATATTTTCTGTAACTTAACTTGCTGTATTGGAAATGATCCAAGAGTGGATTTCATTTTAGAAGTAAATGTAGATATTTAAACTGAATTTTGAAATATTGGAAGTGAAACGTTTTAGAAAACACTACATTATAGTAAATTGCTTCCTTGTGTGTTTAAATTTTTTAATTTTCACAGTGGGCATTTTTTAGAACCGTTAAAAAAATACATTTATCTGTTAAGATACTTTACAAGCCAAGCTTCAGATGAAAGTTTATAATTAGAATCTAATTTTTGAAAAATATTTGGGAAGGAAAATGAATATAATTTGAGCATGCCTCACTGCGAAGCACTAAACGTGCATGTCATTTGTTGCATATGTTGCATATAGCTACCTCTACTGGTCCAAACTGTTGAAACCATATGGCTGAAATGCTGTAGGATGGTAGAGAAAGTACAATTAATAGTTAAGCATTCTAATTTTACTGTTAATATTAAAGATTGAGTCATTCACAAGCTATTCAAAATGTGCTATTATTTTATCCTAATTTTAAATTAATATTTATAACCTGAATGATTCTGCTTACAAGAGAAAAATAGAAGTTAGCTGATTCTGTTACTCTGAAAAATCTACCAGAAGGTTTCACTAGGGGGTATCAGGTATTTTATTAACTATACATTTCAGCAAATCACTTTTCTTAATCTCATTTCCTGAGGACAGGCAGTTGTGCGGCTGAGATCCTGTTGGTGTTATTGGTCCATGATCCAAACATTTCTCTGGTGTGTACTTCCCGGCCTACTGGTTTGTCAGTAGACTGTTCTGTTCCCATGTTTTTGTTGTTTTTGTTTGTTTGGTTGTTTTCCAATTATACCATCTATTTTTCATAACTTTTATTCCTCTCATAAAATTCTATCCCAGAAAAAGTGTTTTTCATGATATGAAGGAACATTATTTTAATAGCTTATTTGTAAATTCTGATTGCACTAATATTTCATGATACAAAGTTTTTTCCAAGTTATACATTT
This sequence comes from Cygnus atratus, assembly GCF_013377495.2. Classification (NCBI taxonomy): domain Eukaryota; kingdom Metazoa; phylum Chordata; class Aves; order Anseriformes; family Anatidae; genus Cygnus; species Cygnus atratus. Next base: position 6,435,157 of record NC_066370.1, read on the forward strand.
TGATTTTGATAGCTAGTTTTTCTTTTCTTAGTTGTGCAAAAGAGAGATAATGTATTTCAGCTGGGCTTGATTTTACTTTGAATGCTGGGCTTACTACTATGATATATGGAAATCAAGAATATAACAAATGTGTGACAAGTTATATTTCTACCTATGTTAGCACTGCAATATTGCATTGGCATTTGCTTGCTATTTATTCATGACAATAATCCATCTTTTCCTTAGCAGTTGAAGCTGCTACTGTCGATTACAGCTATCAGCCTGATTTGGACTGTTCTAAAATGCATCTGGTCATATTTACTCTTGATTATTTATTTGGCAAGCAATGGAATTTGAAAAAGTATAGGTCAGCAAGGTAGACAAGAGATATACGTGTTGAATTGGAGGGTTCAGATGTTTTTCATGTGAGTCGAAAAATTGCAGTTTGACATATATTAACCTAATTGCTATGCATTATTTTTTTAATGTGCAGTTTACTCCAGCTAGAGTTGAACCACGTTGTGGGAGAAGCACACACATTAGTGTGTAAAATATATAGCCCAAATTCTTAGACTTTATGCCATTTTTTTATAACCCAGTGATGATTACCAAAGAGACTTTACTTTCCATTCAGATAATCTAGGTTACAGGATGTTTGGAAACTCATCTTCGGTTTATACCTGATTGTTCCATCACCGTTGCTTTGTTATTTTCAGATTTGGCTTCATTTGTGATTGTGTTGCATAATGACATCAAGATAATTAAATCACTTTCCATGGCAGGATCTGTTTCAAATTTCCTAGTGAAACATCTCAGCATGAGCCCTCGGGCTGTTGTGTTCTTCCATTCCAGCAGAGTCAAACTCTGTTCTTGGTGCTTCCTCACAAAAAAAAAAAAAAAAAAAAGAGTAAAGGTGGCTGCTAAGCCACTTAATTTTATTCTGTTCTTAATCTAGGAACTAATTAAGAGTATGTAATATCAGAAGAAAAAAAAATACATGTTTTGCATTCTCTTATTTTGTCAGAGGGCTGGACTGGCTGAACTCATTCATCCTTCCTGGTGACTCCCTTGTTGCTGCCATTACAGCACTGTGTGGTGGGATCAGTGTGGGACTTTCTTGCTCTGATTCTTCTCTCTTTACTGAGTTTGAATACTCATTGAACTCCACAGGAATACTGACCATAAGAGGATACAGTAAAAATGATATCTTGATTTCTGGTCCTGCAGAAAAATCCACCGTAAGGTAAGAGGGAAACTTTTCTGACCAGTTTCTCTATAGGGAAGTCTGTGTCTGTATCTTGTGATTAGGGGAAGATGGGGATTGACCATTGCCCTGCAGCACTAATTCCAGAGGGATGGTGTTTGCCTTCCCGCTTCTGTGACCTGGCTTCTTCCAGGTTACTGCGTCTCCATCAACAACCCCAAAATAGTCTCAAGCCTCATCCAGATAAAGGGAGAATCCATACAGCAGAAAAACCAACTAAAGGTTTACTTAAGTTAGCCATGATGGTAATAGCTGTCCAGGCTTCAGTAGTGCGGGTATTCATAGGTGTGCATAGGTCTGTAGTTTGTGCTGGTCTACTGTGATTAAACCTCGTATGGTTTTACAAGTATTCACTGTCAGGTGTCCTTTATCTATAGTGTGGATGAAGGACATTTCAAGCTCTCCTTAGAATCTTGTTCTGATACAATGCAGCCAAGCCCAAAATCATCCTGTGGGATTGAAAGCCTTCAGCCTCCCCACTCCCTAGCCTACCTGCCTTGCAGCTTTAGTCCTGAGAGATCTTTGAACCCACAAAATGTTCTGTGGAAGAACACAGAGCTGAACTATTTTCCATTCACAGCCAGGACACAGGTTCTCTTATCTCAAAGCTAAAGGAATAGCTTTGGCTGCAGGTAAGGTGCCTGGGCTGTATGTCCTATAACGAGTTAGCGAACAGAAAACTTGATCTCCTACTTTCTCCTTTCTAAGTGAAATTACAGGTAGCTAACTGCTGCCTCTATTTTCAGTAATTTATTCTTTTACTTAAACCAGGGAATGAAAATATGAGTTATCTTCCTGACATTTGCATATTCATTAAACATTTCGTTATTTCACAGTGTTTTTAATGATCGTTCACTGACAGCTCTGGATGTGCGTATCGCATAGCAATCTAAATTGGCAGAGCTGCACCATGGCTGACTTCAAAGGCAGCGATCGTTCTTACCCACTGGTAAAATACAGCAGTGTCAGAGAGAGGATGAACTTTTAATAGGCAATTTGCCATTGCAAGCTGTCTTCACTTCGTTTCCAAATTCCTTTAAAATATTTGCATGTTCAGCAGCACCAAACTTATCTCCAGTAGCATACAGGCATAATAGGAACATTTATAGGTCCTGACATTTCATATTCTGATTTGTATTCATGGTTTTGACAGTAAAATTTATTTTGTATTTGTATTCAAAGACAGCATGAACAGGAAATTACCACAAAATAAAATAATAGGAAGAATATAAACTAGTGGATTAACTGTCTTTTTGAAATCTAACTTGAACTCCTCTGCTAAAGTCAACATTTTTGAGAAAATATTCCTATTGAATACACTGAATTATATTATAATTTATTTTATTTTATTTTATTTACAGACATCTGTGGTAGCTGGAAGATTAATCCATTCAAATGACAAAGCATGAATGCTCCCCAATATGGTACTAACAGTAGTGATTTATTGGTTTTGGCAAACTATGCAAAAGACTGCCTTTTCTTGGATGTTAAGTGGAAATACACATTGATTGTGTGCAAGTCAAGATCTGCAAGGTAAGATTTGTGTAATCACAAAGTAGTTGCTAAATCAAAAAGATAGCAAAACTTCATTCACTCAAATGCTCATTGACTAATGTTTATTTTCTCAGTTCAGCTAGATACATGTTTTGTGTAAACGCTAATCACTCACGACAAAATAGTGTATATGATTTGGCAGTAAATTCAAATTTGTTTGGCACCAAACAGGAAACTTGGCACCAAACAAAATTTACCTCATCAAGTTTAGATATGACATGATAAATGAGGTTGGAGCTATGTAGCTGAAAATTAAAAAGCTATTCCTTTAAATTTACTGGGGGTTACATTTTTATCTAGGTTTCAAAATCCCATAAGGATTTACAGCTGTCTTAGAATTTTTTTGTAAGTTATATTCAAGTTAAGATTTCAAAGACTTCCACTTATAAACCTTAAAAAAAGACATCTCTACCTGCTTTGCTGTTAATAGTAGTAATAAAATAGATGTCAGTAGAAGAAACGTGTTAATGTATGCTTTGAAGTCATAAATATAAGACAAGGTTATCGAGATAAATTGTGCATAGTGTTGTTTTTTTTTTTTTTAAGTGGGATTTACTGACTAAGAATACGTATGACCGTGCTGCAAAGCACAGAAAAAATGTAGGAATATGAGTTACTTCCTGATACACTTAAAATGTACAAAGAGTTTGGCTGTCAGAGATTTGTAAAAACAAAACCATTTTATAGAAGGCCTTTTCCTACTTATTTACCATGTTTTTAGTTTCTTTTTATTTCATTAAAATGCTTTATTTGCTTGAAGTAGTTTTTAGTGCTGGGTAAGTATTAGCCTTTTCTAAGAATGATTCATTAACGTTGCAAAATCATCCTTAATGTTACTTTAGGAACACATTTCAGTTTTTCACCTCATGCATAAACTTAATTTTTAGTGATGATTGTGTAAATCAAGACTAATTATCAAGTAACACCATCAGAATTGACTTCATAAGGCTCTCCTAAACATTTAATAACTTGGACAAAACGTGTGTGTTGCTGGGGATGGCCTGGTCTGGCCTCCTAATCTTTCCTATTTACTAAGTAAGTAATGAAGAAGTTGTAGTAGATTTATTATGCAAAAGCAGTAACAAACAGTGGTATAGTTTGTGAGAAGGCTTATCACTACTTTAAAGGTTAAGGTTTGCTACTAACAAAACTTTTCTTAGGTTCAATATAATGTTTATTGTATCTTTAATGTCGCAAAGTTATATTGCGCTAAATGTAAAATTGTATTTATTTGTTTTGATTTTGTGCAGAAACTACAGTGACATATGAGCATTTTCTAGAATTGGGAAATTAAACAGGTTATTACTCTTTCTGAAGAAAAATTGTTATTGTTATTGCAGGACTATTATTTCTATTCATTTTCAGTGAAACAAATTGGTTTTGCAAGATTTTGTTAATCTTCCTTCCCACCCCCAAATCTGTCTCATCTCCTATTAAGCCTAGGTTCATGAAAGACCAAATGCATTTTGCATATGTAGAAAGTATACAGATCTCTTTTTATTATCTAAATTATGTTTTCTTACAGAGAATATAATGCTCAGTTACACTATTCATCACACAAAGCCTTTTTAACTTTTTTTGAGGTGCTTACTATTACTTTTGATTATTACTCTTATGCCAGAGTGCCTAATTATTTGAACAATAGGCAGAATTATGCATATACTTACTCATTTATGATACTTGAAGGCCTCTCTTTCTTAATGTAAGTAGACATGTTTTTTTTAATAATTTATTCTGGTAGAATACACCACATGAATTACCCTCTGAAGGTCCTTCTTCCTTTCCATTGCCTTAGCAGGAAGGCTGGATGAGTGAGTGCTACACCCCCGCAATTTGTACTTACACTGCACGTGGCTCTCACCAGGTGCCTTAGGCAGGCTTGCATAGGTGTATCTACATAGGCATGGACTGCTTGCACTTTTGTAAAAAGTACTTTTTTATAACAGCTGTAATGCAGACTGGGAGTGCTTATTTCTACTAAAAATTAGGAATAATTTATGCAGGTTCATAACAGCATATAAGAAGTATGCAACTACTTACATTAAGTGTGTGTGGCATTTCCATAGTGATGTTTGGGTCTCTTTGCATTTGATGTGCGTATTATGGTGATCTTGATTTTTTATTTTTTTTTCTACATGAACTGACCTTAAGAATTTCCTACAAGATTCTGGCCCCTTCTGTGCTCCTAAATATATCCATTCCAGAGTCTTCCCCCTCTCTGCTGTGTATGAGGAGAAGGGCTTTTTGCGTTCATCTAGCGATGATGACAATTTTTTTCTGGAAAGAACAAAGCAGTAGAAAAGCAGACAGGAATTCTGTTGGTGTTCTGTGATTTTTACAATGTTTTCACTTAAACAATTTCGTACTTGTACAATAGTTTAAAAAAATGAAATAAAGTGGAAAAAAAAGCACTGTTTTATACTCCTAATTTCTAGCTTTTTTTTTTTTTTTTTCATGAGGTTGCAAATTCTACTTTCTTGCTGCTGTCAGTTTCATGAAGATAGTTAGAAAATTCACTAAGGTAAGAAGAATTTGTTTTCCAGACCCAAGCCTGGGACACTGTTGGTTTTTTTTGTTTGTTTGGTTATTTTTTTTTTTAGCTGTTTACTGGTCCTAGAAGTATTTAAAGCAGCAGATCAAAGTGTTTCTAACTGTGACAGGTTGGAAGGCACCAGGTCATAAAACTCTCTTTATTTTGACAACTGTTTTTCTTTTCCTTGTATTCTTTGGTTTGGTTTACAAGTCTTATTATACATAAGGTTTATCATGTAGGCTTATTTTATTGTGTGAGTTTAGCAACTGCTCATTAAGTAACTTAAATTTATGCATTAAACCAGTGTAAAGCACAATATTTTAGCTTTCAGTCAAAATAAAGCATTTGGGTCTAACTTGAACATTCATGAGTTATGAACTTTTAAAATATCAGTGCTACATCCATTTGTCTTAGAGGCTTTTTCATCATTAGGCCTGTAATCCCAGATTTTAGACCAATAAAAATTTGTAATCTCCATAGACAACCTTTATGAGTAGTTTCGGATGCCCGTTCCAGATGCTGTGAAGCAGGTGAGAGGGATCTCCAGGAGATCAGAGCCTGTGTCCAAGAGGAATCAACTCCCGACGAGATGCATCGATCCTGGGGTTTTAGATGGTTTGGCTGAATCACTTTAAATTCCCTCTTAATTAGTCTAATTTAGAGTGGTGTTCCCTGGGTTTATATTAATTTTAAAAGTACAAACGACTTTAAATCCACATGATGGTATACACATAGGGATTTAACAAACTCACCATTTTATGTATTTGCCTAATTAGAAACATTGTAAGTTTGTCTACCTAGACAAGTCTGCGTGCTCTGGTGATGAAAAGGCTGACACCTGTTAAAACTGATAAAGCTTTTAGCAGCTTCCCCAAAGTTCCTGTCTTGAAGCTTGCTTGTTGGCCATCTGTTAAACAGCTGTAACACAGAATTATTTAGGCAATACTAAGTGTAAAGAACATTTGATTTTACTTGGAACAGGGGCAATGTAATTTGGCTCTTGGTGTAAGTATTTCAGTACATACACACACAATGGTTTTGCTTCCTGAGACAAGTACTGCTTGTGTTCAAGGCCCTGTTTTCAAATGTTTTGCTGGGCATGGTTCTTGTTTCTTTCATATTTGTCTTGTAATAATCATGTGAATTTTGTTTTTTGAGTGAAGTTACATTTGATCTTCACTTAACTGAATTCTTAAGAGAATTTCTGCGGTAGGTCCCTTTTCTGTGAGGCAGGCTCTGTTAAGATGTATGCAGATACAACTGCATGTGATACAGTTAAGCATGGTGTATGCCTGTGGCTTTCTCTTCGGAAAGCAGGCGAGCTGGCTTTCTTTGGTTACTGTGAAGTACCCTGGGTATGCTTTGGTGCTGTGATCTCATTAATAAAGTAACAGCAAATACCCACTGTGGTCTTCCCGAGCATACTAGTCCAATGTAAAGAGTCCTTGTTCTCAAACAACGTTAAACCCAGTAAGTTGGTAAGTCTTAATGTCATTTGTAGACCTTTCACTTTCAAGGTTTTGTTTAGTGTGGCCATTGCATTAAGCTGCAGCAAGGAACAAAGATTACAGTAGACTCTTCACAGATTATTCTAGATGCCTGTTCTGGTGCATTTCAGTAGCCTTGTAGTGTTGTATCTCTCTTGACTTTTTTGGCATGCTCTATTATATGCCTCCTACACTCAAAAGTGCAATTTTTTGGTAAGAGTTTTCTATTGTCTATTTATAAAACTGCCCTTTAAAACTCTGCTGAGAAATGGTCTAGTCACAGAGTACTAGTGAATAATCAGCTTTATAGTCTTCAAATGCATTTTAAACATATGTTGGACAAAAGAAGTATGGAACTCATCAGTTACGGCCAAATATGCCCTAGATATTGCCTTTTTGCCCTTGAAGGAAGCTATCTTTTTTTAGTCTTTCAGTTTTGAGACAAAGGATCAAAATCACTTTATTGGACTACAGTTATCATCTATTCTAACAAATGCTGTGAGTTCCTGAAAGACCAATTAACCTTAATATAAACCGTCTGTGCTGTGTTGCATATTGCCCTTTGGAAGCTTTGTTGAAGTTTGCTAATGTTTACAGTGGCTGCTCACAATGATAATTAGATGCTAAAGTGATGATTCCTGGAGAGCCAAGAGGCTATAAAGCATTCTCAAGGGATCAAGGCCCTGCAGAGGGAAAGATGATAACCTGCAATCTGAAGGTGAGGTCAAGTTGTGCTTAACTGATACCCGTCATTTTTCTTTTGTTGGCTGAGAAGAATATCCACTTTAGAAACAGCTGAATACCTCCTGACAAATGGAGAATGCATTTAAAAGGTAGTTAATTCAGTATAGGCTGTCTACTTGTATGTAATTGCTGCTCCTGGAAGAATGAAGGCTGGAAAGATGGGAAAGATTCATTTTCCAATTGTGTACTCATGAGGCTTATTGTTCCTTATCCCTCTGACCTTTCTTACTGTTACTATTTTTTAATTAATAAGTTAATAAGTCAATCCTATGTCTATTCTATTAACAAGGCTTTCTGCTTCTTAACTGGCTTAGTTTGATCAGAGTTTATTGCTTCTGCCATTCATGCAAATGGCACAGATATATTTGTCCTTCCCTTAAGATCTGTTATAACTTCACTTTTTGGTATACGTGTACCCGAACCTTTGCTTAGTTCCCAGGAAACGTGCATGAAAGTTGATGGGCTAAGGAATCTGGCTGTTGTGTTTGCTGGCAGCGAGCCTGACCGTCAGTTCAGAAATACAGGCAGGGGTTTAACGCTGGGGGCAGAGTTTCCTGTGACAGCAAATGCTGTGCAAATTGTGTTTCTTCGAAATTCCACATTATGAAATTACAGCTGTAATGATGTTTACTTCTGCCTGTAAAGTCAACTAACGTGCTATTGACTCTTCCTGAGTAATTTCACAGTTTTCTCTTCCTTTCCCATATCTCACCTAGGCAGCTGAAACAGAGTGGGTGCTTTATCCAGTTGTTTGCTCTGTTGAAAGCAGAGGTGACACCTGCAGAAGAAAATTAGCTGGATGCGCTTTCATCACAGAGAAATACCATCATCTTTTTTTAGTTCCTCTGACATTTTATGCAGGTGGGTGGGTTTTGTTGTGGTGCTGCTGGTGGTGGTTTTTAATAATAAATGAGAATAAGAAGTTAAGTCAAAGACTAAATACCTATATCTGGTTTTAATGTTTTGGTTAATATTCAAGCCTTGGTGCACGTATCTCTACTTAAATGTGTGAAACAAACTGCCTGGGAATTGTCAGGTTTCAGGTGTTTTCCTTCACATGGTGCTGGCTACTTGTGACTACGTGAGCAAGTGAAACTTTTGCCCGCAGCAAACTGTGTGGTCAGTGGATTGCATGTGCACCTTTCAACCTGCAATTTCTTAAAATTGTTTGTTTTATTCTGTTAGTAAAGTTTTTTTTTTGTTTTTGTTTTTTTGGGGGGACAGACATTTAATTAGACATGGATATACCCATCTGTGTCTCCTTTATTTAGATAGAAATGTGTCTCTATGTGCGTGCATGCCCACACAGCCTACATAACATTTATTATACAGAAGCTTTCAAAATCTGTCATCTGTTCTCACAGGGTATGTCTACAAAACGTGTTTCTGTGCAATAGCGCCACTTCCTGAGGCATTCCGATACTATTGTCACTGCTCTTAGAAGTTTGGTTCCTCAGGAATCTGCATGTGCTTGCATTTATGCCCAGTGAGATGCCAGAGTGGCTCTGGTGTCTTTATCCACAAGTGATTGTCAGAGCGTGTGAGTGTGGAGTTAAGCAGGTATAATTTTTGTAGTAATACCATACATCCATTTATGGCAGGGGGACTACCTGCAAAATAAGCTATTTGTGCACCAAGGTATTACAGTAAGTGAAAAAAGCTGCTAAAGTCTTGTCTGTTAAGTGTGAGGGATGCAAGAATTCTGAGTTAATATTCACAGATTAAAACCTGTGAAGATTTTGGAGTTCCAACAAATTACCTGATGGTGCATTTAGACAACTACGAATGTGTCTATTTATAGCAGAAATAGCTGAGCATTCGATTGAAAGGACCTTTCAAAAACATAATATAGAAAAAGTTAATGAAAGTATAACATTCACTTCTGAAAACTGTACCTCATGAAATATTCATAGTTCTACAGATAGGATATAGTTTGAAGACCTTTTTGTTGCAGACTTTGCAGCTTGATGTCTGTTGGTTAACATTGGACTGTAATTATTTGACATAAGCAGATAACATTATATTTTGCCATAGCAAATATGTTTGGCTTTGACTAAAAAGGTTATTTCATAAAGGTGAGGCTGTCCTGCAAGCATCTTGTGGGGTCTCTGCTGGTGGCCTAGGATGAGAGCTGGAAAAATACATTACTGTTTCTTTCTTTTTTTTTTTTTTTAAACAGATATTTTCATCATGTGAAACAGTTGAATGCTTTGGATATACTCAGTATCTCACCCTGGTTTTGGCTCTGTTTCTTACCACCATTTCTTAAAATTATTTTTAATAAGATTAATTTTACTCTTTAAAAATATGCAATTATCTTAATTTTGTCTGGAAAAAGTGCCCAGTTTCAGATGCAAGTGCTACTTTAGACTGGTATTAAATAGAGACATTAGTCTTACCTGATCTCTTTTCTTTGCTTGTCAGCTCAATTACAGGTTGTCAATACCAAAGAATACACTCTTGTCAGTGGGGTGAATAGAGGGACAGGTTAGCACCTGCTTGCTGCAGTTCCTGACCTCTTCCTACTGCTGCACAACACTGTTTGGTTTTGAGGCTGATCTACATCAAAGATTACTTATTCCCACTTCTTTAAAATTAATTCAGTTCAATGTATGCACTTCAGGCACAGTGAGTAAGATGTTTAATCACAGTTTCGTGTATTTTGAGAGTTTGTTTGGTGATGTCATCTTTGTTTTTTCTTCTCATAACATCTAGATTGACAACAAAGTGTACCGAAACAGAAATATTCTAGGAGTGCATTTATTTTGCTTCTCCAAAGGAAGTTCCAGTACAGCTAATTTGTAAATGAATATATTTTAAAATTATTCTATTTAAATCTTGCAAGACAGTCTAAAAGCCAAGTCTTTGTTCAAGGTATTCTTTTGAACAAGAAGGAAAAGTGAAGAGACAGTAATTGCAAGTCATGATTTGTGGTTAACTTTGAAACACTTCCAAAAACACCCTAAAGTGTTCTGGAAATCAGGGGGGCTTGGGGATAAACTACCAAAGTTACTTCTGAAAATGGCACTTAGGAGCCTGGGACATCTGGAATGCAGATTGCTGAATGCGCTTGTATAACCTTCAAAGCGGTTTTGGCACAGAGTTGTGAAACCAGAATTAATTTTATCAACTGTGGGCTCTAAAATCATTTGTACGTTCCTGGAAAAAAAAAAAAAAAGTATAAAATGAGCAACGTAAACTCTGTTGTCTTTGCATGTCTTTGCTTCAGAGCTGTCTAGGGTTGGACCATGGATGCCTTTAAAGTCACCAGTGTTCAGTGGCTTTGGGGGGTTTTGTAGCAGAAGGAAAAGAGAAAGGAGTTTATATAATTATTACTTTTTTGGTCATGTTCTCTTGTTCCTCACGAAGCTTCCTTATCTTTGTCTTCCGATAAGCATCTTAAACTGAACATTCCTAATGAGCTGACATAACCTCATACGATAGGCGTTGCGATGGCTGCTGGTGAGCCTGGTTCCGTTAAGTAGTCTGAAAGAGATAAGTAATCTTGTCTGCGGACTGTGGTGAGACTGTTGTGGGAGTTCATCTTGAGTTCATGCAGTTCGTTCAGTTAAGTTCATTCAGCAAAAGTAAGGGAATCAAATACATAATAATTCTGAGCTGTTTGTGGCCCAGAGCTGAAAAAAGACATCATTATTCATTTTTAAAATAAATATCAAACGTATTATTTTATCAGAAAAACAGTAATGTCCTTAGGAAAACCAAAGGGTGTTTATTGGAGATGAGTGAGTCAGTGAAATTAAAGCTAGCTCCATTTCAGGTTGTTCATCTAGCAAATTTTTAGTAAACGTTTATGCTCCACGGTGGAAAAGAAGAGCAGTGCATATGGCGAGTTCCTGTTTTCTTGAGATGCATTTTAAAAATAAAGGTTATTTTCACAGAACTATAAGGTTTTATAGTCCATATATTCAATCATTTACTTTTAATGAAACAGATGTGCTGTTAATGCTTTGCTGTGAATGTGGTGGTATTAAGACAGCAGTAACTGCGGTGAGTTCTTACATGTGTGTATTAGGGCAGAAAATGAATGTGTTCATAGAGCATGCTGTATTAGTTCCTTTTTCTTGGCTACCTGCCTCAGACTACTTTCATCTTTAAAAGTTTTGTTCAACCATCTTTTCCCAAAATTATGTTCAGTATGCTGCTGGTTCTTTGTTACTGTATCATTCTTGTTCATTTGTTATCTAGTGACTTTGAAGAATAGCGGGTGAGGGGACTTTGCTCAGAGTATTAAAAACCAAGTGCTGATTTTGGTCTTTCCTTTTCTAGGGTGTATATGATAGCTTCTATGGGGTCTGGCCTGTTTCTTTCTTGTGGGTCTTTTTAGTCAGTTTTAAAAATTGTATTGGGAGTTTGGGGTTAACCCAAGTACATGGGAGAGGACTTGAGGATGGGTATTTGCAGTTGGGTGTGGAAAGACTATATACAATGGAAAGACTTTATACAATGGCCCCAAATATTACAGGCTTTATAAAGTTATGCATTTATTAACAGAAGCATTATAGAAGTTACTGTTTTGTTTTATAGACTCTTTCATCGATTCTCCTGTATTTCCTTCTATTCCCTTTGAAAAAATAAAAAAAATCTGTTACTACATTGGCATCTTTTTTCACTTTGCTTACTATATATGCATTTATTATACCAAAGCAAGAAAAATCCCTGTGGTAGATAAACAGTGGCATAACATAAATGTGGTAGAAGAAAAGCAATTCAGTTTTCAAATATGTCCTCAGCCATTAGTATTCTAGTGCTTGCCTGACATTGCAAGACTTTCTGTGGTGAAAATACTGTTCTTTCACTTTAAAATTATTTTCCCCTCAAGTTCAGCATAAATATGGGCTGTTATTTGATTTAATCTTCTCATTTGTGAATTTATTTTCTCTTCTTAATAATGAATTGTTTCCTGAAAAATCATTAGGCTAACTTAGTTCCATCAAAATTTAAATAAGCCATGCTAAAATATGACTCTTTATCACTTCCAAACTGTCACTTCCATTTATGAAGGAAATCAAGATATCTTTATGATTCTCACCAAGGAGGTAAAGATATTGAGCTGTACTTGTCTGCTAGCTGAAGCTCTCAGCTATATTTGTGTGAAAATCATTGCGATTGTCCCATAAAAATTCCCAGTATTTCCAGTAAAATCGATGCATCCAAGACATCCACTACACACATCATTAAGACATGAAATATCCATCCTCTCTTCCTTTTTCTCATTTTGTTGACTTTATTTAATGTGGTCATGAAAACACAAGGTGGGTTGCAAAAATGATTGTAAATAATTATGTAAGTAGCTCAAAATCAGTTTCGTCCACAGCAGTAATAAAGTGCTGTCAACCCACTGGGCTGACAACTATTTGATCCTGATTTTAGATATCAGACAATTTTCCCTCTTATTTCGAGGGCTTGGAATTGTATCTGCAATTATTTGCAGGTGCAAACAGCATTTATCCAGGAAATTGTTGGGGTTTTCTTGCAGCTGCACTTTGATATATAGGCCTTATCTCAACCCTGCTGAAATCAATAGGACCTTTTTCAGTTGACTTCAGTAGGTATTGGATTGGACCCATAATTTACACTTGCAAATAGTTGTGGGCACAAAATTACACCTGCAGAAATGGAGGCAATTCCTCAAGTCCAGGCCAATGTGTGCTTGTGAGGTTTTTCAGAAGATAATTGCCTGTGTTTTTTCCCTTATCCTCTGGGGCTATCAGCAACACAGCAATTTCTGGGCATCGTCTGATCGCAGTGACATGATATGTGGCTGCCTTCTCGACAAGGAAGCTTTCTCTGGTCTTAAGTGGGGTTCTGCTCCATTGTTCCTGTACAATGAGTCACAAAGTCCTGCACCAAGGAGAAACTGCTATTTTATGATAGAAGTGTGCATTGCTCAGGGCTTGCTTGGGTTTTCTCTTTGCATATTTACCAGTCCACAAAGCATTTGATTCTCTGTAGCAAACAGCAATATGATTAGCTCAGGTGTGATCAAAGTTTTAAGACAAAACTGGCTCCTACATGGAAGAGCAACAAAAGGTGTAACTGTGTTGGTGGGTGGTGGGCTTAGCCAGCAGATACCAAATATCTGCAAAAACAAAAACAAAGCCTCAATGTAGTGATTTACACCTTTGTCAGAGTGAAAATCCAGCCTGTTTCCAATACATTATTTACCTCAGCTGAACTGGAAACTGACAACTTGAAGGCGTCCTCTGGACAGTGTCTGAAGTATGTCTTTATTCTCAAGTAGGACTTATTTAGATAGGCCTACCGGTTTGGAAACTTGGGAATTTATAGACGACCTTTAAACAAAGACCACGGTGTCAGTGCAAGAGAAGAATGATTTGACTTCTCTTACGTGCTGGAGTGGAAGTAATCGTAGTTAGACAAGCTGCAGCTTCCCTGTATGACACTAGTGGGCCTGAAGCTGGAAGGAGGCTTTCTGACTGTAGTGGTAGGACCAATCCTTTTCAGGGTACTGCATCCTCTTTTGTAATGTTATAGTTCAAGAGAAATTCATAGGGAAATGTTCATCCTCTAAGGTGGGCTATGAATGACATACTAAAAAATAATCATCTTCTAAGTCAGGGGAAAGAAGTTAAAATATCCTTAAAGGATAAACGTCTGAAGTTGTCTTTGTGCTGTCTGCCTGTATTAATTTAGGCAGGTAAGAAAAGCAGCGCTACCTACTTTCCTGTGTAGAGAATAGATAGCTTTGTCAGTGTTACAGCTTTCTGAAGATTTCTTTTCTCTGAAAATGCTCAGTGTTCGTGAGCATTTAACTGGAACAATTTTCATCACACTTGGTGTCTATCAGCTGCTCTGTAATTATTACTGGCTAGCCTCAAGATAAGGTCCCTTCGTACCTTGGTTGATGCATCTCAAATTCTGCTTTGCTGTGGACTTTGTGCATTTTTGTGTTGCCCTTTGCTTGTTCACAGCTGTGAAAAACGTAACCTTGGAATTAGTCCAGAGATTGTTCACATTATGACATAATGTGGCTTTCACCCTGAGCATGTTGGTGATGACGTTAATACCTACAGAACATTTGATCTGTGACTTCTCCTGTCTCAGCTTTCAAAGGATCAATTATAATTTCACCTACCTTCAGTTGTGGTAATAAATAAAAATGATATATTCATCACTAATTACAATTTGTCTGGAAATGTCACTCTTCAAAGTAAACTAGGTAGCAATACCAGTCTATTTAAATGTTATTAATATGTGAGGCATAAATTAAAGATGGCTTCTTCCCTAACTAACACCCAAAAGAAGGAAACCAGAGCAGCCCTGTTGGATTGGCCCATGACATCCAGCTCTAACTCTGTCAGAGAAGTTAATTGAGTTTGCCAAAGCAAATGAATTGTTTCCTGCACTGTTTACTTGTTTGGTAGAGGTTGATCTGATGCAGAGAGCATTTTTTTTTTTTTTAATCTAATGAGGAGTCAGACCTGATAAAGAAGCAATATTTCAAACAAAAATACTCTGTTAGTTTTGCCTTCAGAGCACAACAAAATACTGACTTAAAGGCATTTCCAACAGGTAACTTTACTGTTCCCACCACTGTTATCTCCCCCTGGTTTGGAAAAAGATGCTCACCTGAGAGAGGAGAACTCTGTGAGACTACTTAGTAGTTCAAGAAAACTGAGCAGAGCCGATTTATACTGTCTCCTCTTCTATATGCCACTGCTAGGAATAATTCTGGGAATCCATTCATGGATGAAAACAGTATATCTTCAAATTCCCAAACAATTTCGGAAGCCCCTCGTGGTGCTTACAGGAATGGAGAAGACAATCCTTGGCTGCCTTTGGAAGGGAGCAGAAGAGTTTAGGGAAACTCCTGAACTGTCTCCGAGCTCTCCTTGCAGCTTGCCCTTTGCTGCAGAGAAGTGTGGCCTCAAACACAAACTGCAGCAGTTTGTGGAAGGAGCCTGCACTCAGCATTTAAGCGTGCTTCCCTCCCTGTTCCTTGTTTCGAATGGGAAACTAATCAGCGCAACTTTTTTTCTGTTTCTGACTGTGCACAGTTAAGCTTGTCTGTAGAGGGTACGTCTGGCAGGTTGGCTTCCTGGGGCAGAACTAATCCAATAGTTTACGAGTTCAGCAGATGTTTCTGCTTTTTAGGCCAGGTGTAATCTTGTGAACCATTTTTTTCCTTCTTCCCTGGAGTAAATGTTATCTGGACTGATGGCCAAAAATTTAATTACCTTTTTTGTTTCCCTTCTAGATGTGTGCAGTGTCACCTTACATCAGACTTCCTCTCTTTTAGGAAGCATATGATGCTTGTGCTCATAATTCCGGCAGAAAATAACCACTGCTTGCTTAACCTTTACATGTTCAGAGATGCATGAAGGTATTTGGGATATCTGGAACAGCTGAACTGGTGATTTTTGGTGATAGAAGAAGATATGGGTTATATATCCTAATGAAAATGCATTTTTGTTGTATTCGTATTATTTTCTGTGTGCTTCACCAAGACCTTAATTCATTTTTTTTTTTTTTTTTTAAATCCTGGCTTTACTCGCAAGTCAGTGTAAAACTCAGGCCACAAGCGGGCTAGGTAAGTGAAACATCGGGGCTACAGAGACTGAAGAAATACTTTGAGACTTGTGATATTGTTCTTTCTGTAGGTCTGTGTTCCCCTCAGAACCATTTGCTCGTACCCTTCAGGGCAACGTGGCTGCATTGCTACTGAATGACTGTACAAGTAGTCTGACCAGAAAAAAAGAGTGATGATAACAACAAAAATATTGAACTTTAGGGAGGCAGGAATGGTACCTTGGGGACCATTGTTAGGTGTGGATTTATGAACTGTCTTGTGACTTACCTGGAAGGAGAAAATGGATTGCTAGTAAAGCTTATAAAAGATATTAAACTGAAAACAACTATGCACCATGCAGAGGTTGGCATACGGACAAATGATAATAAAGTTCCACAAAACGCACCAAACATGAACATGGTGCTGTGGGGGCTAGAAATCCTCAGTTAATCTCCCTCCCTCCACTACACCTTAGTTAGTTATAAAAAATAAATATTATAAACCAATATCTGTCAGCTTTGCTGGCAGAAACAAACAACCAGTAACATGAAGAACTGTTTAATTTCCTAAATACTGAATGTGAACTCTTTGCTACAGGGCTTTTCTTTCAGAGTTGTAGTGGTTGAGGGAAGGATTTTTCGACCCTGACTATCATGACTGTGCGTGCAGAAGCATTGGATGTAGTGGTAATTGCTCCAGCCAAAGTCGGTCTTTTGCCAATACTGCTTATTTTGTTAGAGAGAGGTAGTACATGCACTCTGCTGGCAATGGTGTTGCCAATAAGAAATATTTCTTTGGCAGAATTAAACAAACAAACAAACAAAAATAAAACAGTACTGTCATACTGGCAAAACGATTCTTGCACAAGCCTGGCCTTTGTTGGATTAGGAAATTAATTTTGGGTAATTTGAATCACTGCTATTTGTAACTAATTTTACATAACTAACTACTGTCTAAATTAAAATCTTAGTTGTTCAGGGCGCTGAAGAGAGATGCTTTCAGAAGCTGGTTCAGCATTTGGTTGCTCTAGATCCCTCTCTGTTTGTAATTGATGTTCAGCCATGTTAGTTAGGTGCTTCAAGACAGGCCGTGTGACAGAGCATGTCTGTATTTTAAGCTGAAGATGTGCCTATGGTTCATTTTAGTTTGCAGCTGTGCTCTCCTAACCAGCTGCTGTAATGTGAGGCAGTTGGTGCCTGTCAGCTGATGGAGGGCTGCAGCTGCCTGTTTGGGTTAATAACGGAGGACCAGGCAAAACCATACAGTTGTGGGATGATGCTCTAACACCCTGTAGAGTTTATTCTTATTGACAAGCCTAGTGTCCATATTTCTAACATTTTTAACCATCATGAATCCTAGCCAATATGTTTTCTAAATGAGAACAATTTTGAAGGTGGTAGTTGTTACTATGGGTCCTCAGCGTTCACAGCAGTGTGGCTTCAGGGTGTTTTATATGCAAGAAAATTCATTGCCTGTGCCTGTGTAAATTTGCAGGATGTGCGGCATTTTAAAATGTCAGTAAGTTAAGTGGGGTCTGTAAACATTTCTAAGCAGATTTTGATTCCTTGGCTAAGTATATACTTACTGTTTGAATGTTCTGAATGGAAACATGCATGTGTTTTTATTACATCAGGACTTGATTAATTGCAGCCAGTTGACCACTAAATTACAAGTACCAAGATTCCTGAACACCAAAGAGTTTCTAGGAGAGAGAATTCAGAATACTGCGGGGATTAAGTGTTGCATTTTCTGATTAAGATTGCTATGATACAGATGCTAATGCTGCTGCGGATTGAAACAAAATGGAAATAATGCTTGTAGAAAATTCTCTGAAAGTCACAATTGCCTTGCTCGTTGTTTTCATGGCTGTATGTATCCATCTTAAAGGACACTTGAAATCTCTGTAGCTGACAACAAAAAATAGGAGCTGGAATAAATCACTGCTTAGTCAGTACCTTCATTTCTTTAGAAGCAGGAGTCTTTAAGTTATGGCATGCTAACAAAGTACATAAGGTCCTCTTTTCATGAGGCCCGACATTGTTTTTCAAAAAGCATTCCAGCTTCAGTGAGCATTAGCAGCACCTTTGAGCAACTCAGCCCATTGTTGTAGCTCCACAAGGGAGCCTGGCGCTCCGTAACTATTCACCACTCTCTTTGTTATTGGATTCTGGGCTGTACCTCAGCTGCTACATTCATGAAGAGTAAACATCCAAGTATGGGTTTTATCTCACTGATAGGTGCCAAGTGTTATAAAAAGCTTGTCAGAAAAGTAATAGCTTTAAGTTGACATTTGTTTGAAAGGGAATGAAGATTATGTGGGTGTGTAATCGAGAAAACGTTGCATCATTCCTGAGCAAGAGTCAAAAGAGGAGGAAATAGCCTCAGGTGTAGTGGCTCCCATTAAAATCTTTATGTTCTGCATTATCTGATAATTAATGGTTCTGTGTGACTCCCCGTACCAAGTATAATTTAGTAATAATAATTAGGTTAGGAGTAAAATCGTTCAGTTTCAATGGCAGCACTATAAAATGAGTCAGTGATCAGGTTAATGTGTGATACTAGTAAACTGTCAGGTGCTAAAATGAACACCATAGCTCTCTTGGTGAGGGGAGTCTTAACCTTTCCGTGATATACAAATGGTGTACAACTTTGTGTAATTTTTACATACGCATGAATCTCAATATAATTTCGGCATCTATGGCCTTGGGAAGTGTAAGGGTTAGCAGCTGGTGCTGTTATCCTGTGGTGCCTCAAATGCAGAATACAGGGCATGACATGTTCATCTCGAAATGCAAGGATTTGATCAAGCCCACCAAAATCATGCCAATATTGAAAATCAGGCTGTAAAGAAGCTACCCTGCTGATGTGTCACTCGTCATGCACTGGGACAGGGTTCTCCACCAGCAACAAACTTCTTGTTGGTTTCCTGGAGTAGCAGTGGCTTAAGATGCACTTTAATAGCAAAATAATTTAAAGTCATGCATGTATGTAGTTGTGCTTTTTTGTCTGCCTTGCTTCAGATGTTCCCAATATAACAATCAATTTTAAGTTTAGTAGAGGTAACAGCTAATGTCTTAAATGCTTTTCTTCCATGAATAACAACATTGTCACTATGTGAATAACTATATTGCTTTGATGTCTAATATATTTGTATCTTATAATGAATTCACTTTGGAATAAGAAAACCAATTTTAGAAAACAATAGTTTTACTTTATCTGACTTTTTTCAAAGGAGCTTAATTTCACAGTAATTCAATTTTGTAACCACGCTTATTCATTTTTAATGTTATTAGAGTAAATCTTACTAAAATAATTGGATAACTTTAAGTATTGCTAATGATTTTGACTACTTTATTTTAGAAATTTCTCATTTGTCAGTGTTTCAGATTAGTATGTTAATATTTTCCTGTTTTGTGTCTTCATTTTTTCTGTTCAGTTTTTGGTCTTTCACTAGGCATTAGATCTAAAAAGTGTTTACTATATCCAGCTGGGTTTTGCCTACCTACCATATAGTCATCTTAGTTATTCTTACTGGGTTTTGTAGTGGTGTGGCTAGGCAGAGGTCCGATGGTCAAACTGGCACCGCTGGCAGGAAGATAGGCTCGAAGGCAAGAGCCCAGAACTCTTGGTAGGCACTGTAGCACCAGCAGGGCAGAAGGCTGACTTGTTCACTGCTAATAGTACTAGGATCTTGAACCCTGCGGCCTGGAAACCCTTAAAGCAAACTACTTGTGACTTTTCAGTCTCCTGTTATGTTCTTGTGTGTTTATCTGCATGTGCTAAACTTTTAGGTGAAGCTTATGCTGAGTTAGGTAAGGCACTTTAATGATGTTGAATAATGTCAAAGAGGTATCATAGGATTTTTGTGTGTGTGTGTGGAGAAAAAAAAAACACTGAAAGATTTAATAACTAACATTTACAAATGGTAATTTATGTGTCTTATTTGTATTGCAGCATGTTGCTGTAAAACTGTCCTGGTTTCAGGTAGGACAGAGTTAATTTTCCTCCTAGTAGCTGGCAGGGTGCTATGTTTTGGATTAGGATGAGAAGAGCGCTGATAACATGCTGATGTTTTAATTGTTGTAGAGCAATGCTTACACCAAGCCAAGGACTTTTCAGCTTCTCGCTCTGTCCTGCTAGCGAGCAGGCTGGGGGTGCAGCAGGAGCTGGGAGGGGACAGACCCAGGACAGATGACCCAAACTGGCCAAAGGGGTATTCCATACCATCTGACGTCATGCTGAACAATATATAGGGGTGGCTAGCCGGGGTGGGGGGGCCGGCTGCTCGGGGATAGGCTGGGCATCGGTCAACGGGTGGTGAGCAATTGCATTGTGCATCACTTATTTTGTACACATTATTACTATTAATACTATTATTATTATTATTATTATTATTGTTATTATTTTCCCTGTCTTAATAAACTGTCTTTATCTCAACTCACAGGCTTCACTTTCCCGTTTCTCTCCCCCATCCCGGAGAGGGAGGGGGGAGGGTGAGCGAACGGCTGTGTGGTGTTTGGCTGCCAGCCGGGCTAAACCACAACAAGAACATAGCAGGCCTTTACTGGGAGGAAGAAATTTGCATTCTCCTGAGGATGGAGACAAGTCTACTCTCTTCTGTGATGGAGAACTAACTGCCACCAGCAGGTGGGAGAGCAAATTAAAGCTAACGTAATGAATAAAGTTTGGGACCTATTTTGCTCTAGTTTCTTTTTACTTTGCTTGTTTGTTTGTGTGTGTGTTTCTTGTTGTTGTTTGTTTATTTTGATGTAATGGCAAAAATAGGCCAGACTGGGAATGGTTGGTACTGGTCATTGATAGAGAAAAAGTTTTGGTTGCTGTACGTAGTTTTTCTTCATTCTCTTACCCCTTGACAACTGTATTACTAAATACTTCTTACAATACCATGAATTCAATTGGCAGACTTTGGCAAATCTTCTTGGCTTGGCTTTTCACCAGAAGAAAGACTACTGTCATCTGGCAATTGTGTGGTTTTTCTTGTGTTTGTTTTCCCCTCTGTGTCTGTCATTTTCAATCAAATGTTAATCGTAAATATACATCATATTATACAACTTTGTTCTTCTTGGAGTGTCAAGACAGAAATACATTAGAAACCTCAGTCTTTCAAAAAGATCAGCAATGGTGAACTTATTTGCAGGGTTCTGGCATCACAGACCTGAAATTGTATGTTGTCACACAGGATAAAATAATAGTTTTGTTTTCTTGTTTCTTCTATAACTTTAGAGGAGAATTTAGAGAACAATTCCTTCCCTCACTGCCCCCATATTTCTGTAAATCTGAAAAAGTGCATTTTATAAAAACAAAGTTAAAACTGACTTCAGGTAGTCCATGTTTTGCTGCATATTTTATGGAATATAGAATTTGAGAATGATCATTGATCTCTTCTCTTTAGAGAAGAGGAATTTTAACATGGAAGAGAAACTAAACCTAAATGGTGTGTGTTTTAATTAAGCTGAAGCATTGGTATTTGATTTACTTCAATAAAGTATGATATAAAGACAGTTTTCAGTGTGATCTCTGAAACATTTTACAAAAAAAAAAAAAAGTAGATTGTGAAAAAAGAATATGTGTGTGTGGAGTTTCAAGAGAGCGTAGGTGCTTAGTTTACATGGTTAGAATAAGTTCTAGACTCTACTTTTTCTACAAATGGCAAAAGTTGAAGTGCTGTCTTGCTGAGTTTCAGCATGCAGCCCAGTTAAACAGTATTCAGGTTGTAGTTCAGGCCCACGATATGTGTTTCCAATGGTTTATTTCTCTGAGAAGTTGGTATTTCCTTAAGAGAAACAACTAGGTTGTGAATAAAAGGGATAGTGTCTTCACAACTGTGGAATTCAGCACTGGAGAAATGGGGCTTTGTACAGAGAGCACTTCGTTTTTGTGAAGAGCTTTTTTTTACCATTGGCTCTCTTCTTTACCTGTAGCATATTAGACCCATGTCCACACTGACTTCAGTGTTTATTAACACTGTAATTAGTAATTAAATATCACTGTTAGTCTCTTAAATCCAGTTTGGGCTGGTTTACAAGGAGCATGGCTCCTTTGTCTGACATCTGGATACTTATTGTATCTGAGTTCTGAGTTGGTCATGTAAGTTGAGATCTTGGTTGGATCTGATTTTTTGATGGATACATACATACAAATGGATTGGAGATCTGTGGCTTGAGTTTTTTGCAAAGTTTATTTGCTTTGCGTTGGTGGTTGTTTTTGTGGGTTTTGTCCTTTTTCAGGTGTGGAGTAAAGACAGGGAAAGCAGTGGCAGGCAAACAGCAAAGGAAGTGGTACAGGAGTGTGAAACATGCATCCTGAGGTGTTCATAGCTATTATGGGGTTCAGCAGCCCGTAGATGAGTAAGCACTTCTGCTACCTACACACAGAGTAATTACACTACTGTTTATGATGGATAGTTCAATTTCTGCCAGTGTTTCCATTATTAATTCCTGGGTTTGGGGGTTTTATAATACAGGCAGAGTCTGTATTTGGGTAATTTTATTAAGGCAGTTTGAAACAAGCTCTTTGGCTATGCAATCATGGAAAGAATATTAAATAAAAAGAAAACTGAAGCCAGGGAGCCTAATTAATGACTGATAGGTGATTTTAAGCTTTATAATTTTTGCCACTTACTACATGTAAAGTCAACAATTTCTCCACAGCAGTAGCTTCAAACCCAAGTGTTAACCTTGCAAGGTTAGCCTGAAAATCACAAGATCTTTTTTTTTTTTTTTATCCTTGCATTTACTAAACTCATGTTTTGCTGTAGGTTGTTTGCAGATTTTTTTTTAACCACCACGAGAGTTCAGTATGCATCTTTTCTTATCAGTGGATACTGATAGGTAGGTTATGTATCATGAAGTGTAAATAGCACTAGCTGCTTATTACTGGCACTTGAGTTCAAAATTGGCTGCATATAGATATCTAATAGTCATAGAAAGGGAAATGTACTCCACAGGAATGAACTACAGTGTGTTTCCATAGACCCTGTTTAGTGGGTTTACATGGCGAGTGTGAACGTGATGTAGCAAGGGGCCATAGGGGTGGCTTCTGCAAGAAGAATCCAGAAGCTGCCCCATGTTAGATAAGGGCCCTGCCACTGGTCAGAGCCTGGCCAATAAGCGATATTGTTTGCACCTCTGTGAGAGTATATTTAAGAAAGTGTTTTAAAAAAAATAGTGCTGGGAAACAGCAGCTGAGAGAGAGAGGCGTGAGAAACAGCCTTGCAGACACTAAGGTCAGTGAAGAAGGAGGCAGAGGAGGTGCTCCAGGCACCACAGCAGAAGTTCTCCTGCGGCCTGTGGAGAGGACCATGGTGAAGCAGGCTGTCCTCCTGCAGCCCGTGGTGTACCACGGTGGAGCAGATCTCCACACTGCAGCCCATGAAGGAGACCACAGTGGAGCAGGTGGATCTGCCCTGAAGGAGGGTGTGGCCTGTGGAGAACCCCTGCTGGAGCAGATTCCGGGCTGGACCTGAGGCCCGTGGAGAGGAGACCACGCAGGAGCAGGTGACCTGACAAGAGCTACTGCCCATGGGGTACCCAAGTTGGAGCAGTTTGCTCCTGATGGATGGACCCCATAGTACAGACCCATATCTGGAGCAGTTCTTGAACAGCTGTTGGCTTTGGGAAGCCCATGCAGGATCAGTTTGGGAAGGATGGCATCCCGTGAGAGGGACCCCACATTGAGCAGTGGCAGAGAGTGACCATGAAGGAGTGGTGGAGACAAAGTGCTACAGACTAACTGCAACCCCCATTCCCCTGTGCCTCTTGGGGGGAGGAGGTGGATGGGGGGGGGAAGTGTTTCTGGTTTCTTTCCTTTGTTTCTCACTTCTCTAGCCTGTTAGTAATAGGCAATAAGTTGTACTCCCTACTCCCTACTTTGATTTTGTTTTGCCCGTCACGATAATCGGTGAGCGATCTCCCCCGCCCTTATCTCAACCCTTGAGCCCTTTGCATTATATTTTCTCCCCCTTTCCCTTTGAAGAGGGGGGAGTGAGAGAAGGGTTGTGGTGGAGTACAGCTGCCCACCCTAGTAAAACCACAACACCTTCTTTGGACAACCTGTTCCAGTGCCTCAAAACCCTCATAGCAAAGATGTTATTCCATATATCTATTCTGTATCTACTGTCTTTTAGTTTCAAGCTACCACTCCTTCTCCCATCACTACACTCCCTGATAAAGAGTCCCTCCCCAGATTTCCTGCGGGCCCCCCTTAGGTGGTGCAAGGCCGTTATAAGGTATTGTTGGAGCCTTTTCTTGTCCAGGCTTATGAGGCCCAGCTTCCTCCGCCTGACTTGGTAGAAGAGGTTCTCCAGCCCTTAGATCTCCTTTGTGGCCCTCCTCTGGACTCGTTCTAATAGTTCCATGTCCTTATTGGGCTGGGGTCCCCAGAACGGAATGCAGGATTCCAGGTGGGGTTTCACGAAAGCAGAATAGAGGAGGGGAAAAAAAGAAGAAACTTCCCCACAAGGGGACTCAGGCAGAACAGGTGTCCAGAAAAGGTGTGGCATCTCTGTCCTGGGGGGTAGCTGGCCTTGACAGAACAAGAGGTCCTTGATGGACCTGGGAGTCCTGGTGGACAGCAAGTTAACCATGAGCCACCAATATGGCCAAGAAAGCCAAGAAGGCCAGTGGTATCATGGGTTGCACTTGGAAGAGTGTTATCTTAATAAACTCACAGCACGATGTGGCTGGGGGTGCTTTGTTTCACAGTTTCAACACAAACAGCTCCTGAAAGCTCTGGCCTTGTCAAAGCATTTCTTTTTATTTGCTCAGTTTGGTTTGGTTTTAAATGCACTGACTCATTTGACCAAGAAGTCTAACATTCAGCATCCGGGTTCCACCTCCACATAATGGAAGCAACCTCTCTTCATGAGGTTTCTAGTTTCAATTGGCTCTTCCAAAAATATGTCGCTGCAGGGAGCTCCACATGTCTTCCTTTTGCAGTCTTCTAACCAGACAGGAGAGCTCTTCCTCCGAACGAGGAAGCAAGAAGCCACAGAAGTGGTGAGAAGGTTTCTCCTGAAGAGATGAGGGCAAGGGGGGACCTCAGATTGGCCCCCTCTCTTCCCCCCACCTGCAGGCCTCCTTCCGCATAAGGGACTCTTTCAGGCCGCAGAAACCCACTCCCAACACAGCCATGTTTGGCCTCAGGCATGGCACGCCATCACAGGGCCATCACAGAGGCCTCCTGATGTCACAGTGGCATCTGCCCCCCGTATTGTGACAGGGCCCTATAAAAGCCCCTGCGCCTGGCCCACCACTCACTCTACTTCCAGGTCCTCTAGCGATTGCCAGCATGGCTGGAATGAAGAGGTCCTGGGAGACAAGCTGCCCACAGCTGCGTGGGACTCGATGGTTCCTGGAACCAAAGAGCAAGTGGCGGCAGAGGAGTGCCAGTGGATACGGAGTGACCGGAGCAGCTGATGCGGAGCCCATGGAGGTGGATCCACCTCCAACCCATGTGGTTTGGCACAACGTCATCGTGCCAGGGCTCCCACCTCCAAGGAAACATCAGCATTGCAGGAGCGCCCGGAAAGCTCCGTATCCACGGCACAGCCTCTGCCGCCACCGTTGGCTGGGAGAGGCCATCTGGGAACCATCAAGCAGGCTTGCCTGCGGGATGGCCTCCTTCTGCATCCCCCATTCCCCATCCCCACCTCTCATGTGGAGGTGTCATCTCTTCTGCTCGGAGTCCCGAGGAGTGGGCAAGAGTGGACTTGGCTTCCTTTGGGCTGCTGCACCAGGGCGACAGGAGGCCCCCTCAGAAGGCTGTGCTGGGCCTTGGGTGTTCAGTCTGAGGATGAGAAGGCTGCCCAACGAGAATGTGCTTTAAGACGAAGCCGTGCCCTCCATGGTGGTGCACAGAGAACAGCAGCAGATCAGTCAAAACAGTGATGGAGACAGCTGTTCCTCTGAAGAAGCAGAAGACTTCAGATCTGCCAGGAAGAAGCACTGGAGTGCAGCCTGACGTCCAGTCAAGATGCTTTGTTACCAGTTCTTCCCCAAACAGGGCCACAAATTGCATTAATAATAATAACTATAAAAAACCTACAGTAAAACAACTTTCCTCTCTCATTTGGTAGCATTTTTGCGACTGTATGTGGTCTCCTGCATCCCCCTCTGGTCTCCCCAGTACAGGAAGGGTACTGATGTGTGTAGCGTGGGCCGAGCCCAGGGTACATGAGGGAGTGAGGGGCCAGGGCACAGGGCATACAAGGGCAGGCAGAGGGATCTCCTTTGGTCAGCATTAAGGAGAGAAGGCTCAGGGGTGGCCCTGACTGCTAACTACAGCTGCCTGCTGGGAGGGAATAGAGAAGGTGACACCTGCATCTTCTCAGAGGTGCTCCGTGGCAGAAAGGTGAGTGGTACCAAGGCCCACGCTTCCAGACGGAGACATCCCAGATAGAAAAAAGTAGAAGCTTCCCCCCAGTGGTGCTCAGGCAGAACAGGTGGCCAGAAAATCTATGGCATCTCTGTCCTGGGGGGTAGCTGGTCTTGACAGAACAAGGCTGCATGTTAGAATCCTAAAATGTTAGAATCATGAAGTTCAACAAAGACAAATGTAGTGTCCTCAGTGTTGCCAGCTGGTCAAGGGATATGATCCTGCCCCTCTCCTTAGCCCTGGGGAGGCCACACCGGAGTATTGTGTCCAGTTCTGAGCCCCTCAAGAGCACATGGAGCTATTGGAGCGAGCCCAGCAGAAGGCTACAGAGATTATTACGGGCCTGGAGCATCTGTCATATGAGGAGAGGCTGAGGGAACTGGGCCTCTTTCTCTTGGGGAAGACAAGACCGAGAGGGGATCTTAGCCAACCCCTGCAGCCACTCCAAGCCCTATAACAGGCCCAGAGGCCACTCCAACCCCAGTGGTCATTCCAACCCCTGTGACGGGCCTAGTGGTTGTTCCAACCCCCGTGACAGGCCCAGCGGTTGTTCTAACTCCTGTGACGGGCCCGGAGGTCGTTCCAACCCCTGTGACGGGCCCTGTGGCTGTTCCAACTCATGTGACAGGCCCCAAGGCTAGGTCAGGGAAAGAGGCTGTAGCAGTGCAAGTTGCCCTTTTATCCAAGATGAAACAATGGATGAGAAAGTCAGGTCATTTAGAACGCAGAGGAACTCCTACTCAGACTGGGGAGGAAGAAGATGATGAGATACGCTACTCCAAAGTGGCTGGGCCATCACACGAATGGGAAGATGAAGAGGAAGATATCACAAGAACATCAAAAACTACCTGAGGCCTATCCCAGTGTGAGCTATGAGATATGCGAAAGGATTTTGGTCGTTGTCCAGGTGAGCACCTTGTCACCTGGCTGCTCCAGTGCTGGGACAGTGGAGCCAATAGTCTGGAATTAAAGGGCAGGGAAACCAGACAGCTGGGGTCCCTTGCTAGGGATGCAGGCATTGGCAAAACAATTGGAAAAGGAGCACAAATCTTTACCCTCTGGAGGCGTCTCCTGTCAGGTGTGGAGAACCCCTGCTAGAACAGATTCCGGGCTGGACCTGAGGCCCGTGGAGAGGAGACCACGCAGGAGCAGGTGACCTGACAAGAGCTACTGCCCGTGGAGGACCCAGGTTGGAGCAGTGTGCTCCTAACGGATGGACCCCAGGGTACAGACCCGTATCTGGAGCAGTTCTTAAGGAGCTGCTGCCTGTGGGAAACCCATGCAGGATCAGTTTGGGAAGGACGGCATCCCGTGAGAGGGACCCCACATTGAGCAGTGGCAGAGAGTGACCATGAAGGAGCGGTGGAGACAAAGTGCTACAGACTAACTGCAACCCCCATTCCCCATTCCCATTAAAATGCATATTTTGGATATCAAGTATAGAAATAAATTGATCAGACAATTTGTTTAATGAACATAAGCTTTTCCAAGGCGATGGCTGGATAGGCATGTGCTCAGTTTTGGTGTCCAGGCTGAGGAACAATTCCAGGATGTGATGGGCTTGGGGGAGGCAGCGACCTGAGAAAATTCTGGAAAGATCAGTGGAGAGGTTTTGGTCTTTTACATCTTCATCTGTTTGTGTGTGATACAGTCTACAATGGTAAATCTGAATTATTTGATAATCCTCATAAACACAGTATCTGTGAACTGCTCATAATGTCTCCTGGAGTCTTTTTTTTTTTTTTTTTGATTCTCTAGGTGAACATAAAATCTGGGGATTTGGCTTTGATTTCAGTATAGTGAATTTGAATGATGCAAAATACAAAGTGGATGATTATGAATATGCATGCAGTGCTGCTGGCCTTTTTTGTTGTAGGGATGCCTGAGGAGCTGAAAAGGCTGAGAATGAGACTTATGATCTTATGTGTCAGTTCTTGATGAGGTGTTTTTGATACCTCATTTGTGACGTTTTTAATTGTTTGCTGTTTTCTCTCCATGTCTTGCCTCTGTCACACAATGAAAATTCATGCTGCTTAATTGTGTTCTCTTCTACTCCTAAGTAGGCATACGTAGCCTTGAATTAGGAATAACATTTTGTTTATAGTTAGTCTGGAAATTTTAAAACACAGCTTTTTATAAATAGTTTAAAAATACAAATGGGTTATGAGGCTTTTTTGTACGTTATACAAAAAGGCTGAGAGATGGTTAATTTTTTTGCAAACTGGAAACTTTACACAATTTAAAAGAGTAAGTCAGTCAATACATTTTGTAGAATTGAATCCCATGTGAATGATGTGAATAGCTGTTCCTCTGTGAATTTTCTGGTATCAGCAGAAAACTGCTTGTTGTATTGCTAGAAAGATACTGCATTGCTATGATTAAAATTTTGCATAGGAGTCTTCTTGAGCTAGGTTAGCACTTAGAAGAATTCTTGAAGAGCTCCCTAGTGAGATCTGATTTTACTAGCTTACAGCTTAATAGTATTCTGCTTTTTCCAGATTAGGAGTTTAGTGAATTGAGCCTCCATGCTTTCTAAGCAAAGGAAACTTAAACTTTTTTTTTTTTTTTTTTAATCTGGGAAGTCTTGAGATTAATATAAATACATAAATATTCAACAAAGGCACAGATATTCCTGAATCCTGTCCCCAACCCAATATGAGAATTTTTATTGAACTGGTAAGAAAGATGCAGAATGATGTTGCATATTTTACTGTCTATAGGAGTATTTAGCATACATTTGTGGCAGTTACAGCTGAGATGGATTTACATTATTCCATTGTCAGGCTCCACATGATGCACACTTTTTGATCTATAATGCTTATATAATATAGTGTAATATTTATATTGTCTCGTATTTTCCTCCCTGAATTTCAACTATATTCCATAGCTAGAAAACATAGATTTTGCCAAACAAATGCAGCTTTTATTTTTATTTTTTTAATTTTTTAATTTTTTCCCCAGCTGATTCAGGTTATTAATTTTAACAGAAAAGTAATTGCTCTTTCATTTCTTTCTCAAATGGAAAATGAAATAAATATATAAAAATATTTTTTAAAGTGGAAAGTGAAAAACTGTGCTGTACTAAATTACATTCAGAAAAGTGAAAAATTAATACTGAAAGTATATAAGTTTCTTCCAGAAATTGTTAGAGGACAGAAAATGTGTTTTGACAGTAGAATAGAATCCAGTGGATCCATTGCCACATGGAAGATAAAAGAAGATGGGTGGAAATGTGGAAGAGCTTAGTTAATTGAATGGATTTGCTTGTACTATGTAATCATGAAATTACCCATGTTACATTCAAGCAGTTGTCATCTGAGCTTTGAAATCAACTCTTAAATTTAAATAAATAGTTTCTTTACGAATGTTTCTGTTTGAGACGTTCTGTGTGCTCGGTGGGAAGCTTGCATTTTTAGCTGTTGCTCGTAGTCAAAAAGGCTGTAGGAGCAGCCTTGGATTCTGCAGTTTACAGCTTGTAGGCTGCTCACTGCACATACTGAGAGACTTATGACAATCTGTGGGAGAAAACTGGGACTGCACAGAAAATAGCATTCATAAAACATATGCTGTAGAATTGCCGGAGCCTTAATTTTGTAGAAGGGAGATGGAGGAGAGATTGTATTCCAACACCTAAAGTTTCTTTTAGAGTTTCATGAACACAACATAAAACTACAAAAAGACTCTGCTTATTAAATTTGGGGAGAAGTTTTATTACTTACAGAACTCCAGTCTGAATGTCACAGCTGTTACTAATTACAACCAGGGGTAATTACACTATTGAAGATTAATGTAATTGTACATTTCAATATACACAGGATAATGGAAACAGTGGCAATGGATGCATACAATATGAAGAAAACTTGATGTAACATGTCATCACTTGTTAATAATAATTTCATGCCTTTATGTAAGACTTCACATGTCCATACCATTGTACACACATCTAACTCATGAGTCTCCAAACATCCTAAGAAAAGAAACTGGATTAATATCCCAGGTGTGCCACTGTATTAGGATGTTGTCAATGTGTGTTAGTAAATCTTCTTTTATTAGTAACTCCTTTTTCTTTTTCATTTTTCTTCATCTTTCCCTGGTATAGTTTTATGCCTTTAAGTTTTCCAAAACATTAAATCACAAGAGACACTAACCATTACTAGATTATGCTGTGTTGGTAATTTTTTTTCTCTCTCTCTCTCTCTCTCTCTCTTTTTTTTTTTTTTTTTTTTTTTTTCCTTAAGATATTGCTCTTAGGTTTTAACTAAAAGGGATTTAATGTTTTGTTCTTGTTCTTTCACCATGTGGCTTATTGAAATTACTTTACGGAATTATTTTCATCAGTGATCACATGCTGCTTCTAGGCCCAGGGTTATAAAACCCTGGTCTGCAGACTGCAAGGCCATTGCAAATGGTCTGCAAAGACAAACGTTCCACAGGACCTTTTTGTTAAGGGTTTGATGATGGGAGGGCATAGTCATTTGGGAAGGACTGAAAGCTGACAGAGGAAAATGTGAGGTAGCATTTGGATATTTAAGCTAATGCATTTTCTGGTTTTGGATTCCTGTGATCAAATAATGTTTCCTCAGCTTCACTGATGTTTGATAACTTGTTAAGGTATAGTAAATGCCTACCAGTGATTTCCAGCTGTTGTGTGTGTGCACATCTGTTTGTTTTTATGTTACATCTATCTCTGTTGTAGACCTATCAAATCACTTTGTGAGCCTTTTTCCAGTACTCTTGGCATGGAAATAACATGTTTGCTTTGATGCCCAGATTTGGCAGTTTCTTCAAGGTGTTTCCTTCCCTCATTTTCTTTTCAGAAGACAGTCTTAATTATGCACAACAGAGCTCATCTTTTTTCTTTTTTATTTGCAAGACAGAGTCTGGCACTAAAGTCAGCATGAGGTAGCTGTTTCAGTGGGAATTTTAGTGGAGTTTTTGTTATTAGGTGAACATTCAGTTCAGAAACTGCCATAACTTGACTTTCTATGTAATTTTTCTCTGGGAAAGGTAGCTTTAATTTCCAGCTCCTACCACCTCATTTGTCAAGGTTGCTTATCTCCAGCGGGCGAGGAATAGCATGCCAGACAGCATTTCTGTAGCATGTAGCTCAACGTACGTTGCCTGCAACACAGGGAAGAGGAGAAGAACAATGTTAGAAGTGTCTGTTGTGCTTCGTATTGCTGATTATGGAGAGCAATGGGAGAAGTCTACCAGCCTGCACCAACTGAACTAGAGGTGCTTCAGTCTTCTATCGCCTGGCAGGTCCAGGTGCATCTTTTATCTCGTTTTATTATTACAATTTAAACTCCCTATTTTAATGATGTTCTTCTACCTAGATGAAATAAAATCTTTGTAAATTCCCACAAAAGCTATAATAGCACTATGTCAAGTGTATCTTTTTGGTCTGTTTCTGGTGGCAATTTAGAACATATGTGAGGTCCTTTTATATTTCCCATCCTACCAGTTGACAGGAATTAGTACGAGGTAGTCTTTTATTCTGTATTCTATTAACCACTTTTGCTTTACCTCCTACCTCATTTTTTCTGGAGGTCTGTGATGTGCTCTGAGCCTCTCACACCTTACAGGAAAAGGATTTGCAGAACTTTTTCCTCCATGAGAAAAATGGTATACTGCAGCTGCACTTCCTAGGCTTGTTAATAGATCTTTTTGATTGTCTTCTGTGCAAGTGCCTGAAAATTTTTGTCAGGCACTCCATAGTGATTGATTCTGGGGAAACAAAACACTGTTTCCTCCTGTTTTCAGTCTCGAGTCACGTTGTAGCTCTTGTTAAAGGCACAAAGCAGCCAGTCATTTTTTTTTTTTTTTCCCAGCAGTTCCAGAATTCCTGTGCTTCTTGTCTACCGACAGCTGTACAAAATAACTGAAAATAACTTCCAGTTCTGGCCTTCATGACTAAAAAAGATATTTCAGAGACTGAAAGAAATGGCCTGTGATCCTTCTGGATTTCATATGGGACATAAAAGCCATGGCCCAGTTGATGGAGTTTCTGTAACTTCTTGGCTTTCACACTGCTATTTTGATGTGTGCTATAGTGCTACATGGAATTACCTTGCATGATTGTGATTGCTGATCACTGGTAACAGAACTTGTGGTTGAGTATTTGAAGCATCATTAAATTTTTTTTTTTGTGTCTTACATTTCATTTATTCTTTCAGCAATCAGAAAATTAATGGAGAATATGAATGATTTTCTTTCTGCCAGCAAAGTGTGTAGAACGCCGCTATGGTTCCTTAATAGGAACAGCTGAAGAAGTATTTTCAATGGCAGACCATTGCTCCTATTCACACATGTAAGTGTGTTCTCCTGAGTA
This sequence comes from Cygnus atratus, assembly GCF_013377495.2. Taxonomy (NCBI): domain Eukaryota; kingdom Metazoa; phylum Chordata; class Aves; order Anseriformes; family Anatidae; genus Cygnus; species Cygnus atratus. Next base: position 6,467,995 of record NC_066370.1, read on the forward strand.
ACAACATAAAAAATGAAAATGAGGGCTATATAAGGGCCAGTAAACTATATTTTATGCAACTTCTACCCACTATTTTGTCTCTAACTTGATATAAACTGGTATCAGAGGTTTTTAGAATACTGCGTGAAGTTCTGCCACTTGGTAGTTTTTCCCCCTTCTGGAGACTTTGTAGTATCTTTTGTTGATTTCTGCAGTGGTTTTTAATTGCTGCTTTTCTTCTCCCATGTTTGTTCCCCATACCTTTCTGCCCCCCTGTTTTATCCTATAACATAGTGTTGTTTTTATTCTAGAGCTTATATTGTTGAGCTTCTGTTGATCTTGCCTTTTTATATAAGCATAAATACATAAAATTTCTCTCTTATGAGTGGAGTTGCTTGTTTGCAGTAAAATCATTGTTCGGGCAATATTATAAAAGTACTGAAATTTATATTAAAATGTCTTCTCATATCATCCCACACTTTTTAAAGTGAAATGACAGATACTGAGGAAGTTGAATTCAAATCTGAAGTGACATGTACCAATGTATTTAACATATGGCAGTAGCAGCTTTGCTTTTTCTGGCTGTAATACACACATTTGAGTCTCCATTCCTGGTTCTTTGCTCATTGAAACTTCCAGTCACTTAGGGTGTATTTAAGGAAAGGCCATTAAGTAGTAAATGGTAAAATATTTCATACACTTTTCTTTACTCTAATCATTATAGTCTAAACTGTGTAGTTAGCTGTTTTCTGGTACTCTCTGTCTCTGGATCATCAACACCATTCCAACAGGATTTTTATTTTCTTATTTTTAAATGCAATGCTACATTGCTTTGTGAAAACAAATGAAACAGTTTTAAAGGTTTTGTCATTCATATCTTAAGAAATGAATGAAACATTGGTATGAATATGTTGTGTGCAGTCACTGTGTAATGTTGCTTTATGATTAGTAAATGTATTGAATTGTTTATGGCATCTAGATCACTTGTAGGATTAGGGCAATGGTTAGTCCCTGTTTGCACGTAACTTTGTTCATGATCATGACAGCATGGCAGTTCATAAGTGCTTCCTATTTTTATGAAGATTAATTTCTTTTCTCTGTAGAAGAATAAGCGCTATATATTAAAAATCCTTTTTGAAGTTCAAATATTGCATTCCCATTTAGAGTAGAGCACTGCTGTGTTCTTAGGATATGCCCTGTGTTTTTATTTCCAAAGTTTACTTCTCAAGGTCTGTCTTGAGTTGTCGTTTTTTGTGTTTCTGTTCCTTAGGCAATGTGTTCAAGCTGCCTGATGCACACATTCACCTCATTCCCAATGTCAAATGGGATTGTTTTTAAAAGATCCACTGACAGAGTGAAAAGGATCAAACAAATCCATCAGCTTGCCAAAATAAGGGTTAAAAAGCCTGGAAATGTTAGCATTTAAATTAGAAAATGTTGATTTCCTGCCAAGCCTCAACTTTCTTTGCTCCATTCTTGGGAACTGGTAGGATATCAAATTAGGCAAGTTAGTCTCTTGAAGCTATTAGAGGGAAGCTGTCTTGTCTCCTTCACTTCCCTGCTGACTCAGGAGAAAGGAGCTATCAGGCTGAGCTATGAAGTGTGTATTTTAAGTGGACAGCTTTCTCAAGTTTATTTTTCATTCCAGCTCTGCTGCAAAGATTGAAAAATAAGTTTTAAGTTCTGATTTTGAAGTAGTACTAAAGTAATTCTTCATGCTATATGTATCCCACTGCTCATAAGTAAATAAATAAATCAGAAGCATCTTTTTTGAAATGTTTATAAACAGAATATACAGAGGAAGGTCATCTGTGCAGTGTAGGCTGTTAAACTTGACAGTATCAGTGTTGAAATAACCAGGTATCCAAAGAACAGGATGCTCACCTAAAAGTCATAAGAGGAGAAGTTCTTTGTTATTTTGAGTTGTCCTTTATTTTGTGAGCCATAGGGACTATTTTAAAGCATATCTCTCCAGTCATGAGAGCTAGAGGCCCCACTTTAAAAACTGGGTCATGTAAATGCTTAATTTCTGCATCATGCCCTCCTAGAAAGGCACTTAATATAATGAGACCCCTGCAGTTACTGGGAGCAGGCAATACCAGTTTCTAACCAGGCAGGGAGGAACAAGTGCACTTGCCTGCTGGCACAAGCTTTCTGTCTGTGAGAGCAGAGTTTGGTACCTGCCTATTTGGTACCTGCTCAGAAATAGAAGAAACTAATGGCCACTTTGAATATGTGGTTTTAAAGACTGTTCCCCTTAAGCTAAGGAATGATTTCCTTTTCTGCACAATGCTAGGATCTGACTCTCTTATGGTCAGTAAAGAAACATGTGTCTTCTGTATAACCAAAATGGGGCACGGTGAGCAGGTAAATTGGTAGTGTGGTCAAGGTGCTGAGTATGTGTTAGCACATCAAGTGTAGCGCTGAGAGGAGACACACTGCGAGTCTGTGATAATGCAATATGAAGCATTCATGGAAAAAATCCTATTGCTCTGGAGATAAAGCTACTTCCTTCTTTCTCCAGCAAAAGAAATATTTCAAGATGTCGAGCTTAGTATTTTTATTCCCAAAATTATTATATATGTGTAATATCAAGAAACAATGGGCACATTTTAATGATTGCTTTCTTTTTTACTCTTCAAGGAAATCTACTACTTCTGTCTTGCAGGCTCTTTCAGCTTCAGAGACCACTGTACGGAAGGCTAAGTCAAACAACTGTGCTTATTTTAGTTATAATTTCTTCTGTCTTATATCTCTTGGTGGTACCTCTTAGGAAATCAGAGAGGGTAGAACAGTTTGTGGGAGAGTAGTAGTACATTTATTCAGAGTTTTGGATTGTCGTACACTTTAAAATCAGTTCTTCAAAAGAAATCTATTAAGGAGCAGTCTTTAAGCAGAAAGATAAACTAATGATGAGAACTTAACTCTGAGTGGAATCCAATTATGTTACCAAGGTGACCTTTTGGCTTTTTAGCAAAGAAAATCTGCCATCTCTGCTCAATAGTAAAACCCTTCAGTATATTAACTCACAGTATTATTTCAGTAGCCTCTATAAAAATCATTAGGAGGAAAATGTAATATGAGTTGCATAATGTAGTTGGTCTTACTTTGGTATAAGAGAGTAAATGAGATGGATGGCTCTATTTTACATTTCCTCTGTTGAGCTCTAGCAAGTTGCTGCTCAGGATGCTGAGTGGGCAAAGCTGCTGCTTCTCCATTCTGTATCATAGCTCATTTTGTTCTGTTCTTTCTTTGACCATCTAATTGCGGTTTGCCTGCAGAAGGGAACGGGATGATCTATGACGAGTACTGTGCCTTTGACAGATGGGCATTGCTGTCATACTCCTGGGCTTTCATTTGCATGTTTCCTCCATCTCTCTGTCAAAGATCCTTAGAATACACGAAAGTTTCAATTATTTGTTACACAGCAAACAATTCTTAAACTATATGTAAGATTTTTTTCACATTTGGTCAAGACTTAACTCATTTTTTTTTAAATGAGAGCAGCCAGTGAGGACACTCACAGGCAGTCTAAAATCAATCCGTTTGTGGCAGGTTTCTACCTGAGAGCTGCCCAAACTCCCAGTGCAATGAGCACTTCCTCCTCTCTAACCCACAGCTGCTGCAGTGAAGCTGAAATTTTCACAACTAAAATGTATCTGAACTGAAACAATGTATGCTGCTAGTTTTTAGGGTGGAAATGGTATGTAACAGGAGGCAAGGGAAGGGTAAAATGAACTTTGACTTGAGTGACTGTTACAATTCTGCTTCAAGGAAAATAAACATTGAAAAGATAGGACAAGCTTATTTTAGGAATAGTTCTATTTTCATCTTGAATTCAGTGATGAGGACTCTAAGGTCTCTTATTTGTACTTATTTTCCTTTCCCTTCCTTTTGCACCCTTGGTTTCTGCTAAGCCTTGTAAGTCTAAAATCTGTTGTGCCTTCACATCTGTCTAAACACAAATGGTGGTTCTGATGTTTTTAATGCCCTGAGGGAATGTATAAACTCTGACCCCTAAGCTGATGCTAATGGGTCTGATTGCCGGTGATTTGTTTTGGACGATTTGCCCTTTAAATGGCTGCTTACGGTAGCCCTGATATAGGGAGCTCAGACACCAGTTTCAATTGCAGGACTTAAGAAATAAGTGGCTTAAAGATGAATTTTCTTTGAAGTTAACAATAAAATGGACTGGCAAGCGCACTGCTTCTATGCATATGCCTATAAATAGCAAATTTTCTTTTTAAACTTTGATAAAGGCTTGAACCAGTTGAAATGCCTGCTTTCTTATGTTCCAGCCACTGCTAATGAAATGGCTTTAATATTTAAGTAACTGTTTTTATGAGGCTCTGTTAGGCTTTAATAGGTGTTCCTGGAGTGCAGCTGACTTGCTCTTTATTGGTTAGCTGACAGAAAAAGCTTTTATTCTTTTCCAGCAGGACCCTGAGGGTGTCATTCAACACCCAAGGGCAAGATGCGGAGCCAATCTTAGTAATAGGAGGTGATGATAAAGCTGGATTTGAGGGAAATGTAGCAGGTTACATCTCAGCTGCACTCTCAATATCTACTTTTTTGTTAAGTTCTACTTTTTACACATCCAAAACATAATCAGATGCTATTTCCTACTGCTCATCTTTGAAAGATGTTTACTAGTGCAAAGGAATTTCTGTCAGTGCTTTGAGCTGGACTAACTTGTTTGAAAGATGATTCTGACAAATCATCTTGCTGTACCTCAAAGACAACTTTGTCACTTTGAAAGAAATATTTCAAAGGAATTATGAAAGATAAAAACAAAAACAAAGCCCATAAGACTTATGTCAGAGTAGGTCTTGTGCTTACTGTCCTGCAATTCTAATCCTGCTAAGCATCACCTTTAGGAGTGGCAGAAAAGGATTTTCACATTCAACTGGGAAAACAAAACAGAACTGTCACTTCCACTAGTGTAATATTGTGTCATTTATATTTTATAGTAACATTCTTTAATGTTTGTTGATAGGTTTGGAGAAAATAAGAAACTTCTGACATGTTTTAAGAAACAAACAGACCCCTACCACCCACAAAGAGAAACAAAGCACCAATAATTTGTGTCTTGGGGTGTTGAACCTAGTATTTTATGTTTGGGCTGGTCACTTAAATTCAAGAAGGAAGGCATATTTAGATTCTGTCCTAAGCTGTAGGATCCCCATTTGCTAGTTAAACAGTGCAGTCCAGTAAGGAGCGTTGAGGCATCATTTGTTCACACCAGGGCATTCCAGCTCCTGGCCAAAGAGGTGTGCTGCCACTGGGACTCAGGCAAAAGCCCCACCGGAGGGAAGGCCCGCTAACGCTCATGGAGTACAATAAGAGGAACTGCCAAGGCTGGTCTGTGTTCTGCTTACAGGCAAAACGGGATTTTGGAGATGTTTATATGTACTGGAGCCTTCTAATGGTATGATGACCAGTCCTGGTACAGACAGTTGCTTGTACATAAATAATGAGTATTAAACATTTTAGTCAATACTGTTTAAATAAATTTGTGTATTCATTGGGAGGTTTATAACGTAGAAAATAGGTTAGTGAACAATTGCAAGACCTGTAGATTTTAGAGAAGTATATTTATCAAGTGACTGTTTTATATTAATAATTTTTACCACACAGATGCAATTCAAATGTAAGCTACCTGCACAAAATATATGTTTGATGCATTGTTCCATGATCCAAGGAAAATTAATGTAACCTTAAAATTGAAATTATAAAAAATAAAAGCAATTTGGAGGAAAAAATCTCTAATGTTTAATTTCTAAAAATCTAAAGCAGCAAGAAGGTCATTATTTGGTGAGGACACCTGATGTGTCTTTGAAACATTTTCTTAAAATATCTTAAATACATTTACAGTTACAAGTCTTCTTTCAACTGATTTTGCTGAAAATATGTAAAAGAAAACTACTGTCTTTGACCTAAGATTTGGCAGAGAAACATCTGGAAAGGGCATATTTTAATAGAAAGTTATAAGCACATTAATCTAGGTTATAATAAAGTAACTACAGTATTTGCTATCAAATTAATATTCAGGGCTATTAAACAGTTCAGAACTTAAATCTGTACATATTTTTTTCCTCAGTTTTCACTTTTTTTTTTCTGTTGCTTTCAGCAACTACTGTTGTCAACTGAGTGCTTATGATATTTTTTCTTCTGCACAGAAGTGTTGATGGGTTGTAAACACTGCTTTAGGGTTAATTTTACGAAGTGATGTTTTGAAGTGTAGTTATTTTTGTAAGTCACTAGGCAGAATAAAACAGGCAAACTAGCAAAAAATGAAATATTAAGGTTTCTGGGGATGGATTGAAGGCTAAATATAATTAAATTGAAATAACAGGATGAAAAATGTCAAGCTGAAAATAGAACCCATGATATTTACAGTCCAGTTTGAAGCACTTAGTCTTATTCTTGTGGCTCTAGGACATGGAGCAATGAACATTTAGTGGTTAGTATTTTTCAATATTACTAGAAAGAAGTAAATGAAAAATGATAAAGCTTAGTATAGAGGGTAAATAATGTGAAGCTCTACTTGCAAATAGAGCTCCACATTTAGCTAAACTTTTTTTTTTTTTTAAAGTATGTTTGGACCAAAGACATAGGTGGGAATAGATTGTCCATTTCAATATAATTGTTTCTAGGAGGAGATCATGGAAGCAGCATTCTGATTTTTGAATGTTATTTCCCCAAAATACTTTCTGATCCCCAAATCATAAATCCTAGTGGCGTGAGGGGACATGTTTTTTTTAAAGCAAAATGTCTGTGTGTGACTTCTCTGGCCTTCGTCTGATTCTGGCTCCTTTGCTCCATGGTACATTGTCTTCTCAGCAGTGGCTGCCTGCCTGTATTTAAGGGATCTCTTGGGTGAAGAGGAGACGTGGAGAACATAGTGCCTGGATCCCATTATTGTCTATTAATAAAAAACCTAAGAGATGGAGAATATTTATTGTTTTGCTCATTCACACATGAGGACAGCTTTTCTCATTCGATCGATCCCTCACTGCAGTATATTATTGTGTCCTGGATGAGGCATTTTACTGCCAGAGAACCACAGAAATTAAGCCCCAGCAATGGAGGCTCACGTCAGCTGCACTGTCTCCTTGGCTGAATGGGAGAGAATAAGCTTCAGTCATGTCTGAGTTGGTATGCTACTATCTTCACTCCCAGAAATCATTTCATTTAACTATTGTATAGGTAGGCTTTTTTGTTTGTTTGTTTTGCTTTTTGTACTATTTTCTTCTGGGTTTCTGCTGATTTTTTTCTAATACTGAAATTAGCCAGTATATGAAGGCAAAAAGCAGTTCCTCCTGTGCTGGGTATGGGGTTAGGATGCTTACTCTTTTTAAGATGTCGGTATTACAGTGTAAATCAGGGATGATCAAAGTAGCTCTAAATTGGCTACGTAGGTACTGGAGGAAGGCTAATTGCATTTGCACAGAGATTTGCTCTTCCTACTCTAATGGTGCGGTTGTATGCTGCTGTGACATGTGCAGCCTTGTGTAGAAAGGCTAACATACCCAAGCATTTGTTGAGCTTCAGCTTTCTGAAAGCCTATTTCTCTCTGGTTCTTCCCACCTTTAGTCTGATTCTCTTCTTAGCTGCGATGGCAACACAGGGCAGCTGATCCCCAGCAGCTAGGTTTACAGATGCTTGTTGTGGAGGCTTGACTTTTGCCAAGCTGTACGAGGAATTTAGGATCATCTCGAGTTGTCCAAAGTGCATTTACCTGTAACTATTAAAGGTGACCAATATAAGTTATCTGGCAACAAATGAAACCTTTTGCCTACCATTCCAAAGTTAAAAATCTGATGGGTTTTATATGTGTACATATATACACATAATCATTACATTTTGTGGACATTTGTATGCATATTTGTTTGTGTATATATATATTTGTATGTATACAGTTGTGTGTTTTTCCTTGTTTGCTTTTTTTATAAAGAAGAATTACTAGCAAAAATAGTTGGCTAGCTGTTTTAAAAAAGGAAATGGATGGAGAAAATTCTAGAAAGTTGTAGAGGTTTGTTTGGCTTTCAGCTAGAATAAACATGTCAAGTTAAACATCCTAATCTAGGCGATTTGGCTCAGCTCTGACATTTTTGCCTTAGGCAGTGATTGGAAAATTGTGGTTTATGTCACAACCAACCAGCTACGCTGCCTAATTTTGATCATGAAATTTCCATAATCAACATGTTTTGCTTTTTTTTGTCTTTGAAATCGAAACCTTTTTACTCTGACTGTTTTTTAGCTAATTAATATTTTCCACTTTTCTAAAATGTTTATACTTACTCTTAAGTAATAAGAAATTGGCCCTTCTGAAAGGCAAATGCATTTTATAGTGAACTCTTTGAGATAATTCTTTTATAAATGCTGTGGATTTTATCCATAGTTCCTATTCTAAGTTGAAGACCTCTCCTGGAAATCTGTCCTGTGTTTTACTAACCATTCACAAACTTCCAGGAAAAATAGTATGCCATTTCTTATGAGGCACCAGGCTTTTCACAATGGCGCAGAGTGAAAGGATGAAAAATAATGACCGTAAACTGAAACAAAGGAGATTTAAATTAGATAAAAGTTTTATTTATTTATTTTTAACCATGAGGACAGTGAAGCTGTTGCACAGGTTGCCTAGAGGGATTATACAGTCTCCATCCTTTGAGGGTTTCAAGATCTGATTTCATAAACCTTAAGTAACCTGATCTGACCTCACAGCTGACCAAGGTTTGGTCAGGAGTTTGGACTAGAGACTTCCTATGATCCCTTCTAGCATTCTCATTCTCTGACAAGTCATCCACTTGCTCTGCCAAACATGCAAAATCAGACTTTTTTTATACGTACGGGATATGTACATGTTATGTATGAAACACTTGGTCTGAAATTTAAAATTGCTGAAAACAAAGGTGTACCTGAGGCATTTCATTAGAATGGGCAGTTAAAATTGTACCTATTTAGAAAATATGTCTAGCAGGCACTTTCTTCCCTGTACTGCCATCCACTCTCAGAAGCTTTTCTGCTTTTTCTGCCTTAAAGACAATTGTCTTATTTCTCTTTTCTTGCTTTCTTTACCAGATGTGGAAGCACCCATCTCAAAATCGGTTGCTATTTGATAGCGTATTGCAGCTTAAGGCTCCTTTCTTGTTGTGTGAGTATGTTAAATATATATTCTGGGGTATGCCTGAGAAATTAAATTTACACGTTGAAGCTGGATTATTTTTTTCTGTGAATGTCTGTAGAAGTCTGTTTGAGGTAAAAGAATGTAGAATTTTAACAGCAGAGAGGTTTGACGTCTGTTTGTGGTGTGAGCTACCATGTTTATTGATATGGAACCTACTCAGGCATGCACTTTTAAGGAATGTTCTTTATTCTCATTTAGGGCTAAACAAGCTGAATGAGGATGGATTTAAGTGTGTACAGACCACTTAAATTGCCACAAAATGGCTATATCCTATATACAATCCGTAAACGCTTGGGGCTTCTGGTAGTGTTGGAAGGCAACAGATATTGTACAATCAAGCATAACCTGGTGTGCGGAGTGGCATGTTGCAGGACAGAACTGCAGCTGTCCTCAAGCAGCTGCTTCTTTCTTTGCTCTCTTACATCTTTTCTCCTTCCCCTTTCCCAGGTCTGTTGCACAGATCTGCCAGTCTGCTGCTTCTGGCACTGGGGGTCTAGAAGAAAAGAGGCAGCAGTGTCATGCTGCAGCCACATATGGTGTGGGCACCAACACGGGGGAGTGTGAAGTGGGGACCAAGAAGTGAGGCTCAATGTGTGAAAGTTAACAAATTGCATGCATTAACTGGGGCTCTGAGCAGATTCCGAAACGTTGAAGGGGGAGGAGAGGGAGACTGTTCCTGGTAAAATGTTGTATTACTTTTGTAGCTGCATGCAATTGCTTAGCATTATAAATGTGAACAGAGACAACACTTCAAGTTCTTATACCTTGGACGTGTATTATTTTATACAGAGGCCGACTGATAACAAAACAGTACCCTGTTTGCCTCCATTAGTGACCTGTGCAACCAGTAAGGAAAGAATTACCAAACTCCAGGAGAAGGATGAGATATAATTGCCTGATAGGATGATTACAGAACAGGAAAGGAAGTAAAGTGAAACTGAAGATCATGTCTTTACTAGGAAGGATGCAGCCTTATTAGTGTAGAAGGGTTCAATTCTAATTCTCAAAGCTTTGCACTTCTTGGCTTGCTTGGAAATGATTTCTGTTTTATTCGTGCAGACCCCTTTCTTCCTCTAAACTAGAACTCTGTTCAATCCTTTGTCTGTTAGTCTGATGACTTTTCCTCTTCCCCAGATGATTATACTTTTTAGTGTAATTGATGTATTATTTCTTTTTGAAGTCTGGTTTGTGATTTAAATTACTTTAGAAAAGTTCAGAGAAATTTATCTGAGCTTTAAATTTCAACTGACGAGAAAAAAAAATAAATGTAGCCATACCATTTCTTCCTTCATAATGTGATCAAGTTATGAAGTGTTTTAAATAGATTCTTACCTTCCTTTTAAAATTTAGGAAATTTAATTAAAAAAAAAAAAATCTCCGTAGGAATCTGCCAAAGAACCTTTTGGAAAAGTATGATAATGACATCAAAAGAGGCTTAAACTATATCTGTGGCTTTCTCAGCTCTCACTCCTGGGTACAGGGATACAAAGTCTTTAGCTAATGAATATATGAGTGTGTGTGTGTATGTGTATATATATACACATATTTATGAAGTGTGTGTGTATATATAATGAATATATATTTTCCCCTGAAAGGGTATCAAAATGAAATTCATCCTGTGAACAGGATTTCTTTAACTAACATTGTTATTGCTTTCACTTACCAAAGGAAATAACTGCAATAAATTATAGTTTACTCATCAGTAAGGTTTGTTTCAAGGGTTTTGGGTGGTCAGTGTTATTTTAGGCATTACATGTCTCCAGTCATTATTTTACAGCAAGATCCTACAGGCCACTTGTTTCATTGTTCTGGCTCTGCTGCTACTGGGAGAGCTGAGCTAAGGGATGCTGCTGTGAGAAATCCTGTTTCTGAACTTTTCTACAATCTACAATGTAGGGGAAGCAAGTACATTTACTAGTAGAAAAGAAGATGAGGGGGAAAATAAGTGTGGTGATTACAGCTCCCAAGGCCATTTGTTTGCAATGCACACTTGACAACTTCTTTTTCCAATTAAAAAAAAAAAAAAAAAGCTTGAAAACAAAGAGTTCTCCAACAGTCAACACAAAACCAAGTATCCAAACAAAAAAGAAGACCACTTAAAAACAAAACTGTGTTTCTTACTGCTCTTTTGACCCAAAGCAGCTGCAATGGTAATGAGAAGGCTCCGTGGAGGCTTGGCCTCTGACTTGCATGAATGCACGCTGCACAGGGAATAATACTGGAAGAAACCTGTCCCCCTTCCTGTCTCCGAAATCTCTTGTTTAACTTTGTTAGCGCTACATATTTATATATATAATGCCAAACTCAAAGTTTGTCCTAATAAGAAATCTTTTTCGCTGTTGCACCATGAATAATCCTCAAACAGTGTTGGCACCTCCAAGTAGAATCTGTTGTGTGAGCTATATATGCTTTAAATTATTTATTCTTACATGAAGTAAGCTTTTGGTTCAAGAAAATCCTGCCCCTCCTCTCACATGCATGTGTAAGGATGTTCTGACCTCTTTTTAATTGCTGAGCAGACTGAGACCCCCATGGCTTGGGGTCAGTCATGTTGCTAAGTACTCTGTAGAAAAACCTTGGTAGCCTGCAAAAGGAAATCTGGAGCCTGGTTGCACAGTTACATGACTGTTTTTCTCAGGGAGGCAGGCTGACATGGCTGTTGTGTCACAGCTTGTTTCAGCCCCTTCCCATGTTTGACCCTTTATTGTGGACTAATTGATCTACTGTCTCAGCAGAGTAATTGTTCCCAAATGAAAATTTCCCTGTTTTGTCAGAATAAAGTGCCCTTTTACCAGAATAAAATGTTTGTGTGAACAGTTGGGAGAAGGAGGCTCTCTGATGTGCTGGAACTGTGTTGACATAGGCAATCTCCAGCAAGTATAGGTCCTTTCTATATGCCAGTTCTGCAGAACAGGGCAAAAGAATTGGGTGATTGCTTTAATTTACCTGTTCATTCACTGTAGGTAAGTTTAGAATAGAACAGAACAGTTTGGTTGGAAGGGGCCCACCAGCCACCTGCCTGACTACCACAGGGCTCCCCAGAAGCTGACGTCTGTCAGTGTGGGCACCATCCCAGCACTTCTCCAACACTGACAGGCCCGGGGCACCAAGCACCTCTCTGGGAAGCCTGTCCTGGTGTCCAGCTGCCCTCACAGTGAAAGGATTTCCCCCAGAGTCCAGCCCCAGCCTCCCCTGGGGCAGTTCTGGGCCATCCTCTGGGCCTGCCTCTGCCTCCCCTCCTCAGGGAGCTGAGGGAGCAGCGAGGCCACCCCTTGGCCTGTTTGCCTCCAGCCAGGGGCCTGGGGACCTCAGCCTCTCCTCACAGGACGTGTCCTGCTGCCAGCTTTGCTGCCCTCCTCTGTATGCTCTCAAGAGCCTCGACATCCTTTTGATGTCATGGAGCCCACAACTGCCCACGATATTCAAGGGGAGGCTGCGCCAACACTAAGCATGGTGGGATATATATTGTAGCAGCTCCCTAGTCGATGCAGCTGCAGAGTACTCTACAGTACGTACTAGTTCTGTACATAAGGAGATGAGACTTGTTGGATTGAAGAACCAGCTTTGAAGAAAGCAGGTATTCAAATGGATTGGAGCTCTGTTGAAAACATTAATCACAACACACAGTTAATGATTTTAAAATGAAGCAATGTCAATAGTATGGAACGGGAATGTACATGTTGGACGAAACAGAGTTCAGATCCCCTCAGTTCTTAAAATATACGGGATATCACTAATATATAGCCATATTTGACATCTCAACATCTTTCAGCTTAGATGGAACTTATTCTTCCATTTTGAAGATGTGAAGGCCTCACTAAGCTATATTAATGGAAATACAGAAAGCAGATGTATCTGAATTGTCTTCCTACGTGTGGGAAGAATAGATCCAGTTCTTCACACTAATGTTGTTACCTCTGTTCACCTGAATGTGTCAGATCCTGTGCCTTGTGTTTTGTTCTAACTTTCAGGGGTGAGAATCATGCTGTGCTTTCCATTTCTCTGAGCGCTTCTTTTGGTGCGTCTCTTTCATGATCCTTTTGTTTTGCCTTTCTTAGGCTGAAGTATTTATTTTTTTGAAGTATTCAACATAAAATAACATACTTTATATAGAAAGTTTGAGTAACTGGAGAACTCCTTATAGAGTTATCTCAAGGCCAATTGAAAAGGTCTACAAAAGTTTTACGACTGCTTCATCACCTCTGCCTTTCTGTGTAAGTGATTTCTATTTGGTCTTCAGGGAAAGATCAGCCTTTCTAATCTGTGTTTGCCAAGCACCTGTGGGGTCTTCATGTTGTATGGCTGGGACACATAGATAATACATGATCTAGGCTTATTATGACATACCAAGCTTCTGGGCTTGGTGTGTGGATCAATGTACGTAGATTATTTCTGCTTTGCTTGTGAGAGAACATTCTTTATGCTCATGTTTAACTTGTCAGTAGTGATTAGACATCTTGTGGGATTTGAGCCACACCTTACATATTTGTCACTACTGTGGTTGTAATTACACAGAAGTGTGAAGAAAAAAAGCTTTGCGCTGTTTGATTTGAGGATAATTTGATAGAACATGATTAAAGCACAATTATGCTGGATTTTTCTTATAAACATCCCTGAGCTGTCCACAGTGTTCTTTAGGAAACAAAGGATGCAACACTGAGTGTGCCTGAAGAACACACAAGGGAAATAAGCTATTAATCCTGAGAAGACAGAGAGAAAAGGTTGCAAAATGGAGACTTTTTTTCTATTTTGCTTCTTCAAAGTGACTCATCTTTATGCCATCTGATGTAATTTTAGCTCTGGCTGAGGTGGCGTTTCTAGCAAACTACTTCGCTCTGTGTTTTGCTTTCCTCTTTTTCTTGTCTGATTGACAGTCCCACCAAGAAATAACAATGAAAAATTCATGAGGTCAATCCCCAAGTGATTCAGAAAGGACTTTCATGGGATTAGGCAGTGGCAGTTAAATTTCCTGGGGCACAAGTGTGTTTTAAAGAAAGGGATAAAAGTGTGTTATTCTCTGGATAATCCTGGCTGAAATATAAAGGACCGGTTTTGGTGAATAATTAGAGAAAATGTCCCAAAACTATCTTTAATTGGTATGGCATAGAAAGCAGTATTAATAGTATTAATTCTGATAATAATGTGTATTTTCCTTCATTTTCTTCCTCTATAGGGAAGGGTGTTTTTTTTGTTGTTGTTTTGGTTTTGTGTTACATAACAGCTGACAAGGAAATATCAGAATGATATTGTTGTATTTGTGATCTGCATTTCTAGGAGGTAAAAAGCTCTTTGTTCCTGTCTATTGGGAAGCATGTAGGACAATAGTTACAGAAAAATTAAGGTGCAGTAACTTTCTGATTATAATTCATAGTTATGTACTGGCATCAAATAGAGGGCTCGAGCTAGCAGGAGGTAAACACACATCAAGAAGTGAAATTTCTGTGATGATCTGCCGGTGCTTTTGAAGGGACTTCCTGAGGAGGGCAGAGGCAAATAAATTTAACTGCTGTGACAACTTGTGCCCAGAGAAAAGCTGGTCCATGGGCTCTGGGAATAACCATACAACCTTTCTCATGATGCGTTTTGCTTTCAACCTCCATTCTCAGATATCGAGAAACCACCAACACCAAACCATGCATGCCCAAGGGTCTGACCAGGATCCTTGCATGCAGCATGCATGGCAAGGGTGCTGGGTGTTAGGTCCTCACTATGGCTTTTGTATTCCTTTGGGTGGTGGTGATGAAGTGAGTTTTGACAGGTCTTTTATGTCCTTTAGGTGTCAGCCATTATGGTGTGAGATTTGCCTTAATCTCACTTTATCCTGCATACGTCTTGAGCTGCCCATTTTCTTGGTTTCTCTAGTTTGTTGTAGCTTTATGGCTGCGGTGTGCCCTGCTGCTGGGGAAACAGAAAAAGAAATGACAGAGGCTGCCTGATCTTGATGCAGTCATCATGTTCTGGTGTTTCCCAGTTCGATTGCTGATGGTCAGGTTATCGGTACCTGCTGCTGTTCTGACTCCTGGTGTTTCTTCTGGTACTTTTCCATACAGATGTTTCCATTCATTCTTCATTCGGTCCAATCTTAATGTTTCTGTTGCAGATATTTACATTAATGTTTGTTGCTCATTGTTGCCATGTTCTGCTTTCTGCAATTATAATCATATTTTTTCATCTCAGATGTGATCATCACTGGAAGCAGGCAAATCATTAAGAGTGCTTAGAAGAAATGTATGTTTGATCACAGAATTAAGTTGAATTGGTAGGTTAAAAAGTCATTCACCTCTTCTAAGCCCAGTACATGTTGGTGGTACCTGTTAGCAGAATTTTACTCATTCTTAATATCTGTAGTTTTGGAGAAACTTTTCTCAAACCCTGTAATGATTTGGGCAGCTGCCTTCATGTAGTCGTGCTGGTCTCTGTGCCCAGTGCTCGGTAAGCTGCTGGCATCAGGAATGCTAGCAGAATGAAGAAGCATGGGGAACTGTGAAGAATCACTCCACTGCTGCCAAGTTCTTTCATCTTCCTGCCTTCATTCATCTCAGTGTCATATTTCAGTTTTACAGTGTGAATGAGATATTTTTAAACAGGAGATGGAATTTGCTTCTTCAGAATCACTGTGATTAGAGAGTTTGCTGCCATGATAGCTGTAAACCTTTACAAACTGCTTTGCCAAGAGGAAAAATGTAGCTTTTATATGGAGAATTCCTATGGAAAATAAGTGTTGTGTTTTGTTTTTTAGATATCTAGTGTTTGACAGTTCAAACTAATTTTGAACAGTTAGGACATGTAGCAAAGTGATCGCCTGAATGTTAGCACTTTCTTTGTTTTTTACTTCTGTGTATATATACATTTCGCTATATATTTGTTAGAGCAGAAGTAGGTTTTGTGTCATTCAAGTTTTGGTTTGTTAAAGAAACAGTGTTTCCGTCGAGCGGGGGGGAAATTATCCCTCCTTCTGATCGCTTGGCAGTGCACATGCTCTGCCCATCTACTTCTTACTGAGAATCATCCTTACTCTTCAGCGTGGCTATTTTGGTTCTGCTGAGGTTGCCTTTTTCAAATCAGCGATTTATAAATAACACAGAACAAACTTGCTGAGTTTAGTTTGTTTTGTGAAAACTTGGAATATACTGAAAGATAAAGTTACAAAATGAATTTCTTGTTATCACTCGTGGCACTTATGGTTTCTACTATTGCTTAATTTAATTAGATCTACAGGTAACATACCCCCAGACTAATCTTTTTATGATGAGCTTTTTCCTTACTGTTCTCCGAATGTCTGGATTGCCTGCTGTTGTTTTTATCCAAATTCATTTTTCACTTTTCAGCTTGCTCTTCATCTCATTCATTACAGGGAAGAGCTGAATACACTTATTTACCTTTCTTGAAAGTGCGAGGAAGCAGAGGGTATGAGCACTTTGATACTCACGAACTCAGCTGTTTCACAGAGAGCCTCTGGAGAGGTGTTGGAAATCTGAGGGGTCTCACAGTTGGGTGGTCTGCAAAACAGCCCACCTCAAGTCTGGGTGAGGTACGAGAGGAAAGAATGCAATTACAGGGTAATTAGAAATCCAGATTCTCTTCTGCAAAATGTGAAGTTTCCTTTTCTGCCTCAGAAGTGAAACAGGCCTTACCAGCACTTAAAAACAAACTTGCCAGCAAAGAAATGACATAGTCCAAAATACCCAGTAACCAGTGATTAGACTTTCTGCTCAATTCTTGTCTGCAATCTCTAACTACTCACCTGCTGGCTGCCCTGATGGGAGAACAGAGCCCCCTCATGAAGAGTCTCTCCCACAGAACCTTCTTAAGATGGGTACGTTCCAAGTAAAAAGTTCTTTCTCCTTCTGCTCCAACCCCCAACAGTATTTTCTGACTAATAGACATTTTTTTGAATATTCCTAACACCTGTCACTAATGCCCGCTGAGTACATTTTTTGCTGTTTTTCCTGCACTGCAAAGAGGTGAAGTAGTGTGAGCTGAGCAATATGGCAACTGGCCTTTCTAGAGGAAAGGCAGTTGCTTATGAACATGATTAATGGCAAATCCATGCTGTGAGGCTGGATTTGTGCTTGCTTTGGGTGGTGTCTAAGGATTTTATTAGCACATAAAAACAGTTTGTAGAAAGATCAGTTTACTGAATGGGTCTAGCAGAATTTTTTCTTCAGATTTATTAGATATTTTTGGATTGGAGGAAAGCACTTCTCTTCAAATGTGTCATTAGATTCCTTGTGGAAATATTTGTGAGATGTTCACATTCAGCTTCCATACTCAATTTAATGTCTAGGTAAATGTTACGTAAATTTTATTGATTATGTTAATTATACAGTCAATAACCTTTTAAAATGTCAGCTCTCCAATTGCACAGTTCTCAGATCATTTAAAGCTTAAATTAGTGTGTTGATTTGAAAAAAATTTCCCTAGATTTAGTCATCTCTCTTGAATCAAGCCAATGAATGTAGACAGCAGCAGTACCATGTGTGTATCGTGTGTGAATCATGAACAGGAAGCAAAATTTGACCTTGGGGTAACTTTCCTTCACTTCCTATGTTTCTTTCACTGTCAAGAGATGAATTATCTGAGTCCTGTTAGAACTGAGTTGTGGATAATGAATTTCCAGAATAGAGAATGATTCAATAACTCCACTGGCTGACAGAATAAGGAGCATATTGAAGGTCTCAGAACAAATGAGGAAGATCTGTTTGAAGGCCTAATCTTTCCAATCTGAATCAAACAGGTATGTTTGGCTTGGGCTTCTATTTCAGTATCCTGCAAATGAATCTGTTTTTCTGCCAAGCACCATCCCGTTGAGGTTCTTTACGGTAATGCAAGCAGACTGTGTGAGATGGGCCTTCTTAACTAAACCAAGCTATGGAAAGGTCCCAAACTAAACTGGGGTACGGGTCCCAGTTTTGTGTATTTCCTTCCTGGAAGTTTTGCAGCAGCAAGTGACAAAATGCCAGTGTTTATGTAAAATATGTTTTAACTTAATTTCACACACACTATGTCCATGATTGATATACTCCATATTAGTAACTATTTTTGAAAGAAAATTGAGCAGCTTAAAAAATTTAAAGGCGGTTAATGCACAAAGATGAGGATGTCATGTGGATGCCACCAGGGCAGGTTGGGAACAGAGTAGGCAGTAATCCTGAGCCATAGCAGAATCATGGAGAACAGGGCTGTACAGGACTTAGAGAGGTCATCTAATCTAGTTCTTTGCCGCAGGATAGGACTGATTTCATTTTGTGGAGTCTCAGACAAAATGTTAAGTAAAATATTAATTTACACTGCCAAGTGTAGTTTCATTCACCTGGACTACAGAAGTAGCTGGTGTATTTATGGCCTGAAGGAATGGAGAAACTTCTGCTCAGAGAACTCGCCTGGAGTTTGACATCTGCAAACCTAATCCTGTGATCCATCAGATACTTTTGATGATCCTTTCTATATATTGTACTGTACACAGTGTTCGAAAAGGATTGAACTGGCTGTGAGCACCCCTTAGGTTTGCCCAGATGAGTGGCCACACAAAGGCCACAAGGCTTTTCATCCTTTGAAAGACAATGGAGCCCTCAGGGGTGGTGTGTGTGACCTACTAAACTTTGCTGATGTGACTGTGCTGCTTTGTTTTGCACAATACTTGTAGCCTATGTGTCTTTGTACTGCTCTTTAGATCACGATGCAGGTATATTTTGTGCAGTATTGGGAAATGCAGTATGAGAAGGTTAATAAAGGATCTTACATCACTTACATCAGGTCATACATACTGGCACCTATATGCACAGCTCCTTGTTAATCCTTGTAGGTACCCACAGATACTTACATACATTAAGTCCCTAAACTTAGACATTTGGGGGGTTGGGGGGGTGTTCCCCAATCTGCTGGATTTTGGTTTTATCCAAATAGCTGTCCCACCTGTAAAACTCAAATAGCTTTTTCATGCCTTGTTATGGTGATTGTGAGGTACCTGGTGACAGGGAGTGTAAGGTGCCCACAACAGACGGAAGTTTAGAATATCTATACCAGCGTAAGGGTTACTTGTTGGCCCTTTGCTTTGCCAAAGCTATTCCCAGTCAACACGGTAGAATAATGAAGTGTCGATTGAAAATAGCAGGTAAATCTCATATTGCTGAAAAGAGTCTTGAAAATTAAAGTTGTGTATGTATACAAGCTCTCATACAGTTAATTCACAGGCAGAGCCATGCAAATTATCACAATAGCAGTGTCCTGTTTCACTGGTGCCATTGTTGCCTCTCAAACTCATCACTGGATTTATTTTGAAATCTTACGGTCAGATTTGAGGAGCGTTTGATCTCTCTCTCTCAGTGGCCCTTTCCCTAAGGCTATTACTAGAAATACATGAAGGCATCTGCTCCTCAGTAACACAGGGAAAGCAGCGTGGTTCCTCGCTAGTTCGCACCTGTTAACAAGGACAGTGCTAATTTGCATTTCTAAGGGTAAATGGGAAGAGCTGGGTTTGAGGTTTGTGCGGTGTGGGTTTTATTTGTTTGGTTTTGAATTCTGTGCACATATTAGCCTGTTTTAGCTTCTTTATGTTGCTTTTTTCAGCAAAGGAGCTGAAACAATATTGAACTATTGACCAGGGTACTTAAACTGCTAAGCAACTTTTACTTTTTTTGATGAAGTCTACTCAGTCTAGCCTGAATAGGAGACCTTTCTATGCTAAATCCAAGTTACATTTAATTAATACATTTTTTCCTCTTGTATTCACTTGTTTTAATTTCTTGCTATTAAAGTGTTTTTATATGTACTATGTCAGACCTTATGAATAGCTCCTTTAGCGAGTTTTTCAGAGATGGCATTACAGTGTGAAGCTATTACCTGTAGTATGGCTTAATTACATTTTCCCCTTTTCTCCTTAATAAGCTGTCACGGGATTTGCTAGATGGTCAGTTTAGTGTCACCATTTGTCTAGAAATCTGCCTATGTTGCTCTTTATCCTCTGCTCCTAAATCAAGGAACCCTAATGGAAGAGCTTCTCTTCTGTTGCATATTTATGTAATTGCCTTTTAAGGATATTTTATTTTCCAGCATTTTTGTCTTGCTTGAAAACAAACAAAAACTAACCAACTAAACCAAACAAAAAGAAAAACAGAACAAACAAAACCAGAAACACAAACGAACACAGTGGTGGTGATGGCCCATTAAGCAATATGGACACCAGTAAATGCCAGCGGTACACTGCAGCTATTTCTCATTTTAATTATATCAGAATTTGCTAGCCCCATCAATACGCGATGGAAATTCTTCCTGTTATTCACCAGTGCTGAATCCCTTCTCAGGCTGAATTTAGGTACATTCTTGTCTTCTCTCGTTTCATCCTTTTTAAACAGGCACCGTAACATACATTAGTAAATGGCTTTCTTTACCACTTCCATTGTTAATGAGCGCAGGGCAGATCGGCGAGTTCCCTAAAAGCTCAGTGGTGAATTGATTTCTTTCAGTCCCATTTGAAAGAGATTATTTTGTTACTGTGCTAACCGAGGCATCTCATTCTGACAAATTCATGTAAGCATGGTGCGATTCATGTAAAACACAGATCCTCAGCTTGGTAGATTGGCATTAGTAGTAATATTATCAGGTTCATTTGAAGTAACTTAAATTTTGATCCTTTATAGAACTCACTATGAGAGAGCAGATTTTGCCTTGGACAAACAAGAACTGTGTGTCACAGCAGTAATTAGTGTTGTCCCCTGCATTTTAAGAAAACACCCATGGATGACATGTTGTTTTACCTTTTTTTTTTTTTTAAATATTCTGTAGAAGTCATTACTTCTGAGCAACACATTCAGATATTCTTTAATGTGCCTCCAGTAAAAAACAAAACAAAAACACTTCTAAGATATTCTGTATGCGTACAAAAGGTGTTTTTATGTGGATGATGGATGGATTTTGTTTTTGGTGGGAGGAGTCTTTTGGTTAATAAATCTGTGAAAAACTGAGCCAATAGCATTTTCACCTTTAACTATACACCAAAAGCAAATCTTGGAACTTGAAATCAGATAGAATTCCTGTTCCTTTTGGTCCTTCTCATTACATTCTAGGAGTTAAACTAACCAGAGTACAGTAGGGAAGCCAGCAGAGAGCACTGTTCAAAACCTAGCTCTCAATGTGTCCAAATTAATGAGATGTAAAGTATTCAACCTTATTTTTTAATGATGAGGGAGACTTCAAGACTAGTTTATAATAGAAGAAGGTTTACTATTCTCTATGCTTATAGTATCTTTATTTTTTTATATCAGCATAGTCTTGACAGTAACTTCCCCTTAAATCAGAATTGGTGATTCAGGTCATGTTTGTTTGCTTGCAAACCTCATGAATTTAAATCTTTTTTTTTTTTTTAAATAATAATAACAAAATAGCTCCAGGCTCATAAGAGTCTATGGACCTTACCTTAACAATAATAAAAAAATAAATGAAAACAGTAAAAAAAAAATAAAAAAATCTGCCTTTCTACTTCTGTGCTGTTGACAACAGATGATACAAAATAAAAGTAAAAAAAAAAAAAAGTTCGACTTGGCTGTTTCTTTTTAAAATCTGAATACTTTTTAAGATCTCATGGAATATGTGCCCTGACTCATCATCTTTGAACATTTGGGTTTGGTGGTACTGCAACCTCCAACACTTGCCAGCAAATCCAAAGACAACAAAGTGTTTTTTCAAAAGCTTTTTTGAAAAGGAGAGCAAGTAGAGACTTTCTCCCCCCTAGCTTTTTACCCTGAATATTTGGATGTGCAGTAGGCTAAACCACATTAGCTAGCAGCTGTAGGAACTTTCACTGAACTCAGATACAGTCAAGAGCAACAATTAAATTCCTGTAAAGTACAGATTAATTCTTATTGACTGCTCTAGTTTGAGAGCGCCTAAGGATTTAGGAGCAGTTTTCCCCTGCAGTCAGTCATGCCCATGGATATCTTCATCTTCTGACAAAAATTCATTTTGTTCTGTGGCTGGGTACAACACTGGTATTCGTCAGCGTTCTAAGGCAAGCATCTGCAAAATTATTAAGAAAAAAACATAGATTAATGTAATGGAACAGATTCAGGTAAGAGAATGGTTTAGTCTTTTGCACTTTTGGCATGTGCTAAGGCAAACCTTGTTAGCTGGTATTTCTTTATTATTCTCTTTCAATGATTCCAAAGTAGAAGACACAGAAATGTAACCATCTGTAATTAAAGCAAATTGTCTTAATTGCTCATCCCTTTTTCAGAAGGATACACCTGCAGATTGCTGCTGCCGAGGGCTGCAGTGTGATGATTTAGCAAATTGGCTGTCTATGTGCTGCTGTGTTTGGCTGCGTGCTCATCATGGAAGGAATACAACCACAGACTGGTTATGTACCATAGGAAAATGTGTTTAATGGAAAGTTTTCAGAGCTACAGAATTTTGCCTTAATAATATATAAGGAGACTTTCAATCTCATGGTTTCTTCCCAGAACATTATTTGCAGCTTAAGTCATGGCATATATTAAACCAAGGAAAGAAAATGAAGGAATAGGTGAGGGGAAGGTAGGAATTCTTAGAGTAAGGAAGAAAATTGTGTGTGTGTGTACAAACTCTTTATTTTGTTTTATTGCTGTTTGCTTTGTAACAAGCAGTTTTATAAGAGGCTTGTCAGTGACATGTTGCAGGGATTGAGACACTGAAGATGTCAGTAAGAAATGAAACAGCCACAGTGCACCCTTGCAGCTGAAATCTTACTGGCTAGGTAGAAAACTGAGCTGTAAGTAGCTGTGTATTTTCATATGCTCCTCGACTGCCCAGGTGCATGTTTTGGTGATTATTAACGCCAGCCTAGCAGTCAGATAAGACATGCCACATAGCTTTTTGCTTAGTTATAATGCATTTCTCTGTTGAACAATGTAGTGTCTGTAGTAGTAAATAGCGACTTCCAAATTAATTTCACTGACCAGTTTGTTCAGAAGTTTATCTCCAAAAAGATCCAAATTACTTCAGTAATTTTTCTGTTACTAAAGCGGGGTATGGACTGACTCCAGCTGTGCCTCCTGGGTTATTCAGCATTGGTCTGTTTGCAGAATTCTCCATGCAGAAGGAACTCAGAGGAAACATTGTTTTTCTTCTTTTTTGAACCTGCCTTTAATAGCCTTTTGTGCTTAGGAACCAGGTATTAAGTGAGAAATAAATGCAAGGAACAAATCTAACTTTAAGATTGCTTTCAAGAATGCATTTGCAAGCATCAAGAATAAATGCAAATTCTTCCTGAAAGAGTTTTAACTCTTCATGTTAAATTACTTGGGAACTCAGAATTGCTGTGAAAACACAATTGCAGTTGGCGGTGCAATCTACAACTGATGGACAGTACATTTAAAGGGACTCTGAGAAAGAAAATGGCCACATGCATTCCTTTATGCATGTGAAAGTGTATAATTATTTATAGTTGGTGCAAACTCTGGATATGTTGCTTTCTGAGAGGACTTGAGAATATATTTTATAGTAATCATATGATGTTACAATGATATTTTTTTTCCAGTAACTGTTAACAGGAAATGCCACAATATTAAATAATGTTTGAAATACTGAAACTACTACTATGTCCATCCTACAGTATGAATTTCTGTACTCCTCATGTTTGTAGTTGAGTGATATACATGTTTGCAGGCTCCTTTCTAATTCCTTTATCCTCAGGGGCTGACTGACTGTGTGTTAGGGGATGAGTTCTGCCATGGAAGACTAATCGTCAGGCAGGTTTCTTTTAGAAAAGTGCTATAGAAGTAGTCTTGTTGAATGAAAGCATTATAATGGGGTTGGAATTTAGTAGGAATTCCTGATGAATTTAGAAGCAATGTTGTTCTCTCCTAGACATTTTAAACTTTTCCAAATAAAATGCATCCACACTACAGAATCCTAATATTTTCTATAGGATAGTTTTGAAGTAATACATAAATCTACTTTATTTTTGTTCGGTTTTGATATTGTACACTTCTCCAGGGTTTTCTACTGATGAATTCAAAGTTGTCCATGTTTGAGATTCGTGGACTGCTTGTCCTTTTAATTCATTTAGTATTTAACGTCTTTCTTGTCTTTTAGTGAAAGTAACACAATAACTTGTTCTTTCAACCACAATTTTAACTAATATTAGCAGAAAGTAAGGATCCTGTAAATATCTGTGTACTTGAGCCCCCCGGACCCTGGAAATTCATTTCTGTAGAATTGCTCAGGTAATGTTAGTGTGTGAAAGATTCGATCAAAGTGGAGAAGAAATTAACTGCAGTCAGCAATTGTGCCAACACCTCATTTTTTTCTTTCTTTCTTTTTTTTTTTTTTTTTTTTTATAAACAGTGCATGGTGAACTTAAATATTGTGGGTATGTTGTAGTAACATGACATCATTTAGTCATTTAAAAATATTTTTAAAGGAATCTTGTAAATCTTTGCTTTTATGCCATGGACTTTTAATTTGTTTATACAAATGTTAAAAGTGTAGGTTCAGTTCAACTCAGTTCCGCTGAAGGTGATGAAAGTTGTGGGTCTCTTGTGAAGCATTTCCTTAATGGCCTCTTTTTTTGTATGATGTAGATATCTTTAAATAATTTAGAATTAAATCTAAAATGATTTTTTTTAATATTGTGAATGATATACAGTGGCACTGATTGTCTAATCTGGGATGCTATTGATTGTACCCTGATGCTGACAGAACTGTTTTGCTTCCCTTTGTGGTTTTTTCACCTTTAGAGCTTGCACAAGGTGATTCTGATATCCGGAGCCATGTTCAGTGATATATAAAATGGATGAATTATAGATCACCAAGCAGAGTCTTAAACTGTAATTACAAAGAAATGGATTTTCACCCAAAGTTTGTAGATATTCACAGGTAGTCAACACCACAAACCTGACTTGTAAAATTCTGCAAAATTTTTTATGTCTAAAGAACGACCAAGGAAGTAAGCAATTTTTTAAGCTTTTTCCCATCCTGTAGGCAGTCAGAGATACTGTTCACAGAGAAGTCCTCATTTGGATTTCTTAATTTGTTGAAAGCAATAAGAGTTATTTTTAGCATTCCCACGTAGCTGCATGCTTCTGGCCCTGCCAGAGCAAGGCGCGAATCCAGAGCTGCTGGGCACAGCTTGCTCCATGCGAGCTGACCGGAGGTGCTGCTGCCCAGCACATCCCTGCGGCCCAGCACAGAATCAGGAGCTGCTGCCACCACTGTCATTGTAGGTAACCAGCCCTGCTGCCCAATGTGAGAACTTTGTCTCTTGTAGGAAGGCTTTGCCCCCTGTTTAGTTGTGGGCTTAGACCATCTTATTAACTGACCTTCAAGGCACTAATTTGATCGAGAGATTGCTTAACTTTTTTCTGTTAAGAATTAAAAATCTGTCTTTAGGTTTTACAGGAACTCGTGATTCACAGGAATGCCAGGTCTGGCATAACACAGAGTATACATAACTTCAAAACAAATTCTAATGTTTATTTTCAGGCTTATGCCAATTACTTTATTTCTTAATTATATGCAATGTTATTAGGAGATGCAACTAGCACAGTCTACAAATATACAACTGAAAATCCTTTACTTGGTCCCAATTTTTAAAAACAACAAACAACTTGAAGTAAAAAACAACATAATCCAAACTCCTACAGCCATCTGCTTGGACTACTATATTTGAGATCTATGAGATGGAAACCACCAGTATTTGCTTTTCAGACTAAAATACCATTGTAACCCAGTGAAGAAATAGCTAGTTGTGAATTAATTGAAAGAGTTGCATGCTTTTTTGTCTTTCTTTGGACTTGTTGTTTTCAAACAAAGTGTAGACAGTTTCTTGTTTTGTCTTCTGCTTGTTTGCTATTCACATGTTATTTCAGCAAATCATTTCTGGCTGGCAGGTCATTTGAGTTCTTTGCTGTGAAAATTTGTTATTCATTTTATGGTAGTTTTGGATTCTGTTCTGTAGTCTGCATAGGGTCTCATTTAGTTTCATGCTCTTATGTGAAATTCAGAAGTCATAGAGTGAAGTGGGAGTAGAAACAAATGAGCATCTCAAAACTGTCAGGATGGAGGTATATTTTGATATATGTTGCATGGTCTTTATGTAACTTGTACCTTTTTGAAAGAACTGTAGTTCATGTAGCCAGTACAAAATTGGAGACAGGAGTTGTTAGAGAAAAGGAAACAATGCAATAATTTTTCCTGTGTATTATTCTCATTAACTTACAGTCTGAACTATTTTGGAATTGTAGGCTATTTATAAACTGCAGAAATAACCTATACAAATGAAAATGTAGAAATGCCATTACAACTCTTTTTTGATCATTTTCTATTTGGAAATTGCAAGGGAATGTTTTACGACACTGTGGCATGGATTTTACTGAGTGTGTCTGCGAAGAGTGGGGCAGCTGGCACTACAGGTGTTCCAACCTAATAGGTGTGCTCTGTATTGCCTAGCGAATGCTGCGTATTCGGGGTGTGATGGTGAGGGAAAGAGCTTGATGGAGCCTTAACAGGCACTACAATGTGTTTTGTAGTCTGCTTATAATCAACTTTTTTTTTTCCTATAGCAAATTGGGCACATGATCAGTTGTCTTTGCCTTTTTAAGGAAATTGCATTTTATGTTTTGATTTGTAATCTGCTTGCATGAAGCAGAGGAGTATCTTTCACTTTATAGGCAGATAAATATGATTGAACTTCTGGCTGTTTTTATTTTTTCCCTTTCTTTGCAGAAGGTATAATTAAGATGTAGCTTTTTTTTTTTTCTCCTACTAATTTATTGCTATCACTTTAAAGAAACATCTGAATTCCTGAGGAATAAAGAAGTGACCTACACAAAGCCTCTTAAATTACTGGGAAGCATTATAATCCTCCCACTGGGGATGGTACGAAGGAATCAATGTTATACTGCAGTTGGACTTGACATAGGGCACATTGGTTATACATGAAACATCAAATGTAAAAAAAAAAAAAAATTACACAAGTCTATACTTTTCCATTCTATACTCAGAGATCAGTCAATATACAGTATTCTACTGACAATACGTTTTCAGTATGTAGGCAGATGTGTAACTTGCTTTTAATTGCACTTTGGTTATGCTATGCAGAGCTGGCGTGCTATTTGTTTTACTGCTCGGGTTGTCGTAGAGCTAAATCCTGTGTTTGCATTTCTGAACTAACCAGTGGTAAGATATCCTCTGCTCAGTATCTTCTCTTACAAAGCCACTCCAGGTTTCTCTCTCTTATCTGGGGTGTAACTGGTAGGCCAGTTTGCATGCATACTAAGAAAATGTTTACATTTCTGAGGACTGAAAAAGTTGTTTAAGACTAAGTGGCTGGAAAAAGAAATTGGTTAATGCCTCTGCAAAGAGTCTTACACTTTCTAAACATTTGAGAAACGAGGATTGGCAGCACTTGCATAGATTGTTAAATAGTATGTATGATTCATGGGAAGATCGCTATCAGAGGGAAGGCAGGAACTCTGTTGTTGCCCTTTAGACTCATCTGTTCAGATGGAGCAGCCACCAAATCTCTGAAACTCACAGCTGCTTGCAAATAGGATTCTTTTTTTCCTTAAGATAAATCATCATGTTAATGTTTCAGAATTTCATCCTGTTGTTACATCTGAATAGTTAGTAGTAGTCTTACACTTCTAGTGTGTGTGTGTGCCATTTTTATGGTATGGATGTTTAATACATGTCCAGAAATAGCATTTATTACAACTGATGAGTAGCTGCTCTGGGGAGTAATAAAGTGACTAATTTCCTGTTCCACATAGCATTGCAGTAGCATCAGGTTATAAAAAATACTTTGGGATTAAAAGCAATTATCTTTCTATGTCTGTCTTGATATTATGGAAATTAGCTTATTGGGGGTTGGCTTTGCCTTAAAAACAAACAAACAAAAACAACTTTAGCCCATGAGGAATGCCCATTATTTGTGTATGCCTCTTGATTTTTCAACTCTCTTAGTAGAGTAACATGGGTAGATTTTTGAGGAAACAAATTCCAGCATGTTCCGAGTTCACAAAGTCATGATCGTGAAGGTGAAACATTTGTAAATAGTGTCTGCAAATATGTCCCATGCCTACAGGTTATGTTAGCATCACTAGGTGTGGCCAAATACCATGAAACTGCTTTGTTTTCTCCTCTTTTTGTGGTGATATGGTATCAGTCTTATGTGCGAGGAGTATTTGTCAGCAGTAAATGTGGCTCACAGAGGCCTCATTGAGTTCTCAAGTAAATTAGATTGCCAGATCTAACCTACTTGTGCCTTTTATTCAATATGTCAGTTGTACATGTTACATTCTAAAAAACTCTTGTGTGATTATGTGCTCATGAGCTGAGAGTTAGGTGAAGATTAGGGAGAACATCAAAGCTACAGTTAAACGTAAGAAAGATGAGTTAAAGCCAAGTCATTAGAGATCTCTTTGAAGTGTTTTCACATTAAGACCTCTCTTTTAAGTGGGACACCTACCTACCTTTCAATATTTAAATAATAAGACATGACAGGCAGTGCTTTTCTGAAGGATTATTGTATGCGATGGTGTATTGTAGAGGCCAAAGGCAAGTGACTTCAGTGGCGGGAAAGACTGTAGTAATCCTTTCAGTTCATGGCTAGGATCTTTCTGCCAGTGCTAAGCAGACATCTAGAAGGTGAGAAGACCACACAGGGTATGCACTTTTAAATGAGTCTTGCAGACGATAATGTGACATTGGCATTGGCTAGAGATGAGGATGGCTGTGATATGATGTTATGTTTCAGCATAGGTAATGGATCTTCCTGTTAGATGCTGTAATGACAGTTTACAAGAAACAAATTTATTATCCCTTAATCAAATTAAAATCCTGCCTGTTCCTGCTACCTGTGCTAATCCATTTTGGCCCTGTCAAGCTTAATACAACATTTAAAACAAGCAAAGGAGACCTGGTGGATGGTGATCATGTATACGTTAATGCAAATGAAGGCAAACTGAGTTTGAGAGTGCTTTTCTGTATGGAAGGTGACAGCTGGCTTTTCGTGTGTGTTTGTGAATACCTACATATTCAGAAAACGCTCAACATTTCCCCTAATAATTCTACAGATTCATAGCCATACCCAGAATTATTATTTTTATAGTGTGAAATCAAAACCGGTGTTGTTTTGGTCTCTGTACAAAGAGCTTTTTCCCCAGAGAACCTGCAGGTGGGTCACTTTCCATAAAAACCTCCATTCCACAACTTTTTTTTTCTATTTCATTTTTTTTTTCAAGTGCATTTCAAAGTATAAACAGAAGTTTCAATTTCTCTTTTTATGGAATGGAAATATTTATTTTTAACACTGTGCAATTCAGTCCCCTTCTGATGACTTTTTAGTGTTTAAAATTTTACTGTCAAAGCTGCAAATTATTTCTCTGCATTGCTAATGACAGGAATATCAAATAGCATTTATTAAGGCTGTCATTGTTGGAACTGAGGGTTCTTAATTGTAACGCTTTTAGTGTGATGAAGAGCAGCCCCCCTCCATGGTGCATTGTTGCCATTTTCTACAAAGATGCCTGTGAAGTTATTTCAGTGGCTCTTGAAGCAGCTTACTAGTTCAGGGAGTAACTTAACATCTTCCATGTTTCACATTTGTTCTCATATAAGGAAAAAAAAAAAAGGAGTTACAGAGGAACACGATTAGCAAATGATGTGTATTAAAAGCAGTCTGTCTCTCTAATAATCCTCAAGCTCTCTAGGAAAAAAGTCAGCAGAACAGCCCCAGTGACCTGAATCAGCAGCTGAAATGTGCAGGCAGTGCCTGCTGCACACGTGCAGATTGTGGTGCTGTGCAGAAACTGCACCAGTGGTTCCAGTCACACCGCATGAGGCTCGTACTGGGGATGCTTCAGGCTCACTGCCCTTGAGGAAGCCACGACGCAGTGTGCGCACGCACCTCTGTTCCTATGGGAGCTCTGGACCTGTGTGGCTGTAGCCCTGGAAGCGTGGGTTTTGTTTGTTTTTCTTTCTGGAGATATCTTGGTTTTACTTAAAATTAATATTTTCAGTTTAGTAAATATTCTTTGCTGAAAGATTCAAGCTAAATTCCAAACCAAATTGCTATATCATGCTGAAACCCCCTATGGTTTACGGGTATAACAGTAGCCGTGGAATGGGCAAATGGTTTCCTGTGTACAGAAGGTCATTCTTTGGTAATGTGCATGACACACAATTTTCAATTTAATGCAGTTTCCTACTTGCAGCAATTAAATGCACAGTATTTGGCAGCATTCCTCCAATTGAATCGGACCTTAGGAGATTGCTTTTTCATGGTTTCTTTACAATTAAAAAAAAATATGTTTGGATCACAAGTTAAACAAAACGATATGTTTATAACTTACCTGTGGAAACATAGACAAAACACAGACACAAACTTTCAGCTTATTCCTGTCAATGCAAGGGTACCGTGCAGTAGGTTCTGTTACGTGAAGGAAGCAGATAACACAGAAATTGCAGAATTTTCACGGCTGTTGAAAGTGAATTGAAAAGTCATTGTTTTAGAGCTTTATTGGGTATGGCACATCTTATTGTACCTTATGTAAAATATTTTCCCCTATTGTGGAGATTACCATCTGTATCACATAATATAAAAGCTTATTAATTATTCATGAAACTTTTATTGACTGTTTCTAAATGTACCTTAATTTATTACCAAGAAGACTCAGGCAAAATAATTCTGAAGTCAGTAATTTACGGAGAGAATTTCTTTTTCTTATTTTTTTTTTTTCTTTTCTCATGCAGGTTTTAAGATTGCTGTAAGCTCTCCTTGTTGAAGGGACAGCTGAATGTGTCTCAGGCATTTTCCTGACTGGTGGTATTTTCAGTTTCTGTTCTTTTTTTCCATTCCTCTCCCAAATAGTCAGTATGTTTTGGGGTTTTTGTTTGCTTTTTAGTGGAAAGCAGAAAAGCACGTGTGTTTTGTTGTGTTTCATCGCTAGGTTAGGTGAGTTGGTAGATGAGCTGCTCGTTATATGGCGTGTGATGAAAGTCCACACGCCGTCTTCCTGGGTGACAAAGATGGAGTCCCAGCCTCCTGCTCTTGGTTGGGATGTGTTAGGGGCATGGGACACACTCATAGCTCAGGGCTAGAAGAGAAGGAAATAACTGGTGAGCGTAGCTCTAATGCAGCATGGGACAAGAGGGGCTTCCACATTGGCCCGGGCAAGGTGTTTGGGTGGGAGACCACTTCCTTAGAAGCTGGGACTGTCGAGCTGGGTTTAACAGAGTTTCTATTTTAACTTGCTCTGTTTTACTGTTCAATTATATAACAAGATGTAAGTGAGGAATGCTGTCTGTATGTATTCCAGTTCCCAATCTGTTCACAATTTAGCTGTTTGGGAAACATACAGTAGATAGTGTTACTTAAATAGAAAGTTTTCCTCCTTTTAGTACCTCGTGTTACTCTTGTTATTTTGGAACTAATGTAGAATGCCACTTACTGGTCTGGAGCTTTCTCTTCCAATTATATTTCTAAAAACAAGTTTTACAAACATTTCAGACATATTATATACACAGTAAAAACTGTTCCCTGAACTTA
Source organism: Cygnus atratus (assembly GCF_013377495.2). Lineage (NCBI taxonomy): Eukaryota > Metazoa > Chordata > Aves > Anseriformes > Anatidae > Cygnus > Cygnus atratus. Next base: position 6,499,689 of record NC_066370.1, read on the forward strand.
CAACTCATACAACTAAAATATCTGGCTCCCTCAGTTATATTTCATCTGTCTGCCCTATTTGTTTCACTTGGCAGATAGAAGGTGGTAAAAAAAGATTTTAGGATAAGTCTTTAGATTGGAGTTGTCAGAGCAGCCGAAAGAAATTCAGGTGGCCAAGCCCCTGTCCCAGCCAGCAGCTTTACCACTATTTTATTCCTGCCTATCAGCTCATAAGCAATGATGTGGCCAGATTAAGCCTTTCTATTCAATCTGTTTTTGAGGGATGTTTACTAAGTGTTTGACACTGAGCCACTGGCTTTTTTCTTCAGCACCTGCTGCTACACCCCAGGGGTTGCCCTTGCAATCCAAGCCCTAGGCAGGCCTCGCTCTGCTCAGCTGCAACGTCAGGAACGTTCAGCCTGGCATATGATTGTCTGTATAAAATACAGTGTCCAGAAGTGCTCGGGTTTGGTAAGATTGAATTTTCCACTATTGATTTTTATTGTAATGAGGGATTGTAGTACCTAAACACAAGCTGGTATTGGCCTAAATAAACTCATTTTTGTCTGGTTTATATCGTTCAGGATTGTGTCTATCAAGATTTTTATTGACTAGAGCACTGCCGTTGTCTCAATAAAAACATCCGTCATTGCACATTGCCATCTTTATTATGTAATAAAACTGCAGTGTTACATAATGTTTGATTTTTTTCATCGTAATGTGGTATAAAGCTAAATCTTACTTTCCTTTTGAAAGGTAGATAAGTAGTTTTGTACTTGGGATATTAGTGCTAAACGTTACCAGCCTCAGCCACATTCCACAGGGGAAGATGAAACAAAATTCAGGGAGATTGTTTTGAGGTGGAATTCCTCTTTTTAGTTGTAGTCTCTGCCATCTGATAGGTAGTTCAAGGCAGGAAGTCTGTTAACGGACTCAGAAGAAAAAGAACTGGCTGATTTAAATTTAAATTGTATTGTTCAACAATGTTGTGTAATTAGATGGGAAAGCAGGAAAGTCCTTTTATTAGAGATGTCTTTGTAGACAGTAGCCATGAAAGCCACAGTGGTTGATGCTAATTACCATATTTTGTTTAAACTTCCATCTAAATGAAAGGATCATTCAATTCAGAAGCTGCAGCCATACAAAAACCACAAGTGCAGTTGAATTGCTGCTGCCAAGCAGATGGGGCTTTGATCAGAATAAGTTATTTGCAGCTTTATTGTCTGGCTGCCAGGGTGGGACTTGCATTGAACCCCCTCGCGCAGAAGAAGGGAAGGGGAGGAAGGGGTCTTGCTGATCCGAGATAAGTTCGTGGGAGAGTTTTCCCATTCTTAGTTTATTTTTGCGGATGAAAATAAAGACTTGCAAAGAAGCAATAAGGTACACAGTATTGGGCTACTCTAACGTGTAAGTTGGTTTTGTAGGAATATGTTGGCATGTTTCCTTTAATTACAGTATGGGAAGAGGGGGCACGGGGAATGCTGAGCACAGCTGGCTGCATATTTTTTCCAAGGTTGGTTCTGTCTAAAGTATATGAGGAAAAACTTGCACTAATATACTCTTTGGTTGGTACCTCTCATACTGTTTGTGACAGACAAAAGCTTAGCAGCTTTTCAGGACTGAGGTACTTTTTGCAAATCCAGTGTTGTAAACTGGCCAATTTACAAAGCCATCAAGACAGCAGGATTGGGGCAAGTGAGAGAGGAGGCTGGAGAAGGGACAACAATGTGTAGAAAATAGCATTAGGTAGCATTCCTGGGATGACCTTTGATTACAGCGTTTATTGATGCAAAAACTAATTTCCAACATCGAGTGGAGAAGGTAGAAAACATTATCTGGCACTGTGTGGATCTGAGATGAAAAATCTGTATAGATGGGATATACCAAAGAATGGAAGTAGAAACAGCCACTATAAAACAGCACTAGCCCAAGCTAATTTTTCTATTTTTAAATTATGTGGTCTCAGCCTTTTCTTCCAATGAAAGTGAACCTCAAAAAGTGACAATCAGTAATTGTTTCTGTGATCTTTTTGGTCAAAAAAGGATAGCTATGAACATGGTCTTATTTTGACCTGTACCGTAACTGTCTACATTTGGGCATTGAAGCTTTCTCAAGCATAGAAAGTCTTTCACATGCAAAGATGGGAAGGAGAGAGGGGAAACAAAAGTCAACCCCAAATCTGGTAGTACTGTACTTCTTCAGGGTTGCACTACAAATACTGTGGCAGAACAGTTTCAATTCCAGGCAAATAAAATTGGGAATATTTGGAGGCTACTTCAGAATTGTTTTTTCTTTCTCTTCCCCCTCCCCCCCTCCCGAGATGACAGTCCTGTTTGTGGGCATGTTAATACATGCTGGTGCTCAGAGTGTTTGGGTTTGGGCTTTCACTGTACATATGAATCTTGATAATGATTTACCCCCTAATAACAGTGCATGGTCTTAGATTGATCTAGAAGTTCACATCTGTGTGGTTAGCACAATTGAAGTGGACTGGAAACGTGTCTTTAGACTTACTGAGACTGAATTCCATTTTCACTTACTAAATGCAGATAAATAAATAACCCCACCCACACACCCCCAATTGATCTTCCTGATATATTTTGCATTTTGATTTCATTTTCTTAAAGCACTTTCTCTTTCCTTTACGATATCTCTTCTTGTCATCTTTCTGGGAAAAAATAAAACAAAATCTCCCTGGTGCTTTATACATAAGAGGGTTTCAAAAGAAAGCCAGCAATCTAGTCTTTGTATCAGACTATCTTAACAAAAGCATGATAAAGTTTAAATGTAAAGGCTAGTTCTTAGCACTTGGAAGTTTTAATGACGTTTTGTAAGTCAAACTTTGCTTTAGAAACACAGCAACACAGATGTCTTTGTTCTAAGTAAATTGAGTGCTCCTCCTAAAATAAATAAATGAAAACAGTTTTTGTAGTAAAAAAGAAACGCAGATTTGAAATGCTGAGTTCAGCTGAGCAGATTTCAGGTGCAAATTTCTAAACTCAGTCCAGAAGACTTACTTGCCTTGTCTCCCAGATGAAACCCTAACCGAGAATGTGTATCAATATCTTATGCAGTAGCCTTATCATTAGCAATCTGCTTTTCTAAGCACAGTGATTGTAGAGTTCAAGGAATTTCAAAGAATGTCCCACTGTCATAAGTAGTAGGGCAGCATGTGAATGAGACACCCAACAAATCTCCAGCTCTTCTGCAGAGGTGACATGCAATAAATATACACGTATGAGTAAGGCATTCAAATATGTGTTCCAAGATTGTATTCATCAGATTTTCTGAAAGATCTTAAAGGATTTTGGAACCTCTCAAATTATGAGAGGAAAATGTATGGAAAGTCTGTGGAAACAGTAGGACAGGTTTTTTTATTTTATTTTTTTTTTCCCTTTGCAGGAGTGGTAGAGCAGCTGAGGGAGCTGGGATTGTTCAGCCTGGAAAAGAGGAGGCTCAGGGGTGACCTTATCGCTTTCTACAGGTACCTTAAAGGAGGCTGTAGCAAGGTGGGGGTTGGTCTATTCTCCCACGTGCCTGGTGACAGGACGACGGGGAATGGGCTAAAGTTGTGCCAGGGGAGGTTTAGGTTGGATATTAGGAGGAACTTCTTTACTGAAAGGGTTGTTAGGCACTGGAATGGGCTGCCCAGGGAAGTGGTTCAGTCACCATCCCTGGAGGTCTTTAAAAGACGTTTAGATGTAGAGCTTAGTGATAAGGTTTAGTGAAGGACTTGTTAGTGTTAGGTCAGAGGTTGGACTAGGTGATCTTGGAGGTCTCTTCCAACCTAGACGATTCTGTGATTCTGTGGATAAGCAAAAACATTTTGTCATATTTTTTGGCAGTAATGTAACTTTTTTAAAGGAGAGAAAAATCCTTTTAAAATCTTCTTAGAAGGCATCAGTGGTGATGGAGAGAGAAAGCATTGGTAGCAGGTAAAGAGTAGAGATTTTGAGGGGGTTTAGATTTCACTCGCCTGTACCGTTTGGTCTGACAAGAAGTTCTGGGTTAAAGGCTTATGTTTTGATCATACACAGCTCAAATTCAGCGTATTGCCAGCATAACGAAAGAGCTTTGTTTTGCTGCGATTGAGACACATATGGTAGAGCATGTGGATAAGCAGGCTCCAGTGCCTGCTGAGCACTCTGGCTCAGGGTCAGATAGGAGACATGCTTGAGTTGTTCCAGGAGAGGAGCCTGCTGCTTCCCACTCTGTTACTGCCCCATGCCAGTGAAGTAATGCGTGTGGATTGGGGTATATGCGCAAAATCCCACCTGTTGGCTCTTGTGGATTTCGTCAGAGAGCGTTTCTTTGCTCAGTGAAAACTTTTCATCAGTAAAATGTCCTAGATGCTATCCTGGTTCCACTGATCCTATGCATGAATCTAAGGATGGACATTACAATTTATTACCTTGACAACACAATGAAAGTTGCACTCATCACACATTTGCAGTTTTAGGACTTAACAGGTGAAGTGATAAAGGAGGTGATAAAGATCATAATCTGCATAGGGTAAAAAGGACCAGGACAGAGTTACCACATTTAATTTGATCGAAAAAAAGGCATTTGTTTGGCATGGTTCTTGTACTTCAAATGAGCTGAAACAAATGTAGGACGTCTGGGAAAAGCATGTTAATAAACAGAGTGTTTACCATAGATGTCCACTTACCACCAAGCTATGTTATCAATATATATGCTATAGACCAAGTTATATCTTTTTGCTACCTTATATCTTTATATATTTGGATATTTTTACAAGAATAAAGTAAAAAAGGATTAGCTAAAAAGCACCATGCTTATATATAGCTTGTTTTCCTTTTGCTTTCTTTTCTGAAAGTTCAAGGTATTTTGTGAACCATTGTTGCAATGACCTTTTGATTCACAAGTTTCTGTTCTTATTAGTGGTTAATTTAGAAATATAAGGTGACAGCTGTGTGGTTGCTATAGTGATGGCTTGAAAATAAGAAGTGTGGAGTTTTTTTTAACCAGGAAGGAGTAAAAAGCAAACCAAATTCCTGATCATGTGTAAATAATCTAAAACTGGCAGCAGTTCGGACAAGAACTTCCCAAATTGTTAAGCATGGATTACAGCCATTTGGCATGTTTTTCTCAGTTGTGCAATATCATGTAGTACGGTAGCTGGATGATTTTACCATGTCGGGAAGCTATGTAAATACTTGAAAGCTTTCATGTAGTCACTTCAGTCTTTTCAGCTTCTCAGGAAATAGTTCTATTTTTGAGTATTCCAGTGTAACCAGTGTCTGTGAAAACCATTAAGGAGCAGTGAGCTCTCTCAGTTATGGATTTCTGTTCCTTAGTATCTGCAAAGGAGTTGGTGCATTTTGGGACAGTTTCTGAGGACTGATTTATTTGGGGAAATGAATGTTCCATAGGCTGAGGGAGAAATTATGCTGTATTCATGCTGTTGTACATAGTTTCTATCTTTAGCCTTCTACTTTGGGCTCTAAGAATTCCTGTGTAACTAAAAGACAGACATCGGTAACCCCAGCAGGTGGTTTTTAGCATAGCTGTAATTATAAAAGAACTCAGTTCTCTGGGAGGTGTGCCTGTGTCCATATCGGAGACACCCTACATGTGTCTTGGGGTGGGGCAGTAAGGAAAGGAGACTCCTAACTTAGGTACGTAAAGTTAAATGTCTGGAATAAATACTGTAAATATTGTGCTTTGTGTAGGGCATGTTAAATGGCATTAAATCATGTTTAAAGGACAATCTCTGTCAGTAAAAATGTTCCTCATGTCAGACTTGCCACTCATTTCAAAGTGAGCCTGCTTATAAAACAAGTACAGGTATAATTAAGGAAACTGTTTTAAAAATACCTTGCCTGACAGATAGCATTAATTGTATAAAGTTTTATCAAAATTTGAGAAAATTTTACAGGGGAAACTTGACTGGGCATCAATGTAGGGTTGTGTGACAGATTCATGAAAATTCATGGGAGTCTAATTTTTTAAATTTAGAAACAAAACTTAAAATAACAGATCCTAATCCAAGGAGGTTTTCCTGTGTATTACTAAAAATAATTTGTTTCAAAGTGCGTTTCAAGGTGGGTTCACTAGAGCACTGAATAGTTTTAATTGGTCCTTTTTGCTCTGCTATAAGGAAGTGTACGTGGTTAAAGAATTGCAGTTAACTGATACATTAAGAAATGCTTTATTGCAGAGAGAACCTAATTGTGCACTTGAACAATTTCCTTATTTAGAGCAGAACTTTACTTTTGCAGAAGTTATAGAAGAGGCTGGAGGGACAGTCTATAAAGGAAACTGGGAGAGCTTCCTCTGGGTTGTTTTGGTAAGATGTTTTTTCCCTTATAAGACTTATTCATCTCTGTTGGCTTGAGGTCAGCCAGTGACTTTCCTGGCTCACTTGAAGCACAGCAGAAACGAGAACACATTTCTTGAAATGTCTTTGTTGTCTGTTGCCCTTGGAACTGGTCCTTAAAAAGGTTTTTGTCCTTGAAAGTGTGGAGGAGCAGCATTCCACCTCAGCTAAATTTTCACTAGATTCATAGTTTCTAGAACGGGGGACTGCATAAGTTCCTTATTCTCCCCAAAGATTTCTTTCTCATCTCTCCACTCCTTTGCTGACCTTGCAGAGGTATTTTGGCTGGAGCTAGAGCTGCAGTAGTGATGGCTGACACACGTTAATGGAAGGGAGGGAGATAGAAGCCTGAACTGCACATCTATTAAAGCTGTCCTTCAGTATTTGCCAACCTTATTTCTACTGGAGTTTTACATTAAATAAGACTTAAGTACATTGTCTTGAAGATTAGATAATCCTGTCATTGTATTATTGCTGTTTACTAATGCAATTTGCAGGTATTAATTGCTTTTTATATATATATATTTAAAAGTACATTGTCTTGAAGATTAGATAATCCTATCATTGCAGTATTGCTGTTTACTAATGCAATTTGCAGGTATTAATCACTTTAAAAAACAATAATAGAATTTCCATACTAGCTCACTTTGAAAAGCATCTGTCCTGAGGTATACCTTTATAGCAAGGTCATGCTGAATGTAGCTGTCTGTGTAGTTCTGCTAGGTTTGAAAAGTCCACCATTGAACTGAAAAGGCTTAAAGGGACCTAAAAATGGAGCTGTAAATCATCCTTGTAACATCTTCTAGGTATCTGGAGTGAATCTTGCTTTTTAAATTTTTGTGTTCTCAAAGTAACACTACTTCAAATTTTTAGTTCATTTGTTGGCAGCATGAATTAATGTTATCAATCAATCTTCCTCTAGGTAGTAATTTTCTAGAGACTGCATTTTGCTGTGATGTAATGAAAATGAAGTTGATGACTTATTTGTTTAAATGATGGTGAAGATTTTATGTATGTAGTTTAGCTTTTTTTTCTATTTTTCATGTCTGAAATTGGTTATGAGTTATACATATAAGGTTTTTTAATTATTTCCCATCAGCATTGCAAGCTACATATCTCATGGTCTCAATGTTATATAACTCAGATCTTATTAATAAATAGGATCTTAAAATTGTTTAATTCAAATTTTGATAGCTGTGTTTAACATCTTCATTTTAGTAACTTCATAAGGAGATTTTCTTTTACTGAGGAATCAAAAAGTATCAGTTACTTTCTTGGCAAACAGTCTGTTTGAATTTGGCATCATTCTTTAGCTAGAATTTTACAGGGTGTTATTTTTTGTTCTGAGGACGTATATATTTTTTTTGTATGAGGAGAAATGTCAGCAATTTTTTTTTCTTCCTGTAGTGAAAATCTGTAAATATATGTATTTTTTCTTAACATTTAGAAACATTGGTTGAACTGTATTTAAGTTTTTCAGTCATTTGGATCCACTATCAGAAAAGAACTGAGAACGTTCTCAAAAGTTCTTTATTCAAAGTTGAGTGAAACTACCTAGCAGTTCAGAGAGAAAGCATTCACACAGAACCATGTCTCAATAGCAAGATTTCAAATGTTTCAAAAGCAAAAAAAAAAAAAAAAAAAAAAAAAAAAAAAAAAAAAAGGCCAATGACCCACAATTATATAAATAATAAAGCAGACACCTGCTCCTTAAAAATCCAAAGCAAAGAAAATCCAAGAAAACCCTGCAAAAAAGAAACCAAATTCAGAAACCTGCTGTTTGGAAGAAAATGAATTACTGCCTTATGAGTTTGCTTAAGTAAAAGCTCACCAGTTGAAAAAATATAGTTATGTTTATAGTGTTTGCTTTAAATAGATGTCCTTTGGTGAGTACCTCTTTTACTGAACATGTTTTTTGTTGTTTTAGTTTTTCTGTAGCATCCTCCTTTCATCTTCTAGATTTTGAATACATTTTGACAGTATGATACATGGTTTTGACAAAAAGACAACCAACAACAAAAAAACATCTCTATGCATCTTGTACGTGAGACTCTTTTTTAACCTAAGAAAATTGTAAAGGATCTTGTCAAAGTTGACTTCTTTGTGTTGATCTAAAGGGCTTGAGTTAAAAGCTTTCTGAAGTGTGTTAGTCATTTATACGGATGGCAGATCAGAGCTATATAATAAATACTTAGCTGAATGTATATAACTTCTAAAAGCCTGTTATCTTGTCCATTAAATAACTAAAAAAAAAAAAAAAGCTTCTTATAAACCTTATAGTAATATTGTGGTATGATTAAGGGAAGTTCAAATTAAACTTCATTTATTTGCCAATGCGAATGTTATTTTGGCAACATACTATTTAACTCCATCTCCGAATCGAGCTTTCTGCATTGTAGTAATGTTATTAGTTTAATGATATAGCTGCTGACTTGCAAGTTAACTAACATGCAATTACAAAGCTTCCCGAGCAGCCCGCTCCTCATCTCAGCTCCCTTGTGAGAGGCCTCCATGGCCGACCGCCCCAGCCGTGGCTGACGCTCTGTGCTCATGGTTCACCTCAGCATCCCAAGGGAGAGAGAGGCCTGTGTTCCTCAGCTATTTCTGGAGGGAAGGATTGAATATTCTGCTCCTTCTCTATTATATCAGGTTGTAACAGGGAACACTGATTTGCTAAAACTGACAGCAACAGAGGAGTCTTCCTCCATCCCCACCTGCCCTGCGCCATTGCCTCCTTTGTGTGCTGAAGACCCAGCTTACCCTTCCTCTGTGTTATGCAGGTGGAAAGCAATGATGTTAATCATTCCTTGTCTGTAGGAAAAGGTGCTGGCGAGTGCAGCCCCATGCTCCTCACACCTGCCTGACCAATGCAGCACTTGCAGCAAGTCTGACAGGGCTGGTTCTCCTTCTTGCTCTGCTGTCGCTGGGCCAGTGGAACTGAGGAGCTGCGCTGAGTTGCTGAAGCCCTGCAGGGGTTAGTGTCTCGCTGGAAGCAGGGTATCTGCATCCAGGTGTGCCAGCTCCTGCTGGAGGTATCTTGAGGTTCTGGTGAGCTTGTGCCCAGCCAGTACTGAGGGTTTCCAGGATGTGCTACTGGGACAATCCCTCAAGCTGTCTCTGTATCTAATGCTATGCTGCTGAGCATGGCTATTTCAAGTCATACTCAAACATGAGCTGATTTTTTTTTGGATAAAGTAGCTATGTAGTAGACCACTGAACATCACCTGAGATTTAGAATTTACAGAGATTGTTTAATTTTGTATTTTGGGATTGGACTGATTGCTACAGGATATGAGAGGGAACAAAATTTGTTTGAACCCTCCTTTCAGAGGTTGTGTTCAGAATGGGCTTCCTCCCTCAGAAGAGAGTAGAAACAAAGGGATTCTGGCTCCCTCGGTACGTCATTCTCAAAGCTACACGTTGCCATTAACAGAATATAGGTGCTTAACACAAAGATTCGGAAGAAATTTCACATAGGATAGATTCCTGACCCTTGCCTTTAAACAAAAGAAAGCTCTTGCAGTAGAAGATGTCAGAAGTTAAGTGCTAATTTAAGGCTAAGATTTAGTTTCCTAACCCATTAATGAAATAGTTATCTTTAATGCTCTCTGCTCTGTGAAAAATCTGACAAAAGTAGTTAAGTGTATGATCTCCAGTAACATACTGGATGTGTAATTTTGATTTGGCTGATGCTGACGGTGTTCTATCTACTGTGAAAACAAGGAGAGGTGACAAGGTGACAATCTTTCCTTCCATTTTCCTGAATGAAGAGGATATTTTTAACACGTGTTTCATAATAAGCCTTTTAGGTCCCTTGTCTTTTCTCATCAAGTGTTCAGTCGTGCTTTTTTATGTCTGAAATAGTTTGCATCTTTTAGTTTGCAAGGAAAGCAACTGCCTGTACAGAGGGGATATGAAAACATCCTTCTGGCAAAAATGTTCTATAAATTGGGCTTAACACAGGAAAGTGCATTTTTGTGTGTGTGTGCTGGGATATATTTAAATATACATATATATATATATATATTTAAAGACCATCAATGATGTGCATATGTGCTTTGAAAGGTCTGCTGGTTTGTTTTACAGCCATACAGCTGTTTTACAGCTCGATGTGTAGCTACTGTGAGAGATGAGCATGGCCTTGGTGGCTGAGAGGGGCCTGTCAGACCTGGGCAGTACTGGACAGAACCAGTTAGCACTGAATTGTAACTTGCTCTGCTTAGATGGAATGAAATGAACCTTTGGGAGTATAGTAGCACTTTTGTGCTGAGGTTTTTTGTATATGGTACCATATAGGTTTCTAATAAAACAGAGAGGAAGCCTGTAAGTAGTATCAATTATCTCAATTATCCACAAACATGTTGCGAAGTGAGCTTGTTTGCTTTTTTGTTTTGTTTTGTTTTTAGAAGGAGATTCTGACGAGTTTTAGTATTCTGCATGTCTTCAAGAAAGGTTTTATTGTTCTGGCAAGCTACAGTCATGGGCGATGGCTTGAATAAGCTATTATTATCAGTTAGCTTTCTGAACTCAGACAATTAAAACCACAAGTTTTCTCTTACATTTTCTTTTTTTCTTTCTTGTCTAAAGCCCAATTCTGTCATATGATAGAATTGGGAAGAAGTTTCTGTTCAAACATAACCATGTTTCTTAACAGAACAATCTGCAAATGAAGATATTAAATGTTGCATTTCATAATATATGGAATGCATAAGATTAAAAAGTAAAAAACCATTTCATAATGTATTTTGGAGTATATGCTTGGAGTATAGTTCATTTACAAAGCTCAACAGTAACTAATTTGTTTCCACTGAAGTCTTTTCATAAGTGAAGATGTGTCTTCCTCCAAAAACAAACATAACAGCTGAAAGGTACCAACTACCAGAATACCATTCAATTATAATTTTATGCATGAAATAGATAATCTTCCAAAGGAAAGGAGGTCTTGGCATTTCCAGTTGCATGTACTGGCTATGCTTCCTGGAGTCACTGACCTTGGTGTGTGACAGCACTTTTTCCAAACAAGCAGTTCTTGTGTTAAAATGTTTGGATCATGGCATCCAGGAAGAAATCAATTAGAGGTGAAATCACGTGGAGGTAGGAATGCTGTGTTACCATGTGTTGATGTAATTAACTGGCAAAAATTAAGAAAATTAGAGCTTATGAAGTCATTGTTAAATGTCCAGCACAGAAAAATGTTATTTTTTCCTCTCTCCTCAGTCTCCATTAAATGTCCTTAGCTCTAGTGAATTCAAAGAAACTCAGGCTATTAATCAGCTTGCAGGATGGTGTTTGAAGCATGATGGTGTTTCTCTCAAGCTAAATGCCCGTTAAAATTTGGGAAGTGAGCTTACCTGAGAGACAACATATACACTAGTAATAACTCCTAAGAAAAATAGGTTGAGAGGAGATCCTGCCTAGCTCTCATCTACATCAGTATGAACAGTAACATGTAGCTTATGACTTCATGTTATCCAAAATTTGAGAAAGGAAATGGGATGAAAAAAATAAAGAGCACACCTCCAGCTGTGTGCACATGTTCGTTTTCAATTTTGAGGATTGGAGTACTGTGACAAAGATATAACAGAAATGTTGGGCCTCAAGGTATAGGGTTTTTTACGTCAAAATGGCTTTGTTTGTTGTAACAAATGGGACTATATATTAGTCCTGAACAGCTTGTCCCTCTTTTTCTAAATAAAATTACATAGGTTAGATAGATTGATTACATTTTTACATCTCTAAATATGCATTGTCTTCTCTGCACTGATACAGCAGTGGGACGTTTCTAGATTTGCTCATCTCAGTCTAACTGCAAATAATTCACATGCTTCCTCAATATTAGCTCTCCTGGCTTTATCCTTCCTCCTTATTGTTCTGTGACCTGCTGTACTTGTCTGAGCAGCTGTTACTACTGCACTACCTTTTCCCCCATCTGGAAGGCAGATGGACTAATCCTCAAAGAGCCAGTATTTGTTCATGGATCAGTTTTCAGAGAGTCTGAAGTGAACAACTGACAGCCTTCCCAAAGATGCTGAACATGTCCATGCCTGGGCAATGTTCTGCAAAACCAGAGAAGTCTTTCAAGAATGTAAATATATTTAAGTGTGTGCGTGCACATTTGTGTGTCTATATACAAACAGGAACAGGATGACAGACCATGGAATTTTTTTTTTTAAATTAGAAGATTATTTTGTACACACCTTTATGCAAGTCTCTGCATTTTTAAATTTCATTCTATTTTAAAGAGAAAATATTACAAATAGAAAAAGGAAGGACTCTTCTCTTTTCTTAGACAACAGCAACTGCAATAGCGAAAGTGTTTTACAAATTCAGCAAGGATTGTGTCCATATCAGAAGACTGAAGCTTGTCTGTATTAACCTATAATTTGCCATTTTTCAGTTTTCCTACTGACATCCTGCTTTTTATTTAAATATTTGGGCTTTGTTGCCGTAAGAGTCACTATATCCTTGCTGTTTAAATGCAATATAAAACTAGCTTATCTCCTCTTTTCAGAAACTTTGGAAAAGTGCAAGAAGAGCTAAAAGTACATTTAATCTTTCAGAGTTTTGTTAGCAGTGGGATGTATGCCATAGCATATCTGATATCATGTAAACTGTGTATACACTGCCATACGGAAAACCTCTGTCCAAGAGTAACTTGTTTCTTTGTGCATCCTATTTTTAAAACAATTGTAACTTATTAGATGGAAAAATAAGTGACTAATGGTTTTCAGGTATATCTTGTGTGAGTTAAATGATGAAGTCATTTTCTTTGTCTGCTCAGACCTTGAGTTTCTGTTCTAAAAGGCAGTCAGTGGGATGTGCACCCCTGACCAACGATTACACCGTGCTGGTATCTCTATGGCAGTAGGCATTGATTTCCTATGCAGGGACCCGCGCGTGGTCCCGGTTAGCGTAGGTAATGCTTCAGGGGGAAGATCAATGGTGAGTCTGTGTGTACCATGGGTAACTAGAAAGTGGGCCTGTAGCTGTGAGTGCCATAAAGAAAAGGACACACTGTCACTTCACAACATGCGCTGCCACAAGAGCTGTACCACGTTGTCGCTGCGGCGTGGAACTGCTTGCTTGTATAAACCGGCCCGTGCGCATTGTGTGCTTTTCACCTTTGTTCGCCATCTGTCCTTGCTGGAGCTGACGTCCGCCATCTGAGGGCTGCCTCCCTGATGCTTAATTCTCTGATTAGATGCTTATGGAACCCTCAAAAAAGCATGAAACCAAAGACAACTGGGTGTCTTTGTGTGGTACACACTTCCATATCCCCATGGCGCTTTTGTGCGTGCACCCTTACGAACAGCCTTTTGTGTGTCCAGACCCCAGATGGTTGCCTGCAGTCACAGCCTTTAGTAGAAGAATCATATTCAAATTGTCTAATGGATAATAAACTGTACTGACTTTGCTTTTGATGTGAATGGATGTTTTCAAGTTGAAGAAACAAAAGATCTCCTGGGGAAAACTGCCAAAGATATGTATCACTGTAAATCTCGAAGGGGGTGGGGGACAAGCTGAATAAATTACAACTGCTTAGTGGGTTTGCTGAGAAAACAAGCAGTGCAAAGTTAAAAACCAAAACCCAGAAAGTAAGGTATAATTAGCAGAATCTCTCTTAAATCCTGTTGTCTAAATTATTGCACCTAAGCAATTAACACAGACTTTTTGCCTGTGTGTTTCGAATTCACACAGGCCGTATGTGATGCCTGGAATACTTAGCGATGTAATTTTACTGAAATGAAATGCTTTCAAGACAAAGACTTCACAGTTGCAAGAATATTCCCAGAAATTTGCAATAGCTGAAAACCTTTGAGGCTCTCTCCCCTCCCCTCTGCCCTTCAAGTCAGGGAACTGAAATATGTGATGTATTCTAAGAGTTTCAGATGGAGCTTCCTGGAGTTTCAGATGTTGGTAATCAGTCTGAGCAGAAAGAGAGTCCAAATGGATATTAATCAAGCTTAAGTGATATCTTTGAATAAGTATTCAAGGGCTGGGAAGACAAAGGGTTCAGTGGCCTATTTAAAATATATATATATATATATATATATATATATATATAAATAAATGTTAATATTTTCTAGCTCTGAGACACATTGCTAAAACATGACACTTTTCTAACAAGAAAACTGTTGTTTTTGTGGAAGTAGCAATTGACACAGGATTTTTTTTTTCAACTTAGAAACAGTAAAACTTGTAGATACATCTAATATTTCATGAATATTAGCAATATATAACAAAGTTGAATGTCTAGAATGTACTGGGTAACAGTAGTAATGTATTTATATAGGGTGGATGTGAATAAATCTGTCTTTGATATGGTATAGCTTCCAAAAGTTTTAGAAAATGTGGTTACTAAATGTGGAAAGTTTTTAGAAAAAGTGGTTATTGTGTGAGATATAGATACTAGATTTTCTGACATGCATCATGTGGAAATGTGGGTGACACATCTACCCATATCAACTCCTCATGACAGATATGTGAATATTTGAGATAATATCTAATATGCTATGGATTTGCACTCTATATTTCCCTGTGATCCAAAGTATGCATCTTTTGGTTTTCCATAAGTAATTATTTTGGGATGTTGTATTAACATTAAAAGATAGGAGAGAAAGATCACCGCAGCTACTTCTTGCTAACTGTAAGGTCAAAGCTTTTCCCATAGGAGACCATAAAGACCTATTTTCTCACTTGACTGGTTCAGCGGACAAGTACAGCTATTATCAAAAGCATCAATAACGTCTGAGCTGAGTTTCCTTTGCATATGTAGTTGCTGATGTAGCAGAATGTATACACAGTGACAGAGTAACTCAGGGAGTTAGGATCAGTCATGATTCAGCTTAAATCAAGCTAAAATGATACTGTTGCAGTGAGGAGACTCTACTGAGGAGCCCCTTGGACCTCAGTTCATCCATTTGCAAAAACAAAAACACACAACACATTATGTACTGCAACGTCAGCAGTCTCGTATACTAACTTGGTTTTAGATGTTCCTGTGACAGCCACTGTCCCAGACTCCATACCCATCTCTTCTACTGAAATTTTTGTGCTTGATTTCTCTTTCAAATGGACTTTTTAATAGCTGCATGTGTTTGCTGTAACGTACTCTGCAAAGTGCTATACAGTAATACTACTTGAAAATTAAAACTAGTGCAAAATATGATTGCATGCACTAGTAGATTTCAAAGCCGAGACTACAATGCCAGAGTTTAGTGATGCAAACTAGCTGCTAGTCAGTTTCAGTTGGGGTTTGTGACATTGCAATGACTTTAAAGGGTTTAATGTAGTTTCAAAGCAAGTTCAAGGAACCCACCTCTTTGTACTGGCCTGCAGCAGCTGGTGGAGGTGGGCTCTCGATGTCCTAAACAGGAACTGCCTCCTCAGAGATCCTTCTCAGAGGCTGCTTCTGCGTTGGAATTTAACCACTACAATTTGCCCTTTTGGTCTTGCGCAACCCAGAATAAGTAAGTAGAATGAATTTTGGATTGTTCTCATTATTGTAACTACTGCTATTGTTTATCACTTGATTCTTTTGTGTCTTCTGAGATGTGTCTACCTTGTTTACAGCTGGCACAGGACAAGTAGTCATCACTGTTTAAGAAAAAAAACTTCCTTTTGACTGTCTTGCTTCTGTTTTGATGGAAACTTATGGCTGCCTATGTCCAACTAAATTTTACATGATGTAAAGACTTGAATACCAACTCCACAGAGAAATCAGTTACTTCAGACAGTCCTTGAGACTATGAGCTCTGAAAATAATACATGAACAAAAAAAAAAAAAGGGGGTGGGTGGGGATTAAGCTGCTTTCTTATTACCTGCAAGTATTATGCTTGTGTAGTCTAAGAGTAGTGTGTTTTTTTTTTTTTGTTTTGTTTTGTTTTAATCTGATGAGTTTGGGAAAGAGACTTGACTATATGAGATATACGGTTATCTATGAAAATACATTTGAGAGCACGGGTGGCTCTGCTTTTGGATAGACTGACTTTAGACATTTCAAAATAAGCTACTTTTGCAGTGTTAAGTGTTTCTGAATGTTACCCTTATTTCTCAGATGGGGCATGCAGGATCTTTATCCTCTGTTTAGAATCTTCATCCTCTATTTAGAATCTTTGAACTAAAGATACATTTATGTAAGTGTTGATTTCCTAATCTCTGTGGGTTTTCATCGTTGTGGTTGTATCAGGTTGTACTCTGAGAAGTAAATTCTAACTTCTGCCCAATGACCTAGGAGAGCAGATCTCAGTCTAACATCTTTTCATGTGGATATCTAAAATCTGTGAAAACGGTTATTCATCATAATTATCAACTTTTGCTCCATTGTAAGAATGATGATTCTAGTATTGCCATACCTAAGGAGCTGTTAGAAATATCATGGGTTGTTTAAGCACCTTAAATGGCAAATGTGATGCAATGAAACAGTTCTTGTAATTCATAAATCTCAGGTCTGTGCTTTTTGCCATCTTGTGGACTCAGAGAGGGTCTTTGCCCATGCTGTTCCTTCTGCTGATAACGCTGTGTGTGTGGCCTTGCTCAGCTCTCCCTTCTTCCCTTCTCTGGAGGTTGCCTAAAACCCTGACCTGCATTTAGGCCTGCATCCAAACAGGAAAAACTACTGGGATATTGAAATGTGTGACACGGAGCAGTGCCTTTGTTGTAGCTCACTCTGCCTGTGCTGCGAGGCCGCCCTGACCTGCGAGCTGGGCTGTCAGCAGAGCCAGCACCCAGAGCAGCCATTGCCATACCAAGTGTAGCAATGCCCAGAAAATCACAGTAAATCAGCTTGTTATTTCGCGAGATTGTAGGGTCAGGACTCAGTGGTTATTATATGTGTGTAGGAAATGTTTCCTAATTATTTTTGGGTGAAGTTGAGGGTTGATGAAGGTTCACCATGCTGTAGGTGTGGAACTCATCATGAAGGTAAGTGTGTATGGGAAGAGCAAAGTTGGGCAGTTCACTCTTTGTGGCCTGTATGCCAAGCTCCAATGCCAAGATACACCTTCAAATTGTGATTCTCGTGTATGATGTAGACAGTGAGCAAAATGTTGCTTTCTCTCATCTAAATGAACTTTATTCATTTTTTTATTAACTGCACTTACTCCTTCCTGGGCAGCAGTGGGCAGCTTTTACTCTGAAATGCCTGCCCAGCAATTCCAAGCAGACAGGAGACGCAAAAGGTTCCTCACCTGCATCTCACCACCTCACAGTGCTGTTTCCAGACATTCTGGGAAATCATGCATATTATTCTTAAGCTTTAATCAGCCTTGTATATTATTCTTAAGCTTTTCTTTCTGACTGTGATTTTTATTTTGTGAGGTAAATCAAACAAGTGGAAGGTGTGGGTAATGTCAGTAAGGCACGATGTTTATGGCACACTCTGGATCCTGTCCTTTGTGCCGCGCAGCTCCAGGAACTGCACCAAAGGGTTGATTTTGTTGATTTTATGCTTCACAGAGTTTATCTTGAAAGGTTCATAATGCTGTTATACAAACCCGTGCCTCCTCTTCTCCTCCCCGTTACTGTATGAGATCAGCTCAAAAGAACCTGCCATGCCTATACTGTGTTCTAACTCTTGTTAGTATTTTAAAATGTGATTATTTCCTATTGTTTTAATGAACCTTGTGGAGAGGTGTATATATACATTCTTGTCTGTATACAAGTAGCACATTCTAGCCTTCATTAATCAGAATGACACTTTCTCCACCCTCAATTGTTTTCACATTTACACATGAAGTGTGTTCCCAAACTCGGTTCTGCCCGACTGAACTTTTCATTGTTCAATTTTCAGACCTAGGTGTCTAAAGCTAGCTGGAAAGATACAAAAGTTGACTTCTAATGTGATTTCTTTAATCTCCTTTTGTAGAATTAGTATTCCAAACTACGTAGAAAGACGTTCCAAGTTTGCTTTTTGCATTGAGCTTGGCACAGACGCGAAGGACCGCATCCCATCTTACGCTGAAAAACTTACTGCTAACTGCCAAAAAAAGTGTTAGGAGACACTGCTGCACTGAGGAAGTGTTTAAGAGAAATAAGTCTGTAAAAATCTGAGGAGAAGAAAGCAAAACATTCATCCAGGCACAGGCTTGCCCCCCTTACAAACATAGCCCATTCTCGGGCTTCTCTCCCACGTGATAGCCATGGAGTAGCTGTTAGCTGCTACTTAAATCCAAGAGAAGCGTGGGATTTAGATTCAGTAACTTGACCACTAGGAAAGAAGAGCGAAGACTACATGTTCCAAGATTTCCAACCACGTGTATGTAAACCAGAGCAAGACTGCCTGAGGGTATGTGAAGCAGTAGAAAGCCTTTCCTAGGCTTAAGGAACTTTGGAACATACAGAAAAGTCACATCCATCCTTTCTTTTCTGTTTAACGTACAGGATGTGTTGGTGTTATCCCAACACATCCTGTCAGTGCTTTTCCCGCCCCTGGCGCTCGTGTGAAGCACCTGGTTATTTTACCTACAGCTTGCACTGAGGGTATCTTGACTGAAGGCTCACAGAATTTGCAGCTCTAAGGACTGAGAGAATCTCCTCAGCATTTTTTATGGTGTAGGCATGGATGTTTCTCCTGTCCTGTCCAGTTTCTTGAACTTGATAAAGTCTGAAGACTTCAGTAAATCAAAAATAGTGTAGAAGTAAGTATCACCATGAAAGCTGAGATAAAATATTCTTGCCCTCTCCATCCCCATAAGTACAGAGCACAGAGTACTAGAACTTGAGGAGAAATACGAATGGAGAAAAACTAAGTTCTTCACCTCTGTAAGCTTTCACTGTCTCATCCCACAAAGACAGCTATTTTATGTCACCTTTAAGGAGCGCTGTAAAGTCTCTGTGAGAGGTTAATCTTCGCAGCTCCCCTCCCCGTGATTAATCTCGTTTTGGGGCGGGATGGCACGAGTAGAGGCAGAGGCTGAAAGGAGAGGGCTGGGGCGACGAACTCGGTGCTGGGTGTGCGAGAGAAAACGCAGCATCCCTGTGAACCTGCCATGCCGTTCCCGGCGCCGGAGGCTGCAGAAGCAGAGCTGACCAGGATTAGAAAGCGCTGGGTCCCAGGTTAGCACTGCCGCCCTTACCGAGCAGGGCTGGAAGCGCCCGCCGTGCCTGGGGCTCGGAGCTCACCTGCGAGCCCGCCTCGGCTCTTGGCAGCCGGCAGCGGAGCGGGAGCCCCGGCGGCGGCTCGTCAGCCCCGGGACGACGAAGACAGCGCCGGCTGCCGGCTCGGCCCCGGCCCCGGCCCCGGCCCTCCGCCAGCCCCGGGGGCCGGGCCGGGCCGGGGAAGGGGCGTCGCCTCCCTTGGCGGCTCCCCCGGCCCTTTGGAGTCGCGGCCCGGCGCCGCCATGAGCTCGGCTGCGTCGCCTGTGGCGGGGGGGCAAGGCGCGCCCCGGCTGCGCCGCCTCAGGCTGCCGCCGGCCGGGCGGGCGGCGCTCGGGGGACGGTAGCGGCCGACAGCCGCCTCCCCGGGCACCGGGCACCGGGCGGGGCTCCCGGGCGGCCCGGCCCGGCCCTGCCGAGCAGAGCCGAGCCCCGGCTCCAATCCCCCGGGCGCCTCCGTGCCGGGGCCGCGGCTCTGGCAGCGCCCGGCCCGGCTGTCCCCGGTCCCCCCCCCGGCCCCGTCCCTCCCCGCCTCCCGGCGGCGGTTCCCCTTTCTGCGCTCCGCTCCCGCTGTGCCGTGCCGTGCTCGCCGGGCTCGCCCTCCTGCGCCGTGCCCCCGATGTGTCTGGCGGTAAGTTTGGGGCCTCCCGGGCGCGGCGGTTCCGCGGTTCCGGGCACGGAGAGCGCCCGGGGATGGGGTGCTTCTCCCAGCCGTGCTGCTGGGCGGAGAAGTGCCTTTCCGAAGTGTTTTCTAGCGTAACGTTTTGAGAAAGAAATTACTTTCCTGAGCCGTGAAGGAGAATTATTGCTAGACGCTGGATTAGCTGAAGACTTACGTCTCCTATAAACTGAGTTTATTTGTCTTTGCGCTGCTGAACGCGAGCCCTCCCGCCCGAGGACGCCGCAGGCTGGTATTTGCAGGGCTTGCTCAGGGCTTTGTGGGGCAGCAGAAAGCAGCCCTCGGTGCAGCCGCTCGGACGGATCCGAAATACAAAGCTAGCTTCTCAGCAAAGCTAGGAGCCAGCCCTGAGTTTATGCGTGAGGTTCGAGCTTCAACAAAGGAGGGCATTGCCCGAGTTTGCCCTCATCTCACTTCTGCAAACTCCCGGCGAGGCTGCCGGGTGCGCGGCTCCCCGCAGCGGTGCCCGGGCCGCGGGGCTGCGCTGTGCTCGCCCCATTCGTTCCTCGGGAGAGCGCTGGGGTGTCGGGGGAGGCTGCTGGGGCTCCTCCATGCTGCCAGCGAGTCCTCTCCTCTTTGTGTTCGGGACTTGCCGCGCAGAGTGCTACGGGGGAAAGCGTCCTGTGTGCGGAGACAGCCGGCTATCGCTTCGGTCACTGGCTGGACGTTGGCTACATCCCTTCCATGCTGAAGTTGTAGCTGATATTTTCACAGCGTTCCGTTTGCCTTCGGTGACAGAAACAATCCCTGATAAGCTGTCTCCTCCTTGGAGAGACCTTATCCCCCAGGGAGAAACCAGCCCCGCAGTGTCACTCTTCACGCTTGCGGCTGGAACCTGCCTAGCTTTGCAGAGCTGTTTCAAGGGATGCTACCTTTTTAATGTTGTTTCTGTAAGTAAAACAGCCCGTCAGGGGCGTGAATATCAAATTGCTGTTACATTATTTGGGGCTGCTGACAGAATAATGCCAGATGCCATAAGTTCTCTTAACAACAAGTGGGAAGTTTTATAACTGACATTGGGAAGAGAAGCGTGGGTTTCCTGGTAGCTAATATGCCTCAGTGTCCTGCTGCCGTCTGGGGATGACCTTGGGCGACCGTCCTGTGCCTCAGTGTCTGCCAGGGCTCTGCCACATCCCTGCCTCACAAGAGGACAGAACTTTACAGCTCTGGGTCCTGCTGAGGCCCTCCCATGGCTCTACGAGTGCGGAGTGGCACTGCTGGGCTGGAGAGCCCTGGGCTCACAGTGATCCCACCTCTGGCCCCAGCATGCTCCCTGGGCTTCTGTTTGACTTTGCAAGTGCCGTCTAAGCCATCTTAGAAACACCAGGCTTTATATTCAACAGGCTTTGAATATATAAAGCCTTGGGGCTTTGGTATAATCAAGTGATGCTGCCTTTTTGCAAGTAGCCCTTCAGAGTTGTGAGGGTTTTGCCTGTTTGGTTGTGTTGTTTTTTTGTTGTTGCATAGAGGCACCAAAAAACGACCAAACAAAAAAACAGTGAAGTGCTGTTGAAATATCTTGATTCCTAAAAGAAATGGAACTGGTGATTTTTGGTTTGGCCAAATTACAGTCACCTTTATGACTCGTGTTTTGTGCAGCATAGGAATTTCTGAGTGATGGGCCGTCTCTCCTGTGACTCCCCATGCAGCAGCTCATTAACTTGTCAGGCTTCGTTGTTGCTGTGTAAACTTCTGTAATGGATTTTCCATGTACCAAGAAAAATCGAGCAAGCTATTTTTGTCTCGTTTTCCTTTACAATCACCATTTGCCCCTTGTCTGTGGATAGGTCACTGTCCTCTTTCTGGGGGGAAGGCAAATACTTTTCCCAGTGGAACTCAGTGCCATATTCCAGAGCGATGTGCGATGGTTACTTTGTGTGTGTGGGGTTGTTGTTGTTTTAGTTCAGATGTTCAGAGACTTATCCTCTGGGGAGCCTTTTTGCTTATGCGTTTGACGCATAATGGCAGCAATTGAAGAGGAAAGCAGAATGTGGTTTTCTGAGACATTGTTTATTAAAAATACTTGATTAAAGTGATGAGCAGCAGTGTGTTACATACCCAGCTGTCCTATCCTCATAATTCTTCCTGGCCAAGAAGAGAGTGGAAAGAAGCTGGAGGGATGCCTTTACTGGGCTAAAGGTTTGTAAGTCAGGTTGCATTTTGGCTGTTCACTACTGCTCACTGACATCCTTTACTCGCATTTTTGCGCTGTGGCAACATTGCTGCAGTGCAAATTTGAGGCATTCAGAGTGCTTCCAGGCGCCGTACATCCCAGCTTGAATGATGGTAATGTATAGCAGCATTGCTATTCGCTTCCATTTCTTCCCTTAGCCAGCGAGGATAAATGCACTCTTAATAGAATATACACATAAAGGAAATCTAGATGGATTTTCATTTTAGCGGGTTCACCAGGATGGAGGTTTGATGTAAATGTTGCTGGACTTCCTAAGGCCTGGCTGAAGGCCAAAGGTGGTGGAGAGGAGCGCTGGCTGGTATTGCAGCAGTGCTTGCCATCCTGGTGGGCAGGGCTGGCCTTGTGTCTCGAGCTGCGAAGGGCTCCGTGCTGGAGGAGCTCTGTTCAGAGTGGCACAGCTAATTTTATTTATTCTCACTGGGCTGTGGTAATGCAGTGCACAACTCGAGGCTAATGGAAATGTAGGCCACACGTGTTGTCCTGGGGTCTTAAAGTATTTATTAAGCCGGTATAGATCCGTTTTCTGTGATGAAAGCAATGTTTAAGGCTGCCCATTGAATAGCTAACCACATTTTTTTAAGTCAAAACTCAATGTAAAGTTGCTCTGCGTAGCTAAATATTTGCTGATAATTCTGTAAATTACTATTGTTGGACTTACTGTTTGAAAATAAACATGTGCTGTGGACTGAAACTTGTCAGACCAGATAGCTACCTCGCCCACATGTATTTTTCATGGGATTGTGTACATGCTGGTGAACGTGCATTGCTCCCTGCAACACGCACATCCTTCAGGGATGGCTTTTCCAAAATGCAGTTTAGGTTACTGAGAACTCTGGCTAATGTACAGCATGCTGTAGGATAAGATGTTAAGGTATCATGCACTTCTTGGAAGAGTTGTTCATGCCTTTAAGCTTTTTTACTTCACTCAGCTTATGTTTTTGTGGGAGTTGTTTGTTTGGGATGTTTTGCTTATCTGCTTTGCAAAGTTGCCTCTGGTTCACTGATGTAGTTGGTAGACCAGGTCCTGCAAACACACTAGGGTGTACTCGCCTACGTTCTGCATGAATTCAGAGTTTCGTAATAACTAACAATCAACTGTTGCCATTTACTTTGAGAAAGCTTTTCCTATTACACTGTTCAAGCTACTGCTGAAAGCAGACAGTTGTATGCATGACCTGCACGCTCTCCACCGTACATGTAGTTGGAATGGTAGGTGCTCTTTGAATTCTGTTTTGAGCTGATGTCCAGCATGATGTCAGGAAATGCCTTTGTTTTGCTTTAGCTATTTGTACTGCTTCATAGCCCGCAGTCCTTTAGATTGCACGGTGATAAATTTATTATTTTTTTTATTTTATTTATGGAAAACTGACAGATAATCAGTAGTTTCTACTAGCTATCAAGGAAATATCCTTGCCCTTAAGAGTCTTTATTTTAAAGCAAAGTTTAAAGAAAACAGGGATGTCCCAGCAGCATGGAAAACTACATTAGACAGGACAAGAAGAAATGCATTTGATGTGGCAATGCTGTGTAACAGAGCACGTGACTTCGGGCTAAGAACTGCTGTTGGAATTTGATTGGCAATATTTGCTTTAAAGCTAATGGCTATACTTTAGCTACCTCTGCCCTACTAAAGACTGGGCCTGCCCATCGACAGGGTTGGGAAGAGGTCAGGTCTTTCCTTCCTTTGGCTGCTTTTGGACCACAGATGGAGAAGTGACAGATTTAAATATGTCCTACTTAAATCTGTGTGTGTATATATGTGTATATGTACATAGATATCTATTTATATATATGTGTAATATACATGTGTGTACGTGCCTTTTTTTTTTTAAGGGATGTCATCTTTGCCTCAGAGGTGAACGCAGTGCACCCTACCTGCTCTCTTCCTTAGTAAGAGGTAGGGTGCCTAGCCTAAGCATGGGTGCTCAGCTTTAACCTAAATCTGTTCACAATGAAGTCACTTGAATTTAAACTAGCGCTGAACAACATCTTGTGCAGCTGTATTTCCTTCTCTCTGCTTATTTTGCATATCTTTGGGTTGGACACCATAGGCTAATCCTGCTCACTATTGGTGGCAGATGAAGGGTATGACTGTCGCGCTACAAAGCGAGGGTGACTTAGCAACTTTATCTTTGAGGATTTGTCAGCGGCTGAAGTGACAAGTTAGCTCTGGTGTACAGCACAGAATGGGGCAGTGTATGAAATCCATCTTTGAGCTGACTCCAAGCTAATTCTTTCAGAGCCATACAGCAGGTTCTGAAGTTGTTTGCTTTCTTGTGCATTTCCAAAAGCTAGTTCCAACTAGCTAACACCAACTTTCCTGTTTATCACCAAAGTCTCGAATGCACTTGTGTGCTGTCAGGCTGGGTAATCCCTTTCCACGTTAACAATTCCCAAGGAAGATCTCCCCAAAGGGATTTTGGGAGATTCCCCACCTTTATGATAGGTCCATGTCCTGGGATGTAACCAGGGTCCAGGCTGTTCTAGCTCTGTCTTCTGCAACTTCCTTCGTAGGGTACCTGCTGAGCTTTCTCAGCAGCTAGGTGCACTAGAAAGCCTGAAACTTTTCTGTCTTAAGTCTGTGAAAAAGGGTTGTAATGAGGACATTTGGCTTGGACTTTGCTATTGCCATTTCCTTGGCTTTCAGTGTTATTGGTTTCTGGCACTGCTGACATCTGGGTAATATTAATTGTGATAGTCTCGCTTCTAATTCAGAGTGTACTGATCAGTCACTAAATATTTATATAGTCCTTGTTTTTGAAGTTGCAAGATAAAAAGGGTGTGTTTTCTATCATCTTTCCTATTCAAAAGCAAATAATGCGTGAAGCTGCTGATTATTTAAAATGATCAAAATATCAAAACAAGAATTTCCTTTGTACTTTGGTCAGTGCTGACATAACTGTTTCCAGTAGTCTAAAAAAATCTTGTGTGTAGTTCATTGATGACTTGTGTAGACTAAGATTCAGTGTTGGAAGTGCAGTGATCATCTACCAAAGATGTGAGAATGTGCTCAGGAAGGATTTGTTACAACATGTATCATATCTTATCCTTTGAGGCTTAAATATAACAAGAGATATTAAACAAGCATGAGCATGAGACCTGGAATACATACTGGTTATTCCTAAGTTTCTTAACATTCATATTAATAGTATCTGAAGCAAAGCGTGTGGGTGGCAAGAAGGAAGGGGAGAGGAGCTGCCTGTGCAACCAGTCTCTCAGCAGCTTTGGAGTGAAGTGTGGCGGTAGCAGGAGGGAAGGGAAAGGAACCATCAACAGCACAAGTTCTTGGATGTGCATATAGAGAAAAGTCGATTAATTCACGTTCAGTACGTACTAAGCCGTACTATTAATCAGCATTTAAAAATGAAATGGGGAATGAAAACAGATCTCAGGGGCAAGGCACATGTGTGAAATTATCAGTTGCTGCGGGATACTTGTGTGATGCTCGAACTCCATCCCGTGAGGCTCAGGAGTGGCGTGGCAGCGTGCCTTCCCTTGCCTGCTGGAGTGCTGGGAAGAGAGAAGGTGCCTGAGATTGCTGCCTTGAATTCATGTCTAGGGGTAGAGTGGTCTTTGATTTTACAGTTGTGTTTTTTTTTTTTTTCCCAGCGAGCCATCTACACCATTGATAATTGGCTTTTGTGCCCTACCCTTAGACTCTGTAACAAGAATTAACAGTTACTCACTTGTACTTACCTCATTTTAGCAAAGTTGAATGAAAGTGCAAGAGAAGAAGAAATCCATACATGCCAGGACATCACAGTTTGACTGCTGGAAGAAAACACCAAAGGGAAATTCAAGCTGAACTGTATTGACACTCCAGGGACATGAGACTGACTGATCTGGCTTTTACTTCTGTACTCCATCTACATTCTGCTAATTGAGGAGGCTGGAGCAGGAAGTCCTAATGAAGACAGAAGCCAACCCATTCCCTTTGCTCCATTTATTTTTAGATTGTATTTTTTCTCATGGTGAAATAGCTTGGAACTCAGGGGAGCTGTGCCCAAGGTGGGTAAGAAATGTCACTTAGTAGTGAGCGCAGACTGATGTGTAATTATTCGGGAGATGAGGAGAGACTATTTCTCTTTCCCTGCAGCTAGAGATTGCTGAGATTGATTGACTGTTGGTGTAGCATACTACAGTGTGCTCTTCCAATGCGTGGAGGTCTGTCTACTCCTGCTTCTGCAAATGAAGATAGTGAATTAATGCAGAAGTGTGTGTGTGTATATATATATATATATATATATATATACACACATAGATATTAATGTTAGGTGTTAGAAAGTGTGGGAAGTATGCTGCCTAGGTCTGGCATATAAATGTAGATGTCTGAATTAGTAATGCAGGAACCGTAGTAGTGAGTGTAGCAAGTAGCTCAGTTTGCCGGGAGCACTGATGGCAGTATAGACAACTTGGGTACTGTTGTGGTTTAACCCGGCCGGCAGCCAAACACCACACAGCCGTTCACTCACCCTCCCCCCTCCCTCTCTGGGATGGGGGAGAGAAACGGGAAAGTGAAGCCTGTGAGTTGAGATAAAGACAGTTTATTAAGACAGGAAAATAATAATAACAATAGTAATAATAATGATAATAGTATTAATAGTAATAACATGTACGAAACAAGTGATGCACAATGCAATTGCTCACCACCCGCTGACCGATGCCCAGCCTATCCCTGAGCAGCTGCCCCCCCCACCCCGGCTAGCCACCCCTATATATTGTTCAGCATGACGTCAGATGGTATGGAATACCCCTTTGGCCAGTTTGGGTCAGCTGTCCTGGGTCTGTCCCCTCCCAACTCCTGCTGCAACCCCAGCCTGCTCGCTAGCAGGACAGAGCGAGAAGCTGAAAAGTCCTTGGCTTGGTGTAAGCACTGCTCTGCAACAATTAAAACATCAGCGTGTTATCAGCACTCTTCTCATCCTAATCCAAAACATAGCACCCTGCCAGCTACTAGGAGGAAAATTAACTCTGTCCTAACTGAAACCAGGACAGGTACTTACTGTGTAGGCATCCAAACTGTGCAGAGCAGGCTCTGTTTACACCCATTATGAAAAATGCGGGAGGGATGCTTCCTCTGGAGATCCTTACACCAAGGCGTGACTGACATCTAGTATTACTTTCTTCACAGAGTTCCCACATAAGTGGCCCTCACAAGGGATGCTCTGCTTGTTCTTTTTTTGAGCTGAATATTTGTATGTGGTCATTATTGCTTCCACAGCTGTTTTCTATTTTGTTTCAAAATGTTGCATTGAAGGATAAAGCAGTTTGGCAGGACCTAAACCCCCTTGCGTTTCCCCTCGTCCTCAGATATCAGGGCGTCTGGGGGTGCCTGGG
Source organism: Cygnus atratus (assembly GCF_013377495.2). Classification (NCBI taxonomy): domain Eukaryota; kingdom Metazoa; phylum Chordata; class Aves; order Anseriformes; family Anatidae; genus Cygnus; species Cygnus atratus. The sequence continues at coordinate 6,527,314 of NC_066370.1, forward strand.
CTTGGATTCTGAGTGATGCCCAGTTCAGCTGTAAAGTCCAATTGCATTCAATATATTGAATTACCATGATCATGGCTGCACAGTAGAGCAATACACCTTTAGTCTAGTAGATTAATGACTGGTGTAGTTTGTCAAAGCAACAGGAGTATAGGTTCTTTTGGGTTGTCGGTGATAAATACACTTTCTGCAAAGCACATGCAAATACCATGAATATGACTAATGCAACCAACTACATGTAAGTTAACTTATGAAACAACTCTATAGAGACAGGTTTCCTGGGGAAGCGCTCAGTATAACTGAGGGTTTGGATCTCACCCAAGAGGCATCCCTGTGGGGGAAGTGACGTTCAGCCCTTTGGCTGATCCCAGAAGTTAGCCGTGTCCTTCCGACTTGCCTGCAATGGCATCTTCCCTAACATTTTTTCTCTCTTGAGCTGTTTTTATGCTATTTTCTTACTTCTAGGTGAAGCTTGAGTGACTGTAGTCATACGTATCTTCGTTATGATTGGTGTAAAATTTTCTTGGTTTTGCTTTAAAGGTATAGGCTCAGAGAAATGCAGAGCGAATGCTCAGCAAGGGTTGGTTGCATCTTGGAGGCCGGTAGCCTTTGGGATGGAGGTTTGTTTGGCATCATAATGAGATTATCATGAGCAAAGTTCACCCAGAGGTCATGTTTTGTTTACCAGTTTGGCTCAGGGCTGGCCATGCAGCCTATCAGTCCCATAGTACCGTCAGGTTCCCCATCCCTGTGGAGATACCACAGAGCCTGGCCACGGGGTCTTCACTCCGCTCCACCCTCCGTGCTATTTCTCTGAAAGCCAACACACCAACCTCCCCTGGTGTTGCCAGCACCTAAGGTTGCAGGTTATGTTGCCAAGGGGACTATCATGGAGCACATTCCTTGCATATCTGCTGCATCTCACCCTGGAAGTTTCCTCAGCCTTGAACCTTCTCTTAAGATGTGGACATATCGTTAGTCTCAATAAGTCACCTCCAGCAATTATTCCACACCAAAGTGGTAAGAAATGTGGTATGTCAGAATCAAAGCTGAGCCTAATGGTCTGTTGTAGAAATACAATTGTAAGGGAAAATTCAAGCAGTTGCTGTATGACAGAAAAGATGTGTGGGTTGATGAGCTTAGTAGAATTCAGTTCTTGCATTTAGGTCTGTTATAGTGCAAGAAGATATTTTTTATTGTATGTAATAATTAGCTTTTGAAATGAAGGGGATTATCTTTCAGTTTAATCACTCTGCCTTAATAGCAGGGGGAGAAAAATTATTGTTTTGTAAGACTTTCAGCTCTGTTCTCAGTGTTTTCTAGAATGACATTTTAATTGAATTCTATATTTATGGTACTGATAATTGTCGTTCTTGTGGCTTCCTACCTGTTCCTCACCATATACTAAGCAGCTGTATTTTTAAAGATTGTAAGTTTCTGTTCTGCTCATCCTCCCAAACAAATATTATTTCTTTTTGTGTGTGAGGAAATTATTACTTTCATTCGTTATTTTTAATGTATAACTCTAACATTCAGCTACACTTCTCTTGTTAACACAAAGCATTATATAGTTGCTTCATATCCAGTACATGAATAGCTTGTAAATAAATAACAAAAGTAACTTTAAATTTCATGTCTGTACTTAGCAAAACTAATAGATGGTAGTCAGCCTAATGGCTGATGATAGATTGTGCTGTGCCAGCAGGACAGCTTGCGCCCAGGAAGAGTAACACAAGATCAGGAATGGCTAGAGAATAGTTGGTGAATTTGGTGCTTTTTTAATTCCTTCAATTAACCTGATTAAGCAGCTTAGCTTAAATGAGCAGAATGTGGGGGTTGGAAGTTCTCCCATGTAGTATTTCCCCCCCTGCCTTAGGAATTAATTCCTTTAATGTTTTGTCTGTATAAAGCAGGCAGCCTTGGTTGCTTCAGTGGCTTGCACAGACATGAGACACCGTATGCTTAGTATGAGAGGCACACACAGGCTTATTTTCCTCTGCAATTGGATCTAGGCAGAAGTCATAAATCGTAGTGATTTCTGCACAGTGCAGTTGAATGGAGACTGACTACCCTATTTTATTAATATTGAAAGTTCACTCTGCTTATATCACTATTAATTCTTCCTCAGAAAAGAATGTGCTGTTTTTTTCCTTTGCCTTTTGCTCAGCTTCAGAGATGTGTTTTGCAGGGCAAGATTAGCTCCAAATGCCATCCTCTGGTACCTGAGCTGGTTTGTCAGTGTATCTGTGGCAGAGCCTCGCCAAAGCATTGACTGAGAAGATTTTGGACATAGGCTTCTTTGTTCAAGAACATTTTGTGCTGTCTTCCAGCTATAGCATTTGAAGCTGTGTGTTCTCATTGCTCTTGGATGTCTGTGTTGGCTGCAGCTGTGGCATAGTTCAGCAGATATTTTTCCTCCTACACTTGCCAGCCCATTGCCTGCCTCCTCTTTTGTTCTTCCGACCCCTGTTTCAGGGCAGCGGTTCCCAAATGAGGGAATCTCAGCAACCATTTTGGGATAGTACCTAAGATATATAGTTGCACCACCAGTGTACTTTCCAGGTAACCTGGTGCGTCCTTTTTCCTACCCAGTCCTTATTTTCTTAGCATCAGGTAGGGAATTGGGTTGGGGATGTTAGATGGTAGCACAGGGTTCCACCTCTCTCTGCTTTTCCTGAGGATGTCTTTTCCCTTTCTAGTAAGGGTGGTGGCTATGTCAGAGTATGTTGTAGTATCCTCTACTTCTCAGAGCACAGAGAAGCAGCCTCAGATGGAACCAATTTCTGTGTATCCTACAGACCCTGAAGGTACTAGGGAACCTACCTGTTAGAAACTATTGCAGCATCAACCTAGGACTGACTTGTGGGCATTGGTAGTCTGGAGCTCAGTGTGGCTAATCTCTCCTCTTTTCAGCTGCTGGCCTAACAAATTGTTGATTTCCTAATTACAGGTCTTTCCATCTAGTGCTGGCTTGTCCTCTCAGCAGGAGTATGCCCTCAGTTCCACTAATATGGGGCCACAGATTATTTTGAACAGTTTTCTGAATAAATGCAAGTATTTTTGCGGTATTAGATGTTGTGATTTCTTACATAGGTTGTCATTAAACCCAAGTAGTAGCTTTGGAAATTGGGATCTGTGTTTATAAAATATTTTTCTGAAAAGAATTTCAGAGAAGACACTGATACTATTGTAGCCTTTCTACTCCTCTGTATTATATTGTGCTAACCAAAAGCCTTGACATAAAGTATTGCTAATTACTGGTGAGTCTATGTATTTACATCGAACCAGGTCAGGTATCTGATACCTAATGAAAGGTTGGTGGGTGAGTGTGATTCTGTGATCTCTCTTTTCAGTCATGCCAGGTGGGCTGCACTAGCCGTAAAAACCTGTGCTGTGGAGTTGGAGGTAAACATCTTAAAATGATGCTAAAAAATAGGAAAGATGTCTGGTGGTCTTCATATGCATCGTTGTCTTCCCCTTTCTCTATGTTGATTATGAGGAGACCATTAAATGAGTTGGTGTGTTGGTTTTGGAGCTGTATGAGATGAATTCCTCTTCTTTCCCTTCTAATTTTGGAGAAGATTCACTTTTTTGTTCATTCAAAAATGGACCTTTACAGGCCTTGATCTTATCCCAGTGATGAGCTCATCCACATCAGAGAATCTAAATTTTGTCAGGTGAATCCCACCTGTGGGTCAGGTTAGTATTTACAGCTGGCTTTATCATTTGGAAACAAATGCTCTTTCAGGAACTGAAGTGGGCCGGTGCCAGTGGAGAAAAATAGAAGCAGCATCATCTGGTGATTGACTGAGATGATGAAGTGTGTGAAGGGAGGTCAAGAAGGCTCATACGGAGATGTGGGCACGGGGGGCAAAGCTGTAGTTCTTAAGAAGAAAAATTCCCGACAGTAAAAACAGTAACACACAGAGAAGGTCTTTCCCTCTGTTACACCACTGGGATGAGTTTGGTGTAGAATCTTGTGTCTCAGTGGCTAGTGAAAGCTGGTTAGTTTTTATAAACTCTCTTGTTTAGTTGTAATTATTTGGGGGATAATTCAGCTTTTTGTGACTAGTTGAGTCCTAATACAAGAGCAGATTAAAGTCCATCAGCAAAGCTGCGTGTGTAAGCAAGCCATTTGTGACTTCCCAGAGCCCTCAGGAGAAGGATAGAAAGGAGAGGGGGACTGTGGAAAGACAAGGATTGTAATGGAAGGGCCCTCTGCCATAAATCTGTGATGAAGATGACATGCAGTGGAATCGAAAGTACCCATTTTTCATTCTGTCCCTCAGCATAGGGGAAGATACCTGTTCACGAGAGAAATTCCTTAGGTAATTAGAAGTATTTGTAAACTTCTGGATTTTAACACTGCATTTAACTTTCATACTGGGTAAATCTTCATCTTTGTTGTGAACTGTAACAGTTTGAGAGGTAATGATAAATACAAAAATTCCCAACCACTTTTGATCCTGTGATTCTAGCAGCAGTTTCAGTGCCTGCTCGATGTTTTGGGGCAAGGTATATGGCAATTTGTTCTTTGAAAGAGTGCTTGAAACCTAAACTCCTCGGATATCTAGTACCTAAAAAGATACCCATTTTTCTTAACACGTTGGCCAAGGGGTAGCTTTCCTTTACTGTGAAGCAATTTGTACTGTTTGTACAGTACCCGACACAGCTTTACATTCAGCAGCTGGGTGGTTTTTAAGTGACTTCCAAGTCTGTAGGAGTAGTAAATCACAGTTTGCTTGATAAAAGCAAATTTCAGTTTTGCTGGCATGAATACCTGGGTTGGATGTCAAATGATTCTAGAATAACAGTCATGGTAACAAACTCAGTTCCCTCCTATCTGTGCTGTTCTTGAACATGGTAAAATAAACCAAGTCCAGCTCCGATAAAGTTGAAAGAATAAATTTCTCAGTATTTGTTTGGGAATGTAGGCCGTATTGAGTGTGTTATGGTTCTATAGGTTTTTTTTTGTTTGTTTGTTTTGTTTTGTTTTTCTGTAGATAGTCTCATATTTTTAAAGATATTTCTAAATGTCGCTGTTATTCTTTGTTATGCTTGAAATCAAGGTGTCTGTATATCGTATTGCAATCTAGGGTTTCACTGATTTTTCCAGAATTAAAAACTGAAAGTGTGGTGTGGGGTGTTTTGTTTTGTTTTGTTTTTTATATATTGCTCCTGTTAATAGAGTTCAGCTTGTATTTACTGTGCTTTCTCCTTGTATATAGTGCTGCTGATCCAAATTTAGACTGAACGTATTCTCTCCAGGGCAAAACAGAGGCCTGCCTGAGTTATTGGAGAACTGGTGTCTGCCAAATTTAGATGATGGCTTGAAGATTCTCTACAATCATTTCAAATGTGTGTTTTCATGCAAAGTTATTGGGGCATCCTCATTTTTGTATAGCTTTGGCAAGACTTTTGGACTATGATGCTAATTATTTTACTTCATTGACAGTATACCTAGACTCTGAGTACTGATACCTTTTTATTCCTATCAGAAATTGGATCCTGGTAGAGCTTTTTTCCAAATAATTTGCATTTTTTCTTTCCTTCCTTTTCCCCCAATACATTCAAGGATGAAATATAATCAGCAGTAAAATGGTGCTCAAAAGAAAATTCTCTGCAGAAGGCTACTATGCAGCAGGAACTTAGGTGTGAAGTTATTTTGAGAAACACAGACCTTGCATTTGAGCTTATGGACCAGTTTCTGTGTTGGGACTCCTGAAGGTATGCATAAAGCTGATTTATTTCCATCCGTACCTTTATTAGGAAGTCTCGTTGTTTTTTTTTTTTTTTTTTTAAGTACTTCCCTGTGGTTAGAAATATCTGGAATTGTTGGCAATTGTAGCATGACATTCTTTTAGGATGTGTACTGTTAGATCAGTAATAAAGCAGTGTAAATGCTACTCAAAGTGACAACTTCTTTCACCATGTCTATTCCTAGTTGGAGGCCCTCTCTGATTTTATCACTGGAAACAGGCTGAGTAATGTGGATGTTTTCTCCCCTGAAAAGCATGACTTGTTTGAAAAGACAGAGTTTCTTCTTCATCTGGCTCTAGTGAAATGAAAGATCCATAAAGAAAATAACACCCTATTAGCCTCTACAACTGCAAGACGTGTTCTGGCTCCCCATGCAGGTATCCCATGTGTCTTCAGGAGGAGCCAGATTCTTGTCTTGGGGATATCACTGGCACTGCATCTTTAACTCTTTAAATCCCTGTGGCCTTTCCCAGCTTCCCCTGCATTACTAAATGCCCTATTTCCTTAATTAATAGCAAACACAAACAAAATATTACCCTGTAAAATAAGGAAGCTTTTATGTGTATAAGGAAAATCAATTTTGTTGCTTGGAGCTCAGGCAGTTTGTTTCTATGTTATTACTTTCTTCTTCATTTCCATTTGTCTGTGCAATTGTTCTTTACTGACAGATGGGCTTTAGCAGAGGTGTGTTTAAAACAGATGAAGTTCACTGCTGTAGCTTAAAGAAATGTGTTGGGATTTTTTGTTTATTTGTTTGAGAAAATACTTGTTTAGGTACTAGGAAGTTGTTTTGTCTCTTTGTTAGAGCTCAAAAGCTCTGTGTAACTTCATTTGTAACCTCACCTGGGAAATACCAAATCAGCATAAATCAGTTCATGTTCTGAACTTCTGATGGTGCTTTCTTAAGATGTGTAAAGTCTGTTTACTTCACTTCTGTTCTTTAAAAGAAGTCTAGAGACTGCAGGACTAATGAAGCGTTGCTTCCTGCTCCCTTCAGGTCTTGTGGCAGACTAGACTTCAGGTCTGTAGGATGCTTTGCCTGCAATTAGAGCTTTTCAGTAAGCTCATTTTCTTCTGTGTTCCTTATAAGATGTGGGCTTGCAGTCCAACCAGATCTTCCACGTGGTTGCTTCCAAGATGAATGTCCTCTCCCCAGCTGCATCTTCAGTAGGAACACAGTCATCTTTGAGCCCGCTACTGTTCCGTCAAGTCTGGCCGAGGGTAACTGCTGGCTGAAAGAGTTAAGGGGGAAGGGTTAGGAGGGATGCAGATGGTGCGATTGTGTAAGCCTATTTTCCTATTAAACAAAAGAATACGCTTTTGTTTGGGATCAAACTTGTCTGTGCGCTCATCCCCTCCGTGTCTGTGTGAGCACAATGGCTGCTGCCCTCCGGCCGCAGTCCGGGCCTGGCTGTGGCTGTGGCTGCCCAAGGCCTCACTCACCACAGCCTGTCCGGCACTGCCACGTCGGGCAGCTCGCTGCGGGGGGGAATATCCGCGGCTCTCAGCTGTTGTGCTTGAGCAGAGGCACAATATGTTTTTGTTGCTGGAGTTTGGCAGCTCTGTTGGAAGCATTAAAGCCATCCAGGTCAGATCAGGAGCTGCCTCTTATGGGCCGCTTCAGCTGGAGTGTCGGACGTGTTCACCTCTGGCCCACCAACGGTGAGAGCATCTGACAGGTATTGTTCGTGCGCTGCTGCTGCAATTCCTATGTGGATTAAGCAGCAAAAGACTTCAAAACAAAACAAGCAGACAAAAGTAGTCTGGTTGTTCCAGGAGCATTGCAACTTTTAAGCCATCAGTGAATTTCTTTTAATAAGTGGTACAGACACTAAGAGCTTGGCTTGCCCAGTAACTATAAAACGTATATATAGGCATTGTGAGGCTGGAGAAATCTCTTTTAGAGTGCTAAGTCTGCAGCAGCTTTGAGATTAAAAAAGAAGAGCTGCTGTTAGTGGGTGTTCTTCCTTAGTCCCATCTTTATCATGGTGCTGCCCCTCAAAAACCAGCTGTAGGCCTTGGCTTCATCCCAATTTACAAAGACTCACCAGGCTCGGAAAACACTGACACACACAGTGACTGGCCCTTCAGCTAAGGGGTTGGATTTTCACTGGAGCACATTATTGTGCTTCCTGCGATTGCAGTAAAGTTCTGGTGAAAAGCTGTATTGAGCTAGGGGAGCTCTCGTTTGGCTGATTGTCACATTCTGCCATCCTTGGACGTCCCCTCAGTCTGCTTGGGGACCGGTTTTGGCTCATCCCCTATGATATGTAGCCAACTACACAACTGAAATGATGCTTTCCAGTGGCCTTCTTCTCATCTCTGACTTTCTTACTTTTCTTCCGTTTTGAAGGCCAACTGATTCTACTGTACCTTACAGCAACAGAAATGCAGGGAGTTGGAATGTATTCGGCCACATCCATGGTCATATTTTTTTTTCAGTTTTGAAACCAGAGCTCATAAGGGTTTTGATCCTATACAAAGCTGTAGAGGTAACATGTAAAATGAATTGCCAAAAATGTGTTAGGATGGTTAAAAGTAGCAATGGCTGGAAAGAAATTGAGATATTAAAACTTAATTATTCTTTGGGCTTTAAATCTCTTGTGTTCTGACACTTATTGGTATTACTTATTTACTTGGTGAAGCATGGCTGAGTAGAAATGTAAAGTGGCAAATGATCCTGTATAATGCAAAATGGAGCAGAAAACATAATTCTCAATTTGGTGTTAAGCCTTATTCATGTGTTAATTTGCTTTTTTAATATAAGCCTGACATTTGAACATTCAAAGTGACTACTTCAGCCATTCAGGAGGGAGAGGAAGGTATTTACCATAATGGAAGGGTGGCTGCAGGATGAAAGATGCATGATTTCTTGTCAGAAGGGTGAGGAAGCTGAAAGCTCATGACTTGAATTTAGACGTAAAGTTCAGCTGTGCCCCTTGGGGCAGCTTGAAGTTACTGTGGAAATTTACTCCACCATTTTGGGCTGCTGCTTAAATAAATGGTTCTGCATTTCAGATTTTTTTTTCCTCCCCCTTTTGCTATGCCAGAGCAAGTGTTTACATGACTGTCTGATATGCCAGATCAGAGGGCTCCTACACCTGATAATAACCCAGCAATATGAAATAGTAGATTTTGCCCACTTTAGTTTTTTGAGGCCAATCCATCTCAAAGGGGCATTAGAATGCAGGTGGCTGCAAGAGAAAAGGGGAAGAACGAATGGGTAGAAGTGGTGGAAAAGTGGCAGATTGAACATGAGTGAGTTTACGGTAATTATGGAATCACGTGTATTCCTGTTAAATACCCTGAAACAAAAGTATGTTTTCTTTCAGTAATTTTCCAGTGCAATGTTGCTGTTCTAAGTAGGACTTGCATAGCAAAAATAATAATAAAAAAAATGAATTGTGTTACTATATTTGTTTTTCAAATTACATTGCTGTATTCTGAGAAGTCATTATGCAAAAAACATTTACAGAATAGAACTGTTTTTGTCATCTTTAATGTTTCTTTGGAAAATTAATCTTTGTGTCTAAGACCAACTTTCAGTACCCGAGAGGCATGTTCCAGAAACCTGCAGAGATATGGAAGGCTTAAAAACAAACCATAACTTCAAAACAGCTCAGTTCCAAAGTACAGTAGATGGAAGTATTTAAAAATATACATTCCACTGTATTCAGAGCTACTCAAGATTCTTTCTGAATTCTTCATGATCTTACTAAACTGCTTCTAACTCTGACGGTACAGATGGTGTGGTATTTCAGATTATTCTAATTCCAAGCAGCTAAATGCACAGTCTATTTTAACAACAAGCTTATCTTGAGTTTTGAAACAATTACATTTTTGTAACATTAGAAAACAAGTCACCCTTTATGGATGAATGTCCTTGGGATTTCCATGATTTGCATTCCTTTTAGGAATTGAAGTTATGACTTACTGCTGCAGTGCTCATCCCACATGTGAAATGTTGTTTGATAAGTGCGCATGCAGAATAAAGTTTTATCCATAGCACAGGATTGTATAGGGTATCCAAGCATTTCTGGCTGATTGCATTCTTGCTGTGTATTCCATTTGACAGAGAAAGCCAACATTGTTCAAGATACACAATAAATCAACAATGTTGGATACCAGGACCTATAGTTGAAACCAAGCTGGCCAATCTTTTTAGGGTGCCAGGAATGTGCTTAATTCATTGTCGCCCTCAGAACAGTGTTGTCATGATTTCATGGCTGTTTGTGCACTGTGAACATAGGCCCTAGACACTGGGCCTTGTGCCTTTACGTTTTCTGTGTGGAGTTGAAAGTCCTTGTTCATAAATGTGTGAAATGCTTTTCACTGACTTGTCCAGCACAACATGGCCTGCATTTCTCTTCTTCCTATCCCTCCTGAAGAGAGGGTAGGACTAGGGTTAGATTCAGAGTGCTTGAACATTTAGGGTGTCGTTCTGTTCAGGCATCTGGAGAATGAACAATTTTCCTGCCCACTGGGAAGAGGCTTCTGTGGCAACTCCTACTTGCTGTTCAGGAGTCCTTGCTGGTAGCAAAGCCCATGCCAGCCGGGAAGGTGGCAGCAAGGCCTGGGTGCATGAGGGGAGAAAAAAAACATGACCAGAGTCGATAGCATAAAGCATCAGAACTATCTGTTTGAAATACTCATAGACAGAAGGGTCACCTTCATGGCTTTTTTGGATAGATGATTACAGTATCATTTGTAGGGAATCACCTAGCTTCTTTTCACTTTTTGGTGTCACTTTATTAGAATTAGCGTAAGCCTTAGCATGTTCTTTCTGTAGGTTTGAATTGTTTCTCTGGTATCATTTCTCATCTGTGTTTTTCAAGTTTTCTGCGTGTCTGGTTCCTAGTAATCCACAGGGAGATATAACCATGGATGCTGAAAGCTGACTTTGCAGAAAGCATGTTTCTTTTATCAGCAGTTATGTTCTACTGATGCCAACATACTGAATTGCTAAAAATGCACTGTATTTAATTACAGTGAAGTGATATCCCAGCAAGCCTTTCTCTGGTAAGTATAATTTGTGTTTTTATTGTGAATAATTTCCCTAAATATTTTGGCAGTCTGCATGAGAACACAGCTAAGCGACGTTGATGCACTTTTCCTGTTTGGAGTTGGCTTGTTCTTGTACAGTACGCTTAATCTAATCATCATATCCAGGCAAAGCGTGTCATGAATGTGAAACTGAGACAGAAATCATTTAGGTCACACAAATTAGTAGTCTTCTCAGCCAGGGCTTCCCAGTTGCTACAGGACTGTACTAGTGCGGTTTGTTTCCTCTTTCCATGAAAATAATACTTTTTTTCCACAATATCTTTTGTCACATGGATGACTGATGAAATTTAGTGAAATTTTGTCTCTAAACAGATATGCTGAGAGGTTGTATATATTATGCCAAACTGAAATATTTTCCTATTTCCTAAGTGCTGTGGTGGTTTGAAAATGCTAGAGGAGTGAAGCTCTGGGAAAGCAGTGTTTTCAAAATCGGAATTGACATTTAATTTGCATTCAAAGCAAAACTATGCAATGAAAATTCATGTTCTTCTACTTTTAGAATACTTATATGACTGTATATGTTGTTTCTGATACTGATTCTTAACTGCGAGAAGATGCAGGCAAGGACGTAAGTTTCTCTAAGTAAGGTAGTATGAGTTGTGGGAGTTAAATGATGGTGCTGTGCTTCAGCAAGTTTTTGTCAGTTCGGGGGATGGTGAGAAGGCTTTATGACCAAGTATTTCTGTAAGTGTGTTGAGTAGAACTTAATCTGAAAGGAATAATCTTCCATCCTACTGATTGACCCACAATTTATACTAATCCTGTGTTGTCTAGCCATTCAGTCCTGCAGAGAAAAAGCCAATTTTGTGCTACCTCTGCCAGAAGAATTGTTAGTAAATCCTCTTCCTCTTTTGAGCTTTGTGCTTGGCTTTCCTAACAAGCTCTGGTGAGCAATAATTGCATATCTCTGTGGGGAGATGCTGACAGTAGCAGTGAGTAGGGCATTTCCAGGGCTTCTGCGTTGGAGGTGTGGAAGGGAAGTAGGGAGGGGATGTTTGTTGCTGAAGAGAGCAGCCAGGCGTCCTCCCAGGGCTGGACCCCAGAAGGCTTCACTCCTCTGACAGCAGCTTCTGACAGGGATGAAGGACAAGGTGATGCTTCTGCTGCCATTCTTGCTTCAGAGCTGGTCTTTGCCATCTGTTTGGTGTTAAACGGACAGGATGCAGACAAGGAAAGAGATTAGATGGTCTTGGCTTTGAGACAGGATGGTCCTGCAAGCAACCAAAGGGACCGTTGTGAGCTGCCAGGAGGACTGTCTGCATGAGTTGCTCCCTGTGGAGCTCAGCTTAATGGTGCATGGGTTGTGAGCAGAAGGCATGCATTGCAAGCCCTCACTGCCACCTCATATAAAGAAGTTTTCACAACAGCTCCCACTAAACACCAGTGATCAGAGCTGTTAGGGAACAGCTAGAATGGGGTTACACCTGTATTGCTGTAGTAGTAGAAAAGATTAAGTGTTGGCTTTGTTTTTGCATGTTCTTGCTCAAGTCCTGCGATAGCTGAAGGATACAGCTGTGGTCGTAGTTGGCCTTCCGGCAGAAGCTGAGAGCAGCTACTAGGCATGCACAACTAGAATGGAAAAGAGTGTCATATGTTACAGTGGGTGGTAGAAAGTTCTTGATGAAAGGCAGCTTTTGAGCACTAAGAAGCTGTCTTATCTTTAATGCATCAGAAACGGTAAAATATTACATTATTGTTCAATCCTATGTCCATACAAAGCTATTGGGCAAAACGTTGCAGTATGTAATTAAATTGTTTGGTCATGTCTCTATACAAACACAGGCATTCATCTCTCTGAACTAACATTGTAAGATACAGTTTCAAACCAAAATTACTAAGCACATCCCAGAGAAAAGACACAATTGTGCTTGTATCAAGGTGCATTTTACTCTTCTGAATTACTGATCTACTTATTAGCAACCTATTTCTGTTACAGCTTGGGGCATATGAGGAGCAGTGTTTGTCTGTGGATTGCCAAGTCACTTCCTTTGGTGTTTGTTTATCTCTTGGTAGTTTGCCAGGTAAATCTCAGTGCCAAGATCAGTTTCTTATGTGATCAGGAAGTGAAACATGAGGATGCACTCAGGACTTCCCCGGCCATCTCCCCTCAGCACGCTAACAGGAATGTGGCAATTGTCTCGTGCTTTAAAGATGAAATTTTCAAAGGCACATAGAGCTCAGTCTCATACAGGAATCACTGGGGTTCCCTTTGAACATCTGACATTTTCACCTTCATATTCTTCCTTCAAGCTCAAATAGTCAAACATCCTTTTTACAAGGAACTACCCAATTACTGATCATTGTCCTCCTAGGAAAATCTGATTATCTGATGGTATTTACTACCTGTCACTTACCTGTGTGTTTATTAGTGTCAGTATTTCATTGTCCCCTGAATAATTAGTGTGGAATAAAGTATTGACCTTGCTTCAGTGGGCCACATTTGCCATCATACTCCGTGAAACGACCTATGAGTGCTTCTGCAGTAGCACAATGGCAAATGTCAAGTTAAATGTAGTTACTGTTTGGACTTTCAGATTCTTTTTACTTGGTTTGGAAAGAAGGGAGGGGTCTTTCAAGCTAATTTCAGGTGGGGTAATTTTCAAGTCGTGGCCCTGTTTCAGTGAGAAGAAGCTCCTGGGAGACATCCTGAATCCTCCTGCAAGCAAGATATGAGGGGTTTGGGTGCTTATGTTTAATTTTGATTTTAAATTGTTGAAATAGTTTTTTGATTAATATTAGCTTTTTTGCTTTATGCACTTGTACAAATACACGTGTGTGGGACTGACTTTCCAACAGCTACCAGAAAGTAACATCTTTATATGGTACCCTAACTGTTACATGGGTTTAAAAATAAATTTTTACTTTTTTGTTTTGGAAAGGAAGCTTTCACATAACACAGTCACTGATTCACTTACTCTTCCCACTTGCCCTATACCCCTTTTCAAAGCGATAGAGGTAAGATTCCTCTCTGTCAGAGACACTTGCACGCTTCGCTAAGTTCCTGTGTCTTTCAGATGAGCGAATGAGTATGGGTATAACACCAGCTTCATGTCTTCTGTGTCCAGTTTTAGTGGGCTGGGGGGAAAAGGCTGTATTTTAGCATGCTTTTTCAGCACCACAGCTTAGTTCTTAAGAAAACTTGATATATGCCTACAAGTTAACCCAATTTTACAGAAGTTTTTACTGTTTTTACAAGTTACATTGAAAGACTGTTATTTGTATGCCAGCCATGTATGAGAAGCTTATAGATATTCATCAACCTGGAAGAGTGTACCTTGGAATTTTTCAGTAAGGTAACTTCTGTTTTTAATATATGCAGAAAACACTTTCTTTAGTATTGGCCATTGTAAATAATTTAAAGGCTTTGTTCAATTCTAAAACATGGCAGAATGGATGGTAAATTTTACAGATGTTCTTTTCATAGGCATGTATTTTTTTTTTCCTTCCACTGTCAGTACATGTTTCTTGCTTGTATTCTTTCGGAAATGATCTTCACAGTGAGACAGTGCATCTGGGGTAAAATTTCTTAAAAGAAAACAAACAAAACTGTGGACCTGTGGCTTACCAAGTACAGTCTTGCAGGACGTTTTTTTTTGCAAGACATTCATGCCCCTGCCTGGTTTTGGTGCTTTATGAGAAGCAGCTGTCACTGAAATTGTTCAGGCTTTTGTGAGTTTGGTGATTTTTTGCTGCTTCTTAAAACACTTCTTCACTCCGTCAGTAGAAAGCAACAGGGGGGCTCCTCAGCCATAGGGTGGGCATGCCAGGACTTGGCACTTCGCCTGGCTGCCAAGAGTCGTACACAGCTTCAGAAACATCTTTCCTGGGTGCTTTTGACAACTTCCAGCTGAATTACCGTGTTGTCTGTGGAAGCACAGAAATACTACATTTCAAAATTATCTGTTCCCTTTAATGTGTCGTACTGTCTTCCAGTCCTTCTTATCAGCCTAACACTGCAATATAGAAAATGTGGATTGCTCTCCAGTAGTACGAGGAATCTCTGCTCTGGCAGCAGTTGCCCATTAGAAATGTCTGCCAGAGAACTGAAATTGCCCTTCTTCATTTGTCCTTCCATGCCTCCTATTCTCTCATTTCTCCTCTTTTTTAATCTCTATTATTAAAAAGAAATGTATATTTTAAATTACTTAAGGACAGCATACACTAAAAAAAAACATTTTAAATTTTGCTGTTTTTGCCATTTGCTGTTGGCTGCATTTCTTCCGATGGCAGCGCAGATGCTGAAGCCCTGTGTTGCAAGGGTCTGGGGAAGAGAACTGCTGGAAATGGAAGGAGACAGTTTCTGAGAGTGTGAAACAAAAGGCGTAAATGAAAGTGAAGCTACAGCTGAACATAAAGTTTATTGCTGTTGCTGCGGAATACTGTACGCCTTTTTCAAGACTGCTGCAAACCTGGCCAGACAAAATGGGTGGAAGGGCAGAAGGTGGGGAATGTCTGTATCCGATTATGAATTGGAGGAAATGACTGTCTGTGCTCTGTGCACTGGTGGGCTCGGAGTACGCTGCTGGCAGTCTGCTTAGCGTTGTAGGATACTGAACAAAAAGTGGTGAATCGTGAGCTTTTGTGTTTAAAATAACTACCAGGGTTACAAGAAGTTGTTCTTTAAAAATATGTTGTGGGTTTTCTATTGGCTTTCTTAAACTAACTGGAAACTTTCTGCTTTTTTTCAGGAACATTTTTTCTCTGAAAACATTGCTGCTAAAAAGCTCCAAACAGGAGAAGTAAATCCAGTCAGCTTGTCAGGTCACTGGCTCAGTGTAAAAGTGCTTTCATGAGGTAACGTTGGGCCAAAGTCAACTTTTCTTTCTCCTTTGTAAATCTGCAGCCAAGCAATGGGCCAGAAAATCTCAGGGAGCATAAAGTCTGTGGATGTGAGGGAGCCCCCTTATAGACCTGTTAAACGAGAGCTGAGAGGCCCGGATTTTTGCAAGCCCGCCCGGCTGGACATGTTGTTGGACATGCCCCCTGCCAAGCTGGAGGTCCAATATAAACATGCTTGGAACAATGAAGATCGCTCTTTAAATATATTTGTAAAGGAAGACGATAAACTGACTTTTCACAGACACCCAGTTGCCCAAAGCACAGATTGCATCCGGGGCAAAGTCGGCTACACGAGAGGCCTCCACGTCTGGCAAATCCACTGGCCCACGAGGCAACGGGGAACTCACGCTGTGGTGGGCGTCTCCACAGCCGAAGCTCCGCTGCACTCGGTGGGGTACACGTCATTGGTTGGTAGCAATAGCGAATCGTGGGGCTGGGATTTGGGACGCAACAAACTCTATCACAATTGTAAAAACCAGCCTGGGGTCACGTATCCAGTCTTTTTGGAACCAGACGAGTCTTTTGTACTCCCAGACTCCTTACTGGTGGTGTTGGATATGGATGAAGGGACGCTCAGCTTCATGGTAGATGGACAGTATCTTGGAGTGGCCTTCAGAGGACTAAAAGGGAAAAAACTTTACCCCATAGTCAGTGCAGTTTGGGGGCACTGTGAAATTACAATGAGATACATCAATGGACTTGACCGTAAGTGTTAACGTATTTCTTCATTGCACTGTCTTTCAACTCTTCTCATGTAGGATTTATTTTCTTTATCTTTTCATTGTGAACCGAGTGTACTGGAGAAGGACTCTCCACTGTGAGTAAATTGCATTCTGTAGTTACTGCACACAACTAACAACGGTATGGATTGTATCAAAATATTTTCTGTTGTAAGAATTTTTTGTTTCAGCGAGCAGAGTGGCAGGAAATCTGTGTCCAAAGAAAGTGAACAGACTGAGGGGAGAAAAAAATCTTGAGAAAATTCCAGGGTATGTTTAACAGTAAAACTCTTGTTTACTGAAGGATGTGTTTTAAATCTATGGTTTTCAAATAGGATTTGTGAATCCTATAAAAATTTATGGTGATACTGGGAACTCTTGCATGGTGTGTGCAAACATACTTGAATTCAGACCAGTGGGCTTTCTTTCTGCAGTTGTCTTCCCAGGACCCTCAGAAGCAGTGGTGGATCCCCAAGAATCTGGGAACTCAGATCAAATACTGTTTTCAGCAGTTTTTCTGAAATTGAGCCCTTCTCCTTGGTTCGTTTCAGAAGGTGCTCTCTCAGGGTATTTTCTTCTTCAGAAACACAGTTTATTGGGTAAGCTTTAGCTATTTTTGATATAAAGGGACAAATCAAATACCTTAGGTAGTAAGGAGCAGCATGTTGCTGCTGTGTCCCTAAAGTAGCCCACCAGAACATGCGCTACGGATCTGGGTTTTGTCCAGTTCTTCTCAGTGTTTGGGAAGAACTGTGCTCTGCCAGATCCATCTGCAGCACAGCACATGTTGGGTTGTGCCCAGTTGCCTACACGCAGTTTATCTGCTGCTGGGAATTGTGGAATGGACGGCTGAACAAGGTAGCAGTAAGTGGAACCTTGTTCTTGCTAATACTGTGTTACCTGATCCATAGGATGAACTGTGAATGTAAATATATAGATTTAGCAAAAGCACATGGCTGAACTAAACTTTCTTGTTTTTTGGACTTTATGAATGGAACTTGTTTGTGTAAAAAGGGAATAATCTGATAGCAAGTGTACAACACCTCAGCCTTTCAATTAGTGATATTTAAAGGAATTTACAATTCTTTTCAATTAGGTTGGGATGGTCTATTTTTTTTCCCATCAAATTAATTCTCTGCTCATTAGCCTTGCATCTGACATACAAAGTAGAAACATAATTAAAGAACTTGACCCTGTTTAAGATTGCTTTTTCATAAGCATCTGTAATAGGCACTGGGGGGAAGAATCTTTATCCACAGAAGCCCTGCAGGTTATTATAGTCAAATGCTAAATAGCTTCTTGAGTGCTTTCATATAAGGGAATATCAGAGGATCATAAGTATTTTGCAATTACTCAGATATTGCAGAGTTGTGTGCTGACTGCTTGCTACAGACTTTTTTTGGAGGCTGGTGGGGGAGGGATGCTTTTGCAAACTGAATATTTGTGTGCGAAAGCAGTTTTCATAATGCTGGGAATATCTGCCAAGCTAAGCAAAGTATTGCTCAGCTTGGTCCACCACGTCCTCAGAAGGAGTCGTTCTGCCTTCCTTTTGTACCCTCTGCAGGGCTGCTCGAGGGAGCCCTAGAAAGATGAAAACAAGGGACGAGGATGTGAATGAGTTTGGTAGAAATTATAAAATAAAAGGGGCTAAGTAGGGAAGCATAGCTGTGGTCTGTGAGACAGCTGAGAGAAAAATTCCCATCCGGTCTCTTGTGGGATAGTTTTGCTGGAAAAGGCAGGATAGCTTCCTTAGATGATCCCAGAGGAAGACAGAACAGTCGTGCTCAAGCATGAACCCATGGCTAAGAGTAAACTTGTAAACTAAGCTTTTATGTCAGCCTGAATGCTGACCTGAGCATGTGAAGAGGAAGTGTAAAGCCACTTTGCCGTGAGGCACTTTGACATCCTGGAGTCACGTCATTTGTTATCACATGTTCACTGATCCCTTACCGTCCTGCAACAAAAACAGCATTCAAGAAACCAGAGTAGCTTGTCTCGCTGGTGCTCTGAAACAGACACCTTCTCTTCTCTGCTAAAAGCGTTTCTATCCAGCCAAGCATATGTATGCATGGAGTTTGTTGTTGTTGCTTGCCCGCTTTTTAACCTTATGGATTCTCAATTTTTCCTGCAAGTATATGTATATATGTATATATATATATAAGTATGCTGCTGATTGCCGCTTCTGGTAGATCTGGCAGTAGCAAGTTAGCTGTTCTTGAAATTATGCTGTCCAACAGTGACTCGTAGCTTGCTATTTAATGACTGATTGACACTGCTCAAGGCGCACATCGCAGCTTGCGGTGGCTGTTTGTGTGGTGTCTTACAGAGCAAATGGACACCTCGGCTGCAGGGATTTCGAGCATTTTCAGTACTTGCTAATTAAACAGAAGACCTCTCAATACTTAAAGGCCTCAGGGTTAATTCTTAAAGGTTTTACAGGGTTGTGCTTGTAAACTTTGCATTTCACCTTGTTTTCAGAAAGCAATTCAGTGAAAATATAAGAGATGCTCTGTTAATATGTATTTTAGACTACATAAGTTCAGAATACAGAATTTTGTCTCGTACCTG
The DNA here is from genome assembly GCF_013377495.2 of Cygnus atratus. Lineage (NCBI taxonomy): Eukaryota > Metazoa > Chordata > Aves > Anseriformes > Anatidae > Cygnus > Cygnus atratus. The sequence goes on from NC_066370.1 coordinate 6,546,261, forward strand.
TTGTGTAATTTGGAAGATCTTGATGTAGTGTATTCTGATGGCTGACTGGTAAATAGAAAACATACCTGAGTTGCTGCTTCTTCTTGATCAGAGTTTTTCAAAATATTTTATCTAAAGTATAATATTTCTAAAGACTCTAAATTGCTTGTTTTTTTTTTTTTTTAATTTTATTTATTTATTTATTTATTTTAGAAGCATAGCTGTAAGAAGTCCTGCATAGCATACCATAGTGGTTATCGTAGGGTCTCTAGAGAGCTGGTGAGGAATTCTACTTTTCTTTCTGAACAGTTTGCGTGTGTTGGGTATAAGAAATTGTTCAGGAGGTGAGCAATATTACTTTTCCTTCAATAAACATGAAGTGAAAAGAGGTGTACCCAAATCTTATTAAAGATCTTCAGTTTTCAATTTGACCTTTATTCTGCTTTTCTGACAAATTTTGGAGGCAGCCTCCCTTTTTTGTTGGCTGGCAAGAAACATTGGTACCTTCTGAGTGGTGTATTTCACAGGTAGAAAAATATTTTTGTATCTGTATGCAATCACTTCTATGGTAACTTAAATGGGTATCAGATAATATTTTTGTTTATTTTGACTGTCAGTACTGCTCCTGTGTGGTAAAACTGCTACTTTCATAAAGAGCATGCCTAACTAAAGAACTGAACATCATTTTTTTTTGTTTTGTTTGTTTTAATGAGGAGTGGACAAGTAGAAGTCTTTTATAGTTCGAATGTCTGTAATGTACCTGTTTCTGTGCAGAAACACACTTCTTAAGGAGTCTTACTAGTCTGTGGGGAATCATCTGAACCTAAAATAAATTCAGGAATGGATTAGTGTTTCAATGAACTCCTTTCTTCAGGCAGTTTTGGGGTGTAGAAAGAAGTGTTGGTTTTGTTTTTAAAAAGTTGCGAGCCTGGAGCTGCAGTAAGGAGGCTGCCCCAGGGCAGTCATCGATGTTGGCTGTGGCAGTGAGATGGCCCTGGGACAGAGGTGGCTGTGATGCCTGGGTAGGGAACAGTGAACAGAGAATTGAGAACGGGTAAAGGGGTGGTGGAAAACTAACTGAGCTGCTGCTCGTGTGGAAGGGGTGGTTGAGCGGCTGTAAAATGCAGAAGGTAAAGCAGAGGAGAGGAGAGGGTTAAGTGATATGGAGCTGAAGTGGTAAGTTTTGTGTGCTTGGGGATTGTCTCCTTGATAGTTCCAGCAGTGAAGAATGAAGTCCTACCGTTTTTGTTTTTTTTTAAGCTTTTCAAGGCTGAAGTTCAAGCCAAGAGTTGCACTTGATATGAAACAATAATATTTGAAAGTCCCTCTGACCATTTGGAATTACTAAAGGATTTGAACAATATGTGTGATTTAAAAAAGCAATTTTGAGAGTTCTGATTTAAAGCCGTCCACAAGCTTCAGAAGCTACTTTTGAGCATCACGTAGCGGCAGGCTGTGACTTTCAGAAGACAGTCTTTCACTCCTGTTTGAGAGACCTAGAGCTGCAAATGTGTGTCAGGGTTTGGGAGGGAAGGGAGCTGGGCAGGATGGAGAGCGCTTGTCATAACCATGTTCAGTTCTTCCCTGGTCAAACTTCTTTTATCAAATGCTATCAGTATTTATCATGCTGTTTTTTCCTCAGTGTCAATTTTATATCAGATTTCTGACTCGTTGCTTATTGCAATAATAAAAAAAAACAGCACAATTGCACAGCAAAGGCAGTATATGTTGTTTTTCAGATGCTTTTTTCATCAGGGTACGTGTGTGTTTAAAAACCAGGTAGGCTATTTATGTTTGTTGTCTGATGAGGAATCCTGAAGACTGTTTATAGACTGGAACCCAAAAATAGAGAAACGCTTTGTGCACTGCAGATCATGACCGACACATTAATACTTGTGTGTTTAAACAAAGCGGAGGGAGGACAACCTAACAGTGCTGTGCTGGGAAACCTGCTCATTGAGTAAATGAATTGAGCACAGGGGTTTATTCTGATCCTTAAAACTACCCAACAGAACAGTGGTGGTTTTTTTTTTTTTTTTTTTGAGTTTCAGCAGCACGTGTTACAGGTCTGGCTGTGCCCTGTTCTGTGTTGGTGTGGAGGAACATCCAGAACACAGCCCTTCTGCGTTAACAATAATACACAAGCCATACATACGGAATTGAATTATGCGACCAATAGGTACAAAATTGAGAACTGAATGTCTTTCTAGGCAGAGCGAATGCAGAGAGGCTGCAGAAAGGTTTTCCAGCCATCGCTGTGCAATGCAGAACCGGTTGAAACAAAACTGTGTGATCCCTGTGGGTGAGAGCTGGCAGGGTGGGTGGTGGAGCAGCGCTGGTCCCGGGAGCAGCTGTGTGCCCACGTCAGCATAGCGTGCCCATGGGTGCTGTGGAGAAACAGCTGTGGATGTGCATCAGTGCTGGCCTTCTGGCCACGTCTCAAAAGACTTTCTGGTGTCACTTTCAGATTTCTTCCTCCTGCAGAGTGTGCTTCCCCTGGATGCATAGTGCAGGCTGCTGCAGCTGCTGCTTTGGAGGGTGCTCTCTGCTTGGGATACGCCATGGGATGTGTCCGAATTAGAGGCGCTTTCTCCATGTGATCCAGACAATTTTAAAGAAAACTTCAGCATGTCACATGTATGCCTAAACTCTCGATTGTTGCGTGGTTGCAATAAGGAAGGATAAGTCCATGTTTAAATGAGCTTTAGAAGTCTCGAAATTGCATGTGGAAGGAAAGAATCCTGAAATTTTTATTACAACATATTGAGTAAACTATAAGAACTGAAGATCAAAATTCCACCCCCCCCCCCCCCCCCCCATTTGTATATTTCTAATTATAAATCCTTAAACTATTTCTTGTGATTTGGCAAGATTTGGGGCTAATTGCCCAGCCAGCTGTCTGGTAGCAGTGTCTGATGTTCAGCAGAGCCACGCTTTTACTCCTAGAATTCTTTGGTCTTTTGATGTTCCAAAAAGAATAACTCATGTATAGATTGAAAATAGACTGTAAGACTTTATAATAGAAACAATAGTGTCCTAATAACTTCCTTCTTCTCATCTGTTCAGAATTTAGCCATCTTGTCTTAAACTGATGTTTTCATAGATCCAAGAATTACATTTATGAGACATTTGGGATATTGGCTGCTTTTTATGCCTAAATCTCTTGCTTCTAAAATTAGGAATTGTGATTTCAAAACAGTAACTTTGACTTTGCCTTATATAATAGTATAATTACTTTGAAATATGTTATAGCAGACAGCCAATTTTCTTTTGTGCAGTATTTACAGTTCTTTGTGCTGTTTCGGTGTGGAAGAATGCTTCTGAAGCTTGATGGCCCATTGCAGTTCTTGTGCTAGACCTTGTGTAGCCATTACACAATTTTGAAAACAAGCCTATCTGGAGTTCAGGGAGATGGAAGCATTTACAGCTCAGAAGAGAAAAAGACTTTGCCTACAAGTGTAATGCCAAGTTACAGAAAGCATTTGTGTGTACAAGTTCAGGTGTTGTTAACCTACAGGTCCTTGTAGTGATCAGTGCTTGACGAAAGTGCCAAGGCTTTCTCTAAGTTGTTACTCTCCATTAGCCTGCAACCTATTGCGTCACTTTTAAAAAAGTGTCTCTAACTATTTATATCCCCAGATGAAACAGAAGTATTATTCCAAGTATGTGCTTCAAACACATACATCAAAGAGGTGACTTTCCTGCTACATTTAGTGTTGGTGCGGCCCCACCTTGAATATCGTGGGCAGTTGTGGGCTCCACGACATAAAAAAGATGTTGAGGCTCTTGACAGCATCCAGAGGAAAGCAACAAGGTGGCAGGAGGACAGTCTTGTGAGGAGAGGCGGAGGCCCCCGGGCTCCCTGGCTGGGAGGAGGACACGTAAAATTGAGGCTGTCTGGAGGAGGTGTGCTGAGCTTCAGGGTGCAGATCAGTTTCTGTGTAGGCTTAGCAGCAGCAATTCAAGGTTCTGGGTTCTGCGCTTCCTCTCATCCCCTGGGCTGCCTGGGATGTGGTCCTGGTACCTTTGGCTCTGCCTCTCTGCAGCTGGGCTGCTCACCACTCAGCCCACCAGGGCGAGGCACCTGGGGTTCCCTGACCCCTTTGGTGCCGCAGGGGTAGCAAGGGAGGAGATGGCTCAGGGCCCTTCCCTGCTGTTGCTGGTAAAGTTGCAGAGGTTTTGGGGCATGGGATCTGTTCAAACCTCGTGCTCCTAGCCTCACAGAAGACCATGACTTAACCCTTGAGTGCTTTCCAGACCTTGGCTTGTGTGTTTACATTATGCTTTGTGAAACAGGGGACTATGCATCTCAGCTGAAATAACAATTTTGGAGCTCTGGGCTCTTCTTTCCTATTATTTTAACTCACACTGGTTTGTCTGTAACATATGACAAATGGTAATTATAAATATGGACTCTTCGCCACAGAGGCCCTTTTATTACAAAGAAATTTAAGTCAGAACTGCAGAATTAACTATCAGGAGAAATATACATTTTCTCATCAGATGTGCTGGGTTTTCCCCCAGATGGTTTTCAATTAAAATTTTTAAATGAATATGTTCTTTTGTTTAGATAAACCTGTTTGTTTTATATGTTATTTAAATAATTTATTACTCTGGAGGTTGCGGTGGAAATAATGTATTCTGAAGATGCAGTATTGCTAGATCTTTGGGAGAATTTTCCCTGCAGACATGCAATCAGAGGATGAAGTGGTAGTAATTAAGCAGCTAATGCTGTGAAGAAGCAATCTTTAGTTTCCAAGATAATTTAACGGGAAAAAGCATTTTCAGTTCCTGCTTTAGGAATCAGGTACCTCATTGTTGGGGCTTTTTGTTTTCCTTGGCATACCCACCCCTTTCCTGGGGTTAAGCACGTTTCTTGTCCTCTAATCCTAATTTGTTGATGTTTTCTAATTGACTCAGCCTTTTCTCAGCAGCTTGAAACCACTGCATGGTCACTCGAATATGCCACTCTGTTAATTGGCTTTCTGCCCCAGTTGCCTCCTGCCCCGTTCATCTCTCTCCGAGCTCTTCTGGTGTTTTTCAGTCCTCCAGCTTCTTTTGTCCCTTCTCCAGATAAATTTGTCTCTTCTGTTGTTATTGCGCTCCTATTAAGAATTAATTCTTACCTAACTTTGCTGTTGTTCATAACTTCAGGCAGGCTGCTTTATTAATAACTGTGGGACATCAGGTGCAGCATCACTCTTCCAAAGGATGGAAATGTCAGATTTAAGTGCCTGACCTCAGTTGTGATGGTGAATGGTCTTTGAAATGGTCTGTTTGGGTGAATGTTGAATATTTATATATATATTTTTACTTGTACAAATTAATTGTAATAATGCAGAAAATCCCCAGATTACCTGAAGTTGGTTGTAAACAATTGATCAATGCATGTAGATGCAAAGACTGTCTCAAGCTCCTACTCCTGTAAGATTAGCCACGTCGTGTTTTATGCAGCTATGACCTAGTAAGACCTACAGTGATAGAGACTCCCCAGGCAATCTAAGGCACTCATTAGCTCTACAAGTAACAGGGTTTTCCACTTTACGGTCTTGTGTAGTCTATTTATTTAGCAGGGAATGCAGTTGTCATTGACCTGAACCATGTGAAGGTGTTGGCATAATTTTAAGTTCAGTAGCTCCCTGACTACCTGTGCTGTTTCTTCCCATTGTCGCTCATAAAGGTAGCATGGCAAGTGTCAAATCCTAAAGTTTCAAGGAAAAAAGGAAAATCGTGCTAGTGTGCTGTATTCACATTTCTGCTGATTTCCCTGTGTATCTTGTTTTTAAGGAATAAGAACCTTGAAAAACAGCAACTGCATCTCTGTTCTCAAAATTGTAGTGAATGTTGTAATCTAAAGATACACTTTGAATATTGTATTTATTACTCTAAAATAGAAATTAAAATTTCAAAGCCTTGCTTAATCCTTTACTGAATTTGCTGGAACTACAATGCTGGAATTGCTCAGCAATGTGAACTGATTCTCACAGGTTTGTATGAGAAGTCGAAAGGATGTTTATTTTCAGATTTGCTCTATCTGTATTGCTGTCAGGCACAGTACAGCATAAATCCAAGCTTCAGTACAAATAATTATGCTGGGCAGTAGATTATCCTTTGATATATTTATTTTGTTGCCAAAAATGTGTGTGCTTTGTCGATGTTGACTATGATTTCGTATGAATTTCCTCATGAACTATATTTCTCCTTAAAATATTACTTTGTGTGTGTCTACAGCCTTGGAAGTTTCTTCCCCTCTCTTATCACAAGCTCCATGTGCAGGTGGCTTCATTTTTCTTCTTCTAAAGGCAGTGTAGCTGAGGAGAGGCAGATAGCAACCTGATTTCCTTTATCCAGGGTGGTGTTTCACTCTGTAAAAGGTGGTAAGGTCTGCTGGTGGTAAAGTTATCGTTTTGTGTTCCATTTCTCCCAGTACTTTGTCCTTGAATCTCTTCTCCCCAGTGCTCCGTGGCTGCGAGCAGTGGTGCATCTTGTGGTTTCCAGGGGACAGCCACCAGGCAAAGCCCTGGCAGAGCACGGGCCCTGTGTTTGGGTTCAGTTCGCAGTTGTCTTTTGAAGAAAGATGAAAAGCCCTGTTAAGGCAGGACTGTTAAGCCCTGTTAGCCAGGACTGGATCAAAGCTCCCCCTTGCCTTGTTTTATTCTTGTATATGCAGAGAATGTAAATAATTTTAGCCTTTCACTTTCAACTGTTTTGGGGTGGGACTGATTAATCAGATCTGTCTTCAGGCCTGTTATCAAAACGGTGTTCAATTTATTTGAAAAACCTCCAACACAAAAAGTGTGAAATGAGACATTTCAATCATCAGCGCCGAAATTCAGGGTTAAAGCAGTGGAGATGCTACTTCAGAAATTACTGACACAGCTGCACTTCATCTACAGAACTATGAGGGTTCTTTCAGCTTAAGCATTATTTTTAAATGTTAGTTGGTGGTGAAATAGAGAAGATAAAATGCTGATGCTCGTTCCAGGATTTTATATGGTGTTCTGAGTATTGGCCAGTATTCTGTAGGGCTGGTTTTGAGTTACACATCTTCAGCATTGGTGCCACTGGTTTTCTGTTGCAATGGGAGCATTACTCACTAGGAGCATTGGATAAAATGTTTTTGGTAATTCTCATTCGGAGTGGACTTAACAAAGAAGTAATTAAGTGAGGCGGGTGTGCAGTGTTACTTCATATCAGCTACTCAAAGCTATACCTATATTTTCATGCAGACATGCCTAAAAAAACACAAATTCCATAAATTTGTCAAACTCATGTGATGAATAACGTAAGAATATTTCCATGCCTTACGTGAATATTACTTTCTAGAACTAATGAATTTCCAGACCTGGCATATCTTCAGGGTGTCTCTTTTCTTAAAGAGAAGATTATTTATTAGCTCTGTGTCTGCCAATTTCTTTGCCTCACTGGATGATTTTCTTCATAGTTTTATGTTTGTTTTCTGAACAACACAAGTTGGTTTGATGTCCAAGGCTACAGATGCATTTCCCATGTCAGCTTCCTGGAAACAGTTGTGCGCGTCCTACCAGTGAATGAAAATATAACTGTGTCTCTAAGCAGCAACCTAGGAATGTTGTATGTATGACAACCTTATCTGTTGAGGGAAGTTAGTTTGCACACAGATTTTAATTTTACATTTTTTTGTCTGTATCCCAACAGGCACAGCTGCCATTAAGCATGTAATACAGCAGATTTTACCGAAGACTCTAATAAGACACTAATCCTATTCAGAAGGACTTGACTTGAGTAGTCCTGCTGTGTTTGCAGTTTGCATCCTTCAGCCTGGGCATTGATATTTTCAGGATCTAAATGCTCTGTAGAGCAATTTCTCACTTGTTTGGCTGTATCGTTGACTGGCAAACCAAATGATCTTGTTCTACAAAAACAATTTGTATGAAACCAAAATAAATTTTGAGCACAGAAATAGGTAACGTTAAAAAAGGATAATTTTTCTTTGAGGTTCACAGTTATCTTTTCTCAGAACGGGCAATTTTACAGAAGAGCACAGTGCATCTCCTATGCATATGGATGTTTGTGTCTGCATGTGTAGTGTGGACATGAAATTTAAAGAAGATAGTTTCTGGTTTGCAATAAAAAGCAACTGTAAATACTTAAAAATCATTACTGGGGTATGTCACTGATTTTTCTTTAAAGCCTTCATACAACATCTTGAAGATAATTTTTTCCCCTCCTCTGGTTTCAGCAAACTCGACAGCTAAAGTGTATTTAACTAAGACAAAGTGATTAGTTTCTTTCAGATGCCGGTGCTTTTCCTCATTTCTTGTAGTTATTGCATTTTACTTTTTTTGGCTTTCTCTTAAGCAGAGAGCATGTAACTGCTCTCAAAAAACACATTCCTCTGTCCACTAAAACAAAACAAAGCATAGAGTTATATTAATACCCAGTTCACACTTCTAAAATTGAAGGGCTTCATGTTTCTGAATTCCAAATCATTCCTATTATGTGAAATATGCTATTTGAAGAGGCTTTTTAAAAGATCTTTCCCTATAGAGGTTAAAATAATTTTAAAGGCTTAGAAATTAAGGAGTATTTAAAACATTTAATTATTTTTAATTAATAAATTTTAGATTTAAAGCTAGGGTAAATTACTGAGAAAATAATGCATTTTCATTGACTAAAGAACTTCTCAATCTGTTGCCTCTGGTGAGATGCATTGTCCGGCCACAGGCACCAGAGCCCTGTCTGGTGTTCAAACAAACACAGCCAACGGTGCTCCTGGAGAGCGCCTGACTTCAGCTGCTCCTTCAGCCTCATTTTGTAAACTTGTATATTCTTTGCAGTATTAACTGTCACAGTGCTGGAGTTGCACTTAAAAATTTATAAAAACTTGACACTGGTGATATCAAAGACTCCCATTTTTTAAGAAAAAGCACCACTGTTGTTGGCGAGTGCCTTGGGTTAGGCTGGATGGAACATGTGTTTTGGCTTCTGAAGAAATGGCAATTAATTTCTTGCTTCATCCTGATTTTCACTGCACTGCAAGGTCTCCTGATCACATATGGACTCACTGTATGTTTGTTATTTTAACTAAAGTAATTGCTTTAATGTGCTTTGTATGGTTGTAGCGTTGACTGCATTTCTGCTTGATGTGTGCTTGCCATATGTGTAAACAATTTGCTGATTTTAGTGGTATGACCTGTTGGCCTCTGCCTGTATAAACAAATGAAGGCCAAAGTTCAGAGAGATCAGAGGGGGAACTTTAAACATCCTGCAAAACCTGCAGTCCATTAAGTGTACATTAGTATTTGGTTACAGCCATTCTTTTGTGCTTCCAAGTAATTTGTTCATAACGCATTTGGGAAAGCAAGATAGCTTCATCTGATGCATGGGTACTTCTGAGAACGTCTCCTTCTGCTTTGCTTAAAGGAGCTTCATTGTCCGAGTGCTGTTCAGCAATGTATGTGCATGGAACAGTATTTCTGTGGCTACAGGAGCTGCAGAGTGTCTGTTCTCATTCTGAGGATAAGAGGTCTGAAGCCCAAGCCTGGGACTTGCACGTGCTTAGAGGCCTTACATCAATTTGTATTTCCATGTACATTTTGTTTTGGCCCTTTGTTTAATTCTGTCTTATTCTAATGATTTCTATACCTCTGAAGCTACGGACAGGCAATAATTAATAAAACAGAAAAAATAGGTAGGTTAGCGTAGGTGGAGTGCTTGGCACTGCTGGTCTGCTAAGCTTTGTGTTGGTCTTCATCAAATTGTTTCAGGTGGTAGCCCGTCTTCAGGGCTGGTTAAGTTATTTCTAACTTGGTCCGCTCTCTTCAGACACCCAGCATGTAGCTCTGATGGCCTGGCATTTGTTTGAACATGATTGTGAGCATTGGAAATAGTTGCAGAAAGGGCGAAAATAATCCAAAGCATTAACTATTTGTGAGATTTAGCAGTTCTGACACTCACGTTTTTGCCTGATAATGTTGTAATAAACTTTGATTGCCTTTACTGAGAGGTTGCTTTGGATTATCCTTTTAAGGGACAGTAAAGAAGACTGCATTGCTGTGTCAGCATCAAAATTCTTACAGTTCCCAGCTTGGGAAACCCTCTGATCCTGCTAGCAAATTGAAAGTATTTTGCTAATGAGTCACAAAGTTCTTTCAGTTTCTTGATTTCCATTCAGTTTCTCTATCCTGGAGTTCCAAAGGTGGTTTTGGTTGATTTTTTTTCTTGTGCCTAACTTTACACTGTAGGCTTGTAGAATAAATAATGCTGTATGAATAAGCAGAACAGAAAGAGGGCTTTCAAAATCTATTTTTTTTTTCTGAAGGTACTTTTGGGTACTTCCATAGCCTCTGGACAGCACTGCTACCAGCTTAATTAGAGATCTAAGTACAGATACTCTCTTTGATGTGGGACTTTCCCATCTGTAGATTCCTTGAAAGATGTCAACTTTGTCAAGTGATACAGCTTTATTGGTGTTACATTAAGAAACCAGCTTTCAGGAGCGTTTTCTTGAGTCAGAAGTAATGCTAATGTGCTTTACTTTTCATTTAGAGATTTGAATGTTAAAGCTGGGGAGACAGGCAGTTGGAAGAGGGCCTACGGTGTACAAAGAATGAACAATAGCACAAGAGACAGATGAGCCATGTGCTTCAAAGAAATGTGTGTCAAGGTAGAGAAAGTGACAAGTGCCAGCAAGATCTAGGAAGAGATACTTGAAAGAGCAAATGTGAAGAAGGCACTGATGTGTGAAAGAAAGAGAGAAGATGGAGAAGTATGGCGTGGATAAAAAGAGCAAAGATGGTGAGATTTTGACGGAAGAAGTAAGCCTTGATGCAGCCAAACAGCACAAAGAAAAGAAAGTCAGACTAGGGCTATCCAAGTTCTGAACAGCCCTACTTTACTTTACTTTCTTCATCATTTTTTCTGTCAGGAGCTCATATTTAAACCCCAGCTTTATGGGAGGGAGTGAAAATTCACCTGGGTTCTCCTGGTATTAAGCACAGGCTTGCTGGGCTTTCCTGACCACTGAGAGCTGCTTGGTTTTGTGAGTCAAACTAAGCCTGTAAAAGTCAAAGAACTTGACAAATGTTTGCTGTGGTTTTCAGTACGCACTTCTCAGGAATCTCTGTGATGCTGTTGGCATGTAACTGGGTCTTTTGTCATTCATGTCTTTACAACTCAACTTTTCAGTTTGAATAGGAATGAATGAACCATTAATATCTCTGGATCTGAGAGGATGAATTAACTCTGCAGATTTTTCTGACTTGAAATATTCTTATTTATTACAAGCTTTTATTTCTAAAGTTCTTTTTTATTAATTTTCTGAAGACTTACTAAAATTTAAAACCTGTTTTTTTCTGTGTAACACATCTTCTATCCTCAAAAAGAACTTTATGAACTTCCGTGTGTACCAGATCACCAGTAAGAAGTTTAAGAGTTTTTATAATTTCATTGACAGAGAAGAATGCAGAAGCTGAATTGTCCGTGACACAAACATTTCCAAAATCCAGCATGTAACTTGATGTACTTCAAATACAGGAGATAAGATGCCTCTTATCATCATCCTGGGCAACATTTCTGAAATGAAACTCTTCTAAATTGTGATATGAACAATGCCTGCACATATGTGCAAACAGTTCCCTCAAAATGCGATTTTTTTCCTAAGTCACTTTTGCAAAGGAACTTTCAGGTTTCCTCTGGCCCATTTTTTCCCCAACAGCTTTACATGCTTAATATGTGTAAATATATGTACTGTAATCTTAAAATGTTAATGAAAACAAGTTTGTGTTTAAAGCAGACTGGAGATGAAACACATCCAAACATTTGGCTTTGTACCAAATAGGGCTGTGCCCTGTAGGAGTTTCTCTGGTTGGGAAGCAGCAGCAGTTGAGCACTTTTACTTTTCATCCATTTACTCTTTCTCTGGTTTTCTGGCCATACAGAGTCTAGTGAGGTATGGAGATGCGAGGTTTGAGAACTTACCTGGTTGTGAGGGTATATTGGAGATGATGCTCACATGAATAGTTAGTGCCCGAAAGTTCACAGCTAAAAGGAGTTGCAGTAGAAATGTCTAGAGACTGCCTGTTCTCAAAACAGTCTAAAAAAGCACGTCTATTTTTGTTGGGGGGGGGAGGTTTTCCGTTTAGAGAGACCTCCCCTGCAATGTTTTGCTGCTGTCGTTAGAGATTTGTTATTGGTGAGTACACAAGCGTGTCTGTGGCCCATCATTCTGTGTATAGGGCTAGATTCCGAGCAGGAAAACCCATGACACTCGTGGAGGAGGAGTTTCTCAGCAACCCTCTTGAACATGATGACCATCGAATCCCAGAGCTACCGGTAGCTTCTCATCAGACGGGTGGCTGGAACCACTGCTGTTTTCTGTTCCCCAGATTTCCCTGTTGAGAGAAACCTACTTCAAATGTCAGCATCAGAAAGGAACGCTTGATTTATGAAACATGAATGGGCATAAAATCTAAATGTCACTTTTAACGTAGTTTACTAAATGACTTGTTCCCCATAACTCTGAATTATTGCAGTTTTTGTTTAACATAAATTCATATTAAGTGTACCAGTTCTAATTTATAAGTCATCTTAATAAACTACTATATTAAGCATGTTACATTATATAGGGAAAAGTTTTGCTTTTCCAGGTGGTAAGTAACAAAATTCTGTATCTGGTAAAGGGGGCAGTTTTCTTTCATACAATCTGAAGAGAACAGATATTTGCTGTTTTCCCCTTTTGTATGTGTAGTTGCCCTTATAAACAGAATAAGCTATAGATTGAATCCCCACTATTTTTTAACACCTGGATACATTCTTTCTTCAGTGCCCAACTGCCTTTTCAGTATTGAATTTTTGCAAAAGAGATTAGGCTTTTAAACTGGAGCTTTTGGATAACTCTACATGGCTAATATTTGAAGAAATACAAGGACGTGGGTATTTGAGGGGAGCTGACCTGCTCGTACAGCAGGTGAAAATGGCAATCAAAGGTTCTCTTTGGGAAGTTGTTCAGTACTTAACAATACAGCTGATGATGAAGAAAACCATATACATTTCTATAACCCATACGAGAACGCACATTACGTGGATAAAAACTTATTTTGCAAGCTTTTATGTTTAGGATTTCAAGCCAAAGAAGCAGATGGCACGTGCATTTCCCAATGCTAATCTGACAGTAATGTCCTGATGCTCTGTGGAGCTCAGTAGTGCTGCATGCTTGTCTGACATCCTCAGGCTGCTGGTAAAGGGCATCTCCCTGTGCAAAGGGGCATCTCCCTGTGCAAGGTCTTCTCTGTTGTTCTAGCTCGTGCTGCACTAGCAGCCCCACTAGCATGCAGGTATAGCTAATGCTGTCTCCCAGGTTTGTCTGTAGTGAGCATTACAGAATACAGGGCTTGCTGGAGGAAGGGAGAAAGAGGGCTATGTTGTCCTTTTCTGAGTGGAGAGTTACAAGTCGTCATCTGTGCTTTCATTTTTATTTTTTTTTCTCCTTAATCTGTGGATGGTACTATCTCTGTTCCTACAGATTTGAAAAATGGTCTCTGTTCAGCTGATTCAGCCAATTGTTTTGCAGAAACAGTACTGAAAAATAGGCTTTGTGTGTGTGTGAAAGAGAGACAGGCTTTGAAGAATTTGGGGTAAGCCAAATGAGTCACAAAAATGCAGATATTTTTTGAATGCATTTAATTTTGAATTCATTCCTGGGATGGATAAGCTTTATAATTTCTGTTTCTTACAAAAAGAGTTTTTTTTTTTTTTTTCTGTCAAAAAGTCATTAGTTTTGTTTAGTGTTGAAAATCACAATAAAACCAATTCGGTTGTTAAGCACTCACTTAACCGTGCAGATGAAGAAGAAGCCAAAGAGGGATGGATTTTCAGCCCAAAGGTGGAGGAGGTGCTGACTGAATGCCCTGCTGGACCTTCCTCCTGCCAGCACTGAGAGGTGGCTGTTTTGCTTCCCTCTCGCTGTCAAAGTTGGTCTCAGTCACAGGATTTCTTAAGGGCTCTTTGACTTTGTTTGGCAGAGCCTGCATAGCTTGCTTTTCTTCTGTTTTGCTCAGAGTGCAATAAATCAGCAAGGAAATGGAGCATCTTTATATAAGGCCTGATGTTTGCTGTTACATGATATTTTCAAAGAATGAGATGTTCTGGGTTAAGCAGGATCAGGTTTGTAATTTTTTCTAGATCTTTGTGTTTGTTTGTTTGTTTTGTTTTGTTAGGTATTGATTTCCACATTTGGCTACATTATAATTTTGCAAATAAGCCTCTGCAAACAAAACCAAAGTATCCATACCCCGTAAGGGCCATCCATGATGGATGAATATATGTATAAAATTAATTTTTACCCATTTTAGGGCTTATCATGAAATCCTCATAAAACACGTTCAACTCTTTGAGAAAGTAAGCAACTGCTTCATTAAACACACAGTTGTGTGGGGCAGACAGCAGTCTCTAAAGATGTTACTATCCTTTTTGCTAGCTAATTGTAGTAGGGAATTCAGTGCCCTCTAGGGCACTTCTGCTGTCCGTCTCCTGTTGTTTCCTGCCTCACAGGAAAAGAGACAAACAGTAAATGATTTCTGGTTTTAATTAGCTTGACAAAGATGCGTGCCCTGAAGTACACTGGAAGGTGTGTTCATTAAGTGTGGTGTCCCTACAGGCATTTCCTGGGTGTCCCTTACAGTTGCTTGTACCCGGAGATTTGCTGTTCAGCCGGCTGTGAGGGCATGCATGCCTCTCTTTTGACTCAGCCTTGCACTAAAATGACATCTCTCAGGTGGTCGGTGCTGCCTGCTGTGGGCTGTTGCTCCGGTTTTGAGCTGGGGCAGCCCTGGCAAAGCCCCCGGTGTGCTGCTGCATGGGCTGGGGTGCCCTCGCTGCTCCCCTCTCTGCTCCAATGCAGCCAGCCCGAGCCCCTGACCTTGGTGCAGCTGCAGAAAAGCAGTAAGAGTGCGGCCCAGAGCTCTGACCGGCTTTACAGCGTGAGACATTAGCAGCAGTGTATGGTTGGTCCTGAAAGCGGTGTTACGTTGACCTCCTTTTGGCTCTTTGGAGACCAGGGGGTTATTTTTATTGTGTATTTACTGCTAAAATTTGTATTCAAATGATAGTTTTGAACAAAAATAACCGGCGGCAATGGTGTTCTTGATGGATGGTTATTTAGGCTGGTCACACAGAGGGCCTTTTCAGCCACTGCGAATTTGAGAGTCCATAAAACTAGAACTTCATCATGGAGTGGTGACTCTGCAGCACTTCTGCTGGGAGTTTTGTGCTTAGAGCACAGACACTTTCGTGTTACTCCCGTTGAGGCCTCGGACCTACTTCTGCAATGCTTTTCAATTTATCCAGATGTTCCAGTTGAGAAAACAAGTATATTTTCAATTATCTAGTTAGCATGATGAACAACAGATTCCATTACAGAGGAGAATTTACGTAGTTTTTGTCTGTCATTGAATCAGGCAGGAGATTTAGTGTTCAGATTAAGATTAAATTAAAAATTTAAGAATTTGGGCTTCTGTTATTAGAGACTGTAATAAAGAATAGAATTATTGGGCAAGAGCATATATATGATGATAATTGCAGACGTTTCATGCATGGAGGAGAGTTAACGTAATGCTTTTCAGAGCTCTCTGAAGGTGGCAATGCATGTGGGAATGATGGCAGCCCTCTAAGTTTTGAAAATCCAGATACTTCAGAGAACTTTATGAAAGGTTTCCTTCCAAAAGACTTGTACACCATTAAAGTTGGGCAACTTGGTCCTTTAGAGAACTGTTAAGAAGACAGGAAACAAAAGATAGAAGCAAATGGTTGGATTTTAAGATGGAAGATTATTAGTAGGGTTTCTGCTGTGATCTAGTCTGCTCACTACGTTAATAATGAACTGAAAAATAATGTGAAGTAATGATTTATACAAAATTTTTCAAGGTAGACTAATCTAAATTTGACTCCAAGAAGAGTTGTAAGAGTCCTGCAGTACTTAGCAACTGAATAATAAAGTTATAGGTGAAAGTAAGTCAGTGATGTTATGTGCCCAGCAATGCGTAGTGAAGGAAACAAATGTGTCTGTACATTGTATGTACAAGAGTTCTTGAGCATAATGAACCATTGCTACCTGGGAAGAGATCTTGGGGGCATTGCACGTAATATTATGGAAATACCAGTAATGAGGAGAGATCCAAAGGGTGAACATGTTATCGTGAACTGGAACAAACCAGGAAGCTTGGTTATGTTATTCTGGCCAGCTTATATCTTGAGTATTACATGCTCTTGTGGCTCATCCCTGTCCTTCTCTTCCCCTTCAATGCAACTGTAAAAATATTTAAATAAATTCTAAACTAAATAAATACTAAAACTTAATAGGCTGGATAAGAAGGAAAAAATGGCTTCTGCACAAGGAAAGAATAAATAAAAACCTGTAAAAGCATCTGTATTGGGTCTGACCAAAGGTCTACACAGCTCAATATCCAGTAATTGCAATTAATAGTTGGCTAAGGGAGAGTATGGGAACTGGTGAGCATAAGGGATATTTCAGCCCATAACCTCTAACCATGTTGATTTCAGTGACTTACTTAGTCACATATATATTTGTTTAGTAACTCTCGATGGTTAATTTCCTAAACTCCCTAGTCTCTTTTCATGGAGCTGTGTAAGCTTTTTGCATCCAGAGCATGTTGTGGCAGTTTACAAATGTGTTATGTGACAAACCAACTCCTTTGGTTTGTTTTGGCTAAACTCTTCAGCCTCTGAAAGAAATTCCTGCAGGGAATATCCAAAAAAAAATTATGCATTTATAAATGGTATAGGAAGAAAAGACTATGGAAGATCTTTTGTCAAAATCTGAAAACCGAGGTGTTCAAATGAAATATCGGGTGCCTTATTTAGAAAGTAAATTTCATATGTTGAAAAAGTCTGTCATATGAACCACTGCAATAAGATTATGTGGAAACAAAAGGTATAAATACATTTAAAAGGGGATTATTATGGACCCATTGGTGTTGGATGAACATGGCTGTCCAGTTGGATCTTTAACAACAGGAAACCTTTACATTGCTGGTGGTCAGAAAATGGAAAACAAAATAATTTTAAGTGAACTGTAATAAAATTATCTGCTCATAGAAAGTTGAAATTTCGTATGGTGCTTTCTTACACTTTAAATATGTGATTTTAGCTACGTTTACTAAAATTAAAATGCTGGAATGAAGGAGGGAAGTTGTGGCTCTACATGTAACGATCCATGATAGGAGAAAGCTCATATTTAGTACTGTACTTGTATTTACTAAAATGTCAAGTAATTTTAAAGAGCACTGAAACTGTTCTGTGAGTTACAGAGGGGATTACAGGATTGGTTTGTCTGGTCATATAAGGTGAATTCCATTTCTATTTTGCCTCTATGAATAAGATTAAAGTAAAGTATGGGAATACTAATGTTAGAATTATTTGATATTTTGTTACTCACATGTGTTTTCCATTACCAACTAAATGCTTAAAATAGTTCCAGGAGACTAAAAACACGTTTTTGTCAGTTTATAAAATACTTTCAGCAACTTAAAATGGAAATAGCTTAAAAATGGATTATTGTAGTTAAGCCTAAAAACTGCCCTCATTAAAGATTAGACCATGACAAAGGTCCTGCTGTTGCTCGATAGTGGAGTTAATTCCACCTTTTTCTTGAGCTGAATATGGGTATCTATTCAAATGTAGATAACCTTTAAACCTAAAAGTAAGCTGCATGTGTTGTTTGCAGGTATCCTTAGAGACAGTTAATGCTTCAGTCAGAACTGTTCATCACAAATATATTGTAAATACAAAACCTCCCTTTTGAGGAAAAACAGCAACTATTTTGCATTCTGTATCTCTACAGAAAGCAGATAGAGCCCAAGCTGAGGAGAAGGAAATGTACCATTTAGAATGAAGTACCTTACTAGAGCTGACCTAAAATCCAGCTGTTACTCAAACCGACCACCAGTGCATCAGAAAATACTTCCTCCTGACAAATTTTCTATCTGGTTAAAGACAACTTTATGAAAGGTACGTTATCAGGTTAGCACTGATCAAGTAACTATTTGGTGCAGTATCAAAAATAGAAGTTACATTCTCAAAATGGGTAAAAAGTGAGTTTGCTGATATGTGCTCTTGAAATGGTTTCCTTTGTAAGTGGGTTTGTCCAAGCTCCCAGCAAACTTGCCCTTCCTGGTTTGCTTCCGCTGTATGTCCGGATCAATCCTTTTAATGATCGTGTATTTATATCCTATACAATTGGTAAATGATAGTAGCCTGCTCTGTCATATTTCTGCATATATTTGGAGAACAGTGCTCTATAATACATCCTTTTAGCACTATGCAGCATGTGACAAAAGCTGCCTCTTACCTTGTGTTGTTGTGCACTATTAGTGTGAGCACCAGTGCAAGTTTGGTCTTGGTGGGCTGGCTATGGAATACAATTGCTACAAGCAGGCAGTAAAGAATCAGGAAACCTTTTTGGCAGTCAGTGAGGTTGATGCAACTCTATTGCAAATATTTACTTCCCCCAGAACATCAATAAAAAATGTGTCACCAAAATAGTGTCCCAGACAAGCTGCCAATTAGCAACACTGCTGCTTTATAACGAGGTGGATTATAAGAAGAAAAAGGCATGCATTTTCTACTTTATCTTTCTAACCCCGAGGAGTTTATTGGAAAAGATAGTTTAAAAAAAAAAAATTAGGTACAGATACATTGAATCATTGAACAACCTTGGAGAGTAGTTCAATTGCAGATTGACTCATCTGCCAGCAAGCTTAATCTATTTGACGTGCATTGATCCAGTCCGTGAAAGAAGGTCACTTTCTCATTATTCCCTGACTTGGAGCTCAACATCACAGACTGCTCAACTTTGGCAAGGTCTTGCATAAGGTAACCCAAGTCATCTTGTAGCCCAGAATGCCACCACCACCACCACCCCCTGCCTTGTGTCTTCCATGTTGTATCCTTCAGTAGTACCAGAAGGCCAACAAGCTGATGTTTTCTGCAAACCTCATGTGGCTATTTAGTGTCAGGCAATTGCACAGGAGTGTAGGGAAGGTCAGCAGTTGACCTATTTTAAAAAAAAAAAAAAAAAAAAAGGCATTAAGGCATTTAATTTTCCTCTAAAATCGATTTCTTTTTAGTGACACGTGAAAGTTGTGTGCATTTTTAATGTTTAATTTTCTGTGAGAGAATAAATGAACCAGGGCTGTTTTGTCGTTGGCATGTAGCAGTAAGTTCTGAAACAAATCAAATTGGCTCTTAAATTCATTGAGTGGAAAAAAATGCAGTAGCTTCTGTGCAATGCTTTAAAACCATACTGGAAGGTTGCTATTTTATTTTGTTTTTCAAATTCAGTATTCTGTTCACTTTCAACTCTAGCACTTTTTTCTGCTTCCGAGATGCAGATGCAGCGGGCAACCCTCTCGATTGCTGTAAATCAGTGTGAGGCCTCTGAAATGAGTGCACTAAGCCAGCCTCTACGCTAGGTGAGAATTTGTCCAGCTGTCTGTCTGACTAGTTTTTCTGTTTGCTCACATTTGTGTAGTGTTGCACAGGCTAGGACATAAAGATAAATTCTACTTGGTATCTGGTTCACCCTTCTGGCCTTTCCACTCCTTTAGTTAAACTCATAAATCTTAGCTTTCACTATTAAGATCTATTTTGGAGCTAACTGTGTTCTTCTAAAGGGAACTACCTGAACTCAGTAGTTTTTTTTTTATTTTATTATTTTTGTCTCATAAATGCTCTTTTCTTCCAAGTGTTATTTTAAATACAGGACATAACTTGACAATGCTGTCTACACAGTCCTCCTGCTACACTCCCAGCCCCTGCTTTATTAAGAGAAATCAACGTCTTCAATCTTTGCAGCTTAACAGCACTGTGGTGATGTTCCAGCTTTGAAAAGTTTAATGTTCTTTCCTGACATTAAGGTCCCAGTAAGATGCCAAAAATACTGAGGAAGGGAATTTGTAACCTGTTGTGCATATCACACAAAGGACTTGGATACGGAAAATGTTTTCCTTTTTGATGTTAATGTTTTGGGTTTGTTGTCTGTCTTTTTAGAAATCATGTCATTAGTAGTCTGGGTTGATTAGCTTAGGATTGATGAGGGTTGAATCTGAAGAAGACAGTCACCTGTAACCAGCCCAGGGCACCTTAGCACAGCAGAGGTGCAGTATGATGATACTGCTCTTTTTTCCTCTTTCCCCCCCTTCAGCCCTCATTTGTGCGACGTGTACTTCGGGGTCAGTTTTGGTATTCCAGCCATTCTAGTTTATGGTTTTTATGCTTCACAAGCATAACATTTGCTTTCCCTTGGGATAAGGAAAATATTGAAAGTAAGCAAACCTTGCAGTAGCAAAACAAGAAGAGACATGCTGGGCCAGTATTGTCCAGTGACGTTCCCTATTTGACTGGAGTACTTACAGAGGATAGAGCTAGGTTCAGCTGCTGATGGTGGGTTGAGCATCTCAAGTTAAGTTTCATGGGGGAAGAAGAGCATGTGAAACCTCACAGGATGGTTCTTATCTAGAAAGCTCTTGTCCTAAAGTCTCTACGTAGTGTAATGTGGCATATTTTATTGAACCTGTTGTGAATCCTGGGCTGAAAAGAGAAGAGGGAAACTTGATAGGATAAGCAGTTTTGGGTATAGGATGGTTTGAAGGATAGGCTTATTAAATTTGATTTTATTAAGGAGAAATTATTTGATCTTTAGGTTGGGATTGACTTGTATTCAAATGAACATCAGCACGTCAGCACATTACACCCCATGGAAAAGGGACTTAAGAGTTTCTTGTGTAGAAATTTGTTTTATCAGACACCCGTTTTCATTGGTGTGCATTCATGTACTTTTTTAATTTTTGAAGCATTTGTTTGTTGCATAAGCTCCTAGTGCAAAGTTTTATTTGCTGTTAAGCTTTATTACAAAAATCTTTTTACTAGAGTACAACTGTATTAGGAACATACACTCTATTATTTCACTTCCTCCTTGACATTGCTTTATTACAAAGGAACGTTTTGTGGAGAAAATGGCTCCGTCTGTCTTGCTTCAGGGAGCTGTGATTACTGTGGAGTTAACATGGCCATGTGCTGCTCAAAGGCTTCTAAGGCAAGGGAAAAAGGTTTGGCACTTTTTTTAGCTGGAGAGCTTGTGTTGGGATGAGGCCAAACTAAACACCAGTACCTCTATGGTTTATGATTTGCATCTTTTCAGCTGCTGGGTTCCTTGGTTGCAGTGCTACTTGGACATATTGTTGCTCAGGGTCCGCTTGCAAGCAGAATTGCTCCCGTTGTTGTAGACAGCAACTACGTGGAGCGTATCTGGGGAGAGCTAAAATTTCTGTTCTTCGACTTTTTAAAGAGAAATTTTACTGCATATCCCCTGGCAAAAAAATTCATGGAGATGAGAGATTATCGTTTTCCGTGAGAGGAAATTTTGAAAATACATGGGTGTGCCTTCACATTTTTCCAGTACAGTTTAAATGTATGCTTTCAATATAAGATTTTACAAGTATGTTTGAATTCAGTATACCAATTCAATTGGTATACCGAAAACCTCCATTGAAACTTACTGAAATTACTGAAGTGAGTATTTTTCTTAAAACCACTTTTTTATTTTTGTTTGCTTGATTTTGTTTAGAAATGTTTAGAAACATTTTTATTCAGAAAATTCCACATCAACTCCTGAATCAGACTTTCCTGTGTGTGTGTACATCTACATATCTATACTGATTTAAATGAATAAACCAGGAAATTCTTAAGCTTGGAAGAGCTACCTTCTCTCTTTGCCTGTCAGAGAGGAGGCTGCCCGCTGTAAGGCAGCGGTCAGCTCCCTCACCCTGCGTGGTTCACTGCTCCTACCTCCTTCAGCTAGAAACTGCACCACGGTTGGGAGTTGGTATTCCAGGAGAAAGCTGATGATAAAGAACTCTTTCAGTTAACATGCACGGGCCCCAGAAGGATCCTCTGGTTAGAAGGAAAATATGAACTGGAGGTAAATTGCAAGTTTTAATAGTGGGGGTAATTTATAATCCTTTGGAAGGCCTCACCAGGAGACATAAATTCGCTTAGCTGCAGGGTTTTTTTTCATTTGGGTTCAGCTGCTGTGGTAAAAATGTATTCCATTTATTGGATCTGATGGCGGGATTGCAGGGTGACATCGTATGGCTGTCACTCGGCAGGGTTAATGCTGGCTGATTTTGATTCTTCTGACTGAACGTGAGAAGCTGAGATTCATTCAGTCTTAACCAAAATGCTGGTTTAGTTTTGTTCCCCTACAATCAGGGGCTGCTCTGCTCCTGGTTTTCCAAAAGCACAACTGAGTGCCTTTGGAAATGCCACCCGTAGTCACTTGTCTGGTTCTGTAGCTGTTGCAGCAGAGGTTAGTCGCCTGTTGCTACTCAGAGCAGGTTTGTAACTTTGACAAGCAACATGCTCCGTCTCAGAAAAGGAAGAGCAGAGCAGGCTGGTTTTCCTTCTGCCCTCAGGAATAGTGAGGCGTCCTCTAGTCTTTCCCTTCACATAAGATCTGGAAGTTGAATGTTTTCAGGAACCTGTGTGACACAGTAACCTTTAGTACTTGGAGATTTACATGGCCAACTGGATAATGCACCGAAGATGTGACAGTTTTTCGGTCTGCATAGCCTACGAGGTCCTTGAATAATGCATGGCTGGCTGGCTGACAGCAGCTTAATAGACTCCTTGTCAAGACGGGGGGCTGACTGCTCTGACCGGGCTCTTCTCCGAGAGAGGCACCACAGGATTCTTTTCTTTTTGCCATTAAATATCCTGTACTTACTAACATTTCTTTTAGACGGCAGCTAATGGGATTATGGATATTTTATGTCATCTCCACATCAATAATGCAGTATGGGCCACATGAAGAATTGATTCTTTTTGTTTGGGGAGGGAAGTGGAAAGATATCTTAACTCTAGGCAGTAAGAGATTTCTTTTAGGAACTCCAGTTTTGATGTAAGTTCTAGTCGTGACCTTGAAGTTGCAACTGGAAGCAAGGAGGCAAGGAGGCTAATAGCAAAATTTTGTAACTACTTTGGGTTACTCCCGAAGTTATAGCCATGCAATGAAATCAGTATTCCCTGGAGCAAAAGCAAGCTGTACTATGGCAGCAGGTTAGTGCATAGGAGTATATTGGTTGTATTGCTGAGCTCAATATCAGTATTTTATTGTATTCGAAAACTAGTTTTTGTGTTTGCTTTTTCCTTTGTTGTTGTTGTTGTTTTTTCTCCATGGGGTAGCTTGTGAGAAATGTTGATTCTTGCTTGTGCTATTTCCGTGTCTGTTCCCCTTCAGTCAGAGAAAATCAGCACTTTTGTTTGCTGGTGCCAAGTTTGCTGTGTCCTCTCAGAGGATCAGTGGAGTCCTCCAAGCTGCCTTCTGGAGGGAGGAGTCGTGTTCAGCCTGCCTGCGCTCTGCAGGTGGCAAGGAAATACCGTGACTTAGCAGGAGTGATCCAGGTCAGGAGCATCTTAAAGAGCGTCTGGTGGTTCCATAGTGCTGCAGAAAGCTCTGGGAACATTTGTATGTTGTAGATAAGCAAGAAGAACCCGCTTGGTTTCGTTTACCCTGGGTGTTAAGTATTGAAATAACATTATTGACATGTTTATTTCTGTAACTGGATTTTTTTAAAAAAACACTATAAATGTATATTCAAGTATTTGTAGCAAACCTGTGTTTGGGGAGATAATGTACGAAGAACTGTTTTTTTAAACATGTAATTACTTTTTTTTTTAATGAGGAAAAGATCTTTAAATGAAGCTTTTTCTCATCTGTGTGGTACTGGAAGCTTTACGTTTGACATGCAATATTCCTCTGTAGCAAAAACTCCAAAAGTGTTATTACAGTTATTGTTAATCCATAGTTTTAATATAGAGTGCTTTGCGCGTTGATATCCCTAACATAAATTGCATAGTCATCTTTATATAAAGGATAATGATTTATAGGCATGGTCTTCCCCTAAAACTGCTAAAGAGAAGTCCTTTGGACACTTGGTCTTTTCAATTTATGTGATATTAAAAGAAACACATTTTCATTTTCTTAGACTCGAGATTAAACTTTTTTTTTTCCTTGACACTTCAGTTCCTTACACTTTGAAGGAAAATGATGTTTGTGAAAGCTTCTTTTATTTTATGCTTCCAGGCTGACTCTGGCAATTTTCATTGCTCAGATCCGCACCCATCAGACTGTAAGGTTCCCACAGCTGATGAGAGATGAGCGTGGCTATGCCCAGCAGAACACAAGGCCAAGGGGATAATTAGTTGGAAAAAAATTCAAGCATGTTGTTCCTACCGAGCAGGTCATTGTGGAGCATATAAAAGAGGAAAAGACAGCTAAATTTGTGTAAGCTCCTGTTTTGTTGATGCAAGAGATGTTCCAGGTAGCGTTTCCTGATTAAATACCTTGCTTCTTTCTTTGTTTTATAAGGCAAGGTGATGAAGGTAAGAGAGAATTCTTTTACATGTTGTTTTCTAGTGGTTTCTGAGTAATTCCTTGAACTGTCAATTGAGGAACTAAGAAATGAGGAAAACCATTCTGGTGCTGAAAAAAAAACCACATATATTATTCATTTCAAGAGAGTTTTTTTTGGTAGGCTAAATCTTTTGTCGTGATGGAATAGCTTAGCAGCTCTATTTTGACTTCAGACAAAGGCTTAAACCATAAACAAGCAAACTTTACAACTGAAGAACAATGCGATCAATACTCATGCAGCGGACGCCTTTTATAAAGCACACAATACTGTATTTTCTTTTATTCTGTCTGATAGATTCTAGTTCCATGTTATGCTACAAACCACTCTGGTGCTTCCTCATATTGCTCAAGAAGAATCGTACAGAAACAACTTCAGTGTTTACCCAGAAACTATTCATCCAATTCTTACAGGCACTGGTATAGTACAGAAATCATACTTCAGTGTCCTTGTGTTTAGTTCAGCTAAGGCAAGTCTGGATAAGTGAGAAAAGCTGAGAGTGGCAATGCCATGGTTGTGTGTGGAGCACCAGTCCTAGTTTAGTAAATCATTTCTATTTAGCAAATTTTCAAATGTGTGCCTAAGTTCTTTTGAAGTCAGTGGCATGTAGGCAAATGCATAAATGTACTTGAGGACCAGGCACCAGAAAGTCTCAATCTATACAAGAGAGACCAGTTTCCCAGTGGCAGAAATTGGTTATGTGCACATCTTACCAAGACAGCTGATTCATTAGTACCGACTAAGCTTATGAGAGATTTACTCTTCTGTTAGTACATAGTACATTAAAATAATCAGCTGTGATTATAGAACAGCTCATTTGGTTTAAAAAACAAATAAACAAAAGAAATCCCCCACAGACTCTTTTCAGTCTTTCATCAAATAGTATTTTGCTCATGTTGACAGAAATGAAAGGCAGGCGTGCTATGAATACACTCACTCTTTTTTTAAATTTGTCATTGATAATAAAAACTCACATCCTTCCTCACTGACACAAAGAGCACTGCAGACTAGCTGAGTTAACAGTCTGGCTCTGTCACTCTGTCTGTGCTACCAGCCCGTCATTTCTTCATTTCATTCAACTGGCAAATCTGCAGCATCCAGATAGCTGATGTAAAAGGTCTGGTTTTGATAGTACTTTTGTTCCTACTGATACTTCATCCTGCTATGACATGTATACGTTTCTGATCATTGATTTTGAATTTCTTTAACTCTATTTAACTTGGATGACAAGGAGAAGTGTGCTTGTTACGTTGGGGTATTTGCCTTTGCAAGCACACTGTGGTATTATTACATTTACTTAAATACCTATTTATTGGTGGGCTTGCATACACTGAAATCTTAAATGATACATTTTCTGGGATTTTTTTTTTTTTTATCATCACATACACTGATAAGGACTTATGTTCTGATGTATTTTAAACACTGAGCACAGTCTTTGTAGGCTCACCTCTCCTTGTGAGTCGTCTTCTGCTCCAGGAGAAGGGATCAGGCGCAGGCTGGATGGCTACCCTGGTCCCTCGGACTGTCACCGTGGCTCTGTTGCTTTTAGTAATTTCAGCTGAAGGGGAAAAAAGGATGAGTCATCCATCAGCTTATTCTAAGACAGTGTAGACAGTTGTAAATATATCCTGTCTGGAGATTTGGTTCCAGTAATCAGCACAAAATAACCATTGACATCACGAAGCATAACTTGCAGCCTTTCTTGCTGAAAAAAAAAACAACCTTGGGGCGAGAGAAAGGGATTAATGTTGCTGAAAGAGCAAAGCAAAATGTTTGTTGTTTAGAATGTGCATTTTTTGTGGTGTTGTTCATTGCCTTCCACAACAGTGGAAACAATTAACTTGCAGACTATTGCTCTGGGGCTAATATCTTCCAGTATAATCCAGCTAATTTACAAATAATAATTTAAAAATCCTAAAACAACACAAAATCTGAACATGAGAGTACAGGCACTTCTGTGCTTGGGGATAAATTTGTGGCATGGGAAATGAGTTTCTCACAATACATTTCATAGCTGTAGACAACTTGAGGTGAAATCTTGAGTTTAGCTTGCAGACAAATTCGAGAAGAATGTGGCTGCAATGGATGCGTATTTAATTTTCATGAGTATGGCCTTTGTATATCTGTTGATAAATGCTTACAAATTACATGTCTCCATGTGAACTTTGAAATAAATGGAAATGTGTGAAGTGAAGCAGTTTGCCCTGAATACCTTGCATTTGTTTATTTGTGCTGAAATCTACAAAGGCATTAAAGCAGTAAAGCTGCCTCCAAAAGCAGACCAGGAAACATTACCAAAAGTAAGGAATAGCCTGAAGGTTTGATGTTGTTTTCTGCATGGTTGCACAACAGCCAACAAATGCATGTGGAAGAGTGAATGAGGAAGAGATGATAATACTGTCAGTATACCCATGGCCAGCTGTAGTTTTCCTTCAGAATAGGATTTTAGCAGTTTGGGTGTTGACTACAGCTCTTTTTTTCTTTCTAAACCTGTTAGTATGGTTGGGCTCATTCCATAATAACCCTGTCCAAAACAGCAGTTAAAAATGATATATTTTCTTTAATCCAATATTTTGAATTTCTTAATCTGTTTAATGTGTTCACAGTGTAAATTAGAAATGTTGAATTCATTTGAAAAAGGCTAATTTGTAATGCCTCATGCAAATAACTCTTTAGCAAAAAGCCCCAGGGAGCACATGTATACTTTGTTTGCATGTCTTTATCAAATGAACCCGTAGGTTGGAAGCTTTCATGGTGCAGAACAGAAGAGGCAGGTTGCCTTTCTGCCTGGCATATGGAAATGAGATTTAAGAAATAGTTCAAACAGTGATGTCTAGATTTGCTGCTTTGAAATGGAAATCGGTTGCAAAACAAAGATGTTGCTTTTACATGGGTCTGTGATAGTCTTGCTAGTGCTGCTGCAGGAGGCAGGAATGAAATGTGAGGCATTAAAATAACAAAACTTCCAGCCCCTTATTTTTTCCTTTCAGCCTACTTGTACGTAGTCCGTGTTCAAAGTGTAGTTAAGTCTGTCAAAAACTTCTCAAATAAACATGAAGTCTGTGACTCTGCTAAACAAATGTTTAAAACGTTCACAACAAATGTAGGCACAGTAGGACCCACGCACGCAGGTCTGGAGGTGGGTAGCTTAAAATCCTGCCTGATGTGTGGCTCACAAGGCTTCCATGCCTTTAAAAGCCCCGGAATGTGGTGTAAAGAGACAAATGGTTAGGGACTCTGGATCAGGCCCCACGTGGTAAACACGAGTCAAGGCAGGCAGGAAACTGAGGATACTAGAGTGGGGTTTTGAGATGATTAATGCCATGGAAATAATTGGTGTCTATATGGGAGCATATGTTAGTTAACTGGTGCTGCTGCATATACGTGTATGTGTTTCCTTGTTCACTTCTAAATTTTTTGAACCTAGTATTGTAAAAGGTAATTTTAGGTATTTTAGTGGTGTGGTGGGATGTGTGCCGCAGCCCTGCTTGAAGCAGGAGCAGCTCTGGAGTGCCCCTGATGTAAGTGCTGGTGCTGGGGACAAACTATGGGTGACTGCAGCCAACAAGACGAGTTACACAAATAGTGGTGTTAATAAAGAGCAGGACTCGAACCTGCCAGAGCATCAGTCCTCTGGCATACATAAAGTGCAAATAATGAAAAGTTTCCTCCTTGGACTCATAACAGTATTTTTCAGGCATTAAAAATTTAATAACAAGAGGAGGGTGCTGGCTGTGTGTGGTCTCAGGAAATAGATTCACAAGTTTAATATTGAAAGATGTGGGTTAATTGCTGAATCATCCTCTCAAGGATCCCTTGGACTTGAATGTAGCTGAAAAGAAGCAAACGTACTTTTTGGTGCAGTATGGCATAACCATGGTATCCTTCTCTAATAGCTGAGAATTTAACATGAATTTTGCTATTTGCCCTCTACAATTTATTTAGAAGTTTATAAATAAGCAGCACTGACCAGTTAATTGTTGGAATTAGCGTGTGAGAAATGAATGCCGTTTCCCAGAGGGAATTCTGGACTGGCACTTTGAAATTTATTCTCTCTGCAGCTACCTATTTTTTTTTTTTCTGACGACCTGAAAGGCTGCCAGCGTCTCTGCTGATTCAGAACAAGCTGATAGTGTTCTCACTCGCTGCTGCAGAGATAGCTGTGTCTTTGGTAACTGTCCTGAATGAATTAATGCAATGTTTATGGGTTGGAGTCAGTGAAGCCAGTGTAGAATAATTTCGGGAGAGCCATAGTCTCTTTTCATGTAAAAGCAGACAAACGAAATGCCTGACCCCTGCCCGAAACAGCCGAGCAAGACTTCAGTGAATCTATGGACAACAGAAAGTGTATTTCATGTGCTTGTAATTAGGAAATTTCAGTGGGGCACGTGGCAAATGTTACTGCTGGGAAAGGTCATAACTGGATGGTGATCAAGAGCTCAGTGGTGTGTGTGTTTTCCAGTAACCCGTGCATCAGCTGGAGCTGCGGGCACCGTGTTACTGTGGCCTTTGCGTTTCGCTTGGCTGCTGACAGCCAGTAGTCCTGTATCGATGCCCAGTTCTATTCTGGAAACAGCTTCGACATGCATGACAATATGCAAAAAGTTATTTCAAACAATTATATGAAATTTGAGACATTCCATTCTTATTTTTCTGGACTGAGATGACTGTTTTACACTGCTGTGGTCTACTTGTTTTAAAAACCTATGTATGAGTTACAGTCAGAAGCACAGCAAAACTTCTGTGGTTTTGTTTCCTGGTGGTTTAATTCAGAAGGTAATCCTGCTCTCCTTAATGTCAGCAGGATGCGGAGCAAGTGCCGCAGACGTGTTTCAAAGCTGCTTTCATTAATTACTCCACCAGCTCTGGGCCTGGCATTTCTTCTTCCTTGGGAACACGTTGCCCTCTTGCTTAATGTTTCCAACCCCTGGACCTGTTAGGTTCAGCTGATGTGTTGTAGGTCGCCGTGTTGGAGTGCTGGGGGCCGGGGATATACTCTAGCTCCCCGGTGTGTTGCTGTAGCTGTGGATAGCCATCATCCTTCCGAAATCCCAGGAAATGCATTGAGAAACTTAGAATCGTATCACCTGTAAATGTGCAAATTTATCTTTTTTCAATTTATATCAATCCCTTAGAGTTAATGTAAATTTCACATATGGATTTACAGGATATTTTTTGAAACATATTTCTTTCTGCTCTTTTCTTCTTTATTAAAAACCAGGTTAGCACTGTAACACTTATATTGATACCTGTTTGTTTGCATTTAATTGTTGTGGGTTTTGAAATTTATGACTAGACAGCCTGTTTTAAACTGTTTGGTATTTAATTTGTGATGTCAGTGTGCAATCATGTATACAACACAGTTGGTATATATTTATATTGGATTTGGATCTTTCAGTGTTGCAAAATGATGTTTGCTTCAACAGTAGAGCTGTGCCCTACAAAATGAGTTTGTATAGTTACATGATACGGAGTGATAGACTTCCTGCAAAATTTGCATCTTGCTTTTTTCTATTCAAATGTATCACATCAGATTTATCAATGTAGTCTGATAAAAATTCAGGATACCTTTGTGGCAAGTTTGGAGAAACAAAGGCAGCAAAATGCAACAGGTGAAGAAGCAGGTGCAGTCTGTGCAGACAAGGCGTGTTGGTTTGTGGAGAGCGATGTTCTTTGTGACTAGCCTCCATCCAGTGTAGTTGCAATCTAAGGTGGTGGAAGCCCACTGCTGTATGGTTGCTTTTTTATCTTAAAATCCTGGGAATAAGAGAGTGAGCAGGAGGAATCCAGTCCAGGTCACACTTGTGGATGAACGGTCCTCAGCAAGATGGGCTCAGAGAATAAATCTGTGGCGTTTTTTTTCGAGTTAGCACCTGTTGCTGTTCATGGAAGCGATAATCCTGGAGCAGCTGCTGCTTAGGACCAGCGGTATCAGCTCTCCGGGCCCTGCTGTTAGTGCCACGTGTTTAAGACCCGGTGTGTGGACTCGCTGATCTGCTTCCCGTGATAAACACAAGTGGCACTTGCGCTGGGTGGACTGACAAATGGAAAGGTACAGAAGGCTCCTTGTTGCGGCTCAGCAGAAGTTCCTGGGCTCACTTCAAGAGGCAACATCAGCCGTCAGCAAGTGGCACCTGCCCTCAGCCCACGCGGGGTTTTCCTGGGCTGGGCTCTGCCTGCTTCTGCCTTTCCCTTCCGACCTTTCCAGAGGACCACAAATATGTGTTTTGGAGTGAATAAACGTATATATTTCTTTCTTGAGTTTGATTATTAAAATGTCACAGAATGGAAAATGGCCAACATGCAAAAGGCTGCCGGTCTCTGCTGCCAGTTTGCCTGGGTTTCTCAGGAGCCATAACTTTGCCACCTGCGGGAAGCTGTACTTACGGGATGCTACCTTTAAAGCCACAGATGACCTGAGGGGGAGTCTGTGTTTTGCTTTGCTTTGTTTTGTTGTGAATGGTGCTTTCTGTGTTGTTTTGTTTTGTTTTGTTTTGTTTTTTGGGGGGGTTATTTTTTTTTTAAATGTGGATATCACTTTAATATATGAGAAATCGCGTTCTTTATCTACATTTATCACAGTGTTTCTTGGAAGTTGGGAGGGAGAAAAGAGGAGAACAAGTGAGGACTGTTACATGATGATGAGCTGTAGCTCATACATCTCATACAACCATCTCTTCAGATGAACAAGCATCTACCCATGCCTCTTTTTTTTTTTCTGTTTAAAATACAAAAGGCAATTTTTTTAATTCTTTTTGTTTCTGGCTTTTGGGGGGAGGGGAGGACGGACGACACTAAGATATTGTTTGTGAAGCTCAAGCAAGCGTGGAAAATCCCCTGGCAGGTGCTTGTATTGGACTGCTGGGCAGTGCCTGCAGAGCACTTAGCTGTGGGGCCAGGCACTGAACATTGCCAACCCTAATAAGTTGATAAATCCTGATAGCCCAGTGGAAGGTGGGTCAGCTTTCTGAGTTTGTAAAGACATTGAATATGTTTATGGCATAAAATGTAATTACAGTATTTTCAGGGATTTAATACCAGTTGTATGAGTTTTCTTATTATGCCTCATTTATTTGTTGGGTTTTATTTGGAAACTGTCAAAAGAAATCTTGCTAGGTTGTGCAGCACGGCAAATTGTTTTTTCAGAGCACAATTTAAAATTGATGCATGTCTAAATTCCCTGCATTGCTTTGAAAATGGGATTATCTGCAGTCTGTTCAGTGATTTGGTGTGTCAGGCAACCAAGTTGTTACCAAGTGTCAGGCACCTTAAATAAAAATGGATAAATGCTATTTAGATAGATAAGGAATACATAGCAGCAACAGAAGTAAACACACTTCACCCGTGTTGTCAACTGTCATTTTCTCCTGGTTATGTTTCTTGCAACGAGTTTGACTTGCAGATGTTGTAGGGCTTGGAGGAGGATTGTGTGTTGGTGATGTTGGTTGTCGAGGCGCTTTGCATGCAGCAGAGCTGCCAGCTCATTGGTGCTGAATCACCATTTCCTGTACCTGGAGCGGAGCTGGGACATTTTTTGGAATTGATGAAAAAACCGCGCAGGGTAAAGTGCCAGAAGCACTCCGGTACTGTTGTTGCTGAAGCAGCCAAGTGCGATTCTCTTTCTTTCTCGGCTTCCCTTTGTGTGTCTGCGGGGTGGTCGCACTCGGGGCATTGGCTGGGTCTCTGTGGGGTCGGGCTCTCTGTGGATGCTTTCTGCACCAAGCGCAGGGGTAGTTGGTCATTACAGAAGCCAAAAGGGGAAAATTCTTATTCTTCCCTTGTTTCCTTGACTGTCACAATGTGTGTCTTGTTAAGACAGATCATGGCATGTGTGTGGATAGTGGTATGTACAATACTTATCTTTTTAGCAGTACAAGTGGTTTTCTGCCATTATTTAGCAAAAGCTAATATTTATAACCAGACTTCAGGAATGAATGTTGTGATTATTCCACATTGAACTATTTCCTTCCACACTGGAACTTCATTAAAGCCAGCTCAGATGACTCCTGTTTTTGTAAAACGTGAGCCAAAGTGTATCCCCGAGGACGTGTTGTGTCCTAACAGAGCAAAGTGCTCTACGCTTTGTAACAATCTCCACCATTAATGTTTCTTGAGATGAAGACTGTTTTCTGCAGGGGTTCTTTCATCCAACATGAGTGATTACTCTGAAGCATAAGCAGGATGTATACTGGTGAAATAAATACATAATTTCTTCAGTCTAAGTTGGATGGAAATTCTTGTGTGGAAGTTGGGTGAACCTCAGTGTTCCTGTAATTCAGGATGTAACATATTTGTCAGTTTTTCAGGATGAAGCATACATCACAGTACCATCAGTCCTAAACAGTGATTGAAAAAACAAACTTTGGAATGTGCATAGATGAATAATCATAGGCAATGCTCAGATTATATCAGGAAAAAATAAGATTCATAGTTCAGAAAGTGGAGTACTTCTGGTCAGAACCAATAGGAAAGACTGTTGTTTCAGTGTATGGAAAAAGATCTAGCATCATCTTCGTCTTGAGACTTCCAAAAGAAATGGTTGTCTGTGAAAGCCCTTTTGAAGAGTTGGCAATGTTGTGGGAGGAAGGAGAAACCTAATGTCCATTCTTATGTTACCAACATTTATTTATTTTTTTTTTTAATAGGAATAAGGGGGTAAACCATTTCCAGTGTCTGTGTTGCTGTTGAAATTTTATTCAAGATTTCTAAATGCTCATGGTGGTAATACAGACAAATGTACGAGACTTTCAAAAAACATCTTTGAACAGAAATTCAGTCTCTTGGGAGTGATCTGTGCATCTCACCCTGTGAGATGTGCCCAGCACACCCTGCCTTCAGTGTGGCCTTGACAGAGAGGACTTTTCTTGTTGGACAGGTAAGGGGGTGGATGCACCTCCCGAGCCTGAGAGACAATAGAAAGATGAGGCCACTTTTCATACAGCTGTTTTGCAGGCATCCTGGGTCTGTGTTTGCAGAGGATAAGCCTTTTTCAGTGTCTACTGTCAGGAAATTCAGTGGCGTTCTGCTGACTTCAGTAGCAACAGATCGAGCCCTGCCGTGTTCCTAACAGCTGTGGCACCCATTTCTGCCTCGCTTCTCAGTCTGGCAGCATCTGTTGAGCATCTGTGCATGTTGGGATGGAGCCACAACAATGAGGCTTTTGTTGCAGTGAGTATTTTGGAAGAGGAGGATGCTGTGTGAAAGTTAGTTTTGGGTAATAGGTCATTACTGTTAGCATGCTTCCCATCATCCTTTGGTTGATGCTGTTGATGCAGCGATATATTGCCTGGTGAAGAAAATGTGAGCAATTTTTTCAAAATGGAAATTAAACGGTTTCCTGGAGCTGTTTGTGTTATTGAGTTCTCCTCTATGAGTTGGAGAAATACAGGTGATGCAGTGAAATTCTGCCTTTGAGCTCTGGTAGCTTATGATTCAAATAATGGTTTTTGCATTCAGTTAGCTAACTTAGTCTGCTCCTGCAGCCAGGTTTGGAGACACTTGCTGATTAAATTATTTAGTAGTAATAGGTCTGAAGCACTCACATGAATTTACAAGAATAATAAGTCAAATGCTATTCCAGCTGGGAAATAATATGTGGAACTGATGATTTATAGTAACATGAGCTATTACAGCTTTCACAGAACTGGAGGAGGGGAGGTAGTCTGGAAATACAAACTCTCCATGTCAGGGTTATTGCCTGTTGTTGTTAATGTTTATATACTGGTGGTATTACCATATCCCGTAACTGTGCTGTGCAGTCAGATTCATTCCTTCTGCTTAGCCAGAAGAGCGTAGCATCTGTAGGTATCAGAAGGCAATACACAAAAGAAATCCATTAGAAGCCTCTGTGTGTTTGCTGCCAGCCTGTTGTTGATTGCAGACAGGGTCCAAAGCTGTGACGGTACGTGCTTTTTTGTTTTGTTAGGTGGGCAATTTATCTATTTATTTCCCCCAGATCTTACAGTGGAAGGCGTGTACACTATAAGGCATGCAAATACGCAATGATGGAGATCAGGGACCTCTGCATGCATGTCAAAACTTACTCTACATGAATTCAGCTGCTAAGCAATCAGTAAAATTTCTCCATCTAAATATGATTAACAAAGTTGGAAAAGACAAAGAAGTAGTGTTTTTATGATGAAGGCTGAGCAAATTCTACCAGAAGTTGAGAAGGTATGATGAGTGATAACACTGCATAATGCATTTATTCACAATTTCCTGAATGTTAACAGATGTTTTTGTTTTGTTTTGTTTTTAAAAAAGGGAGTGACTGGGCAGCCAGTGTGAGGACTATTTTGCTTGATCTTGGGGTTGCACCCTGCTATCACATGAGACCCTGGGGAGGAAAGGATTGATGGTTCCTTCCTAGAAAGCAGCTCTGTGTGCTTGGCCAAGGGGGATTTTCGGAAGGATTTTTCTAGAGAGAGACAAGGCCAGAAGCGAGCCTGAGCGCAGCAGGACTTGAATGGCTGTCGGGAGGAGCAGGAAGCTGACACATGGCCAAGGGTCTGCGTCCCTGAAGGGATGGAAGAAATAGCTTCTCCATGGATGTGCCGGGTTTAATTTGTCTTGACCCAGAGAATGGCTGAGTTGATTAGCTCAAAGCAAGCCAGAAGGAAAGCACGTGCGCTGCCAGGCCATGGCAGGAGGGAAAGAAGCTTCTTTACAGGCCTTTTAACTTAAGTCCTGGGCAGTGCCTCACCCTCATAGTAAAGAATTTCTTCTTTTTATCTACTCTAAACCTACCCTCTTTTTAGTTTAAAGCCATTACCCCATGTCTTATCACTACTTTCCCTGACACAGAGTCCTTCCCCAGCTCTCCTTCAGCCTCCTTTAGGCACTGGCAGACCGCTGTAAGATCTCCCCGGAGCCTTCTCTCCTTCAGGCCGAACAACCCCAACTCCCTCAGCATGTCTCCATAGCAGAGGTGCCCCAGCTCTCTGATCATCCTCCTAGCCTCCTCTGGACCTGCTCCAACGGGTCCATGTCCTCCTTATGCTGGGGGCCTAAGAGCTGAACGCAGGCCTCCAGGTGGGGCCCCACGAGAGCAGAGCAGAGGGGAGAATCCCCTCCCCGCCCTGCTGGCTGCGCTGCTGTTGGTGCAGCCCAGGGTACAGGTGGCTTTCTGGGCCACAAGCACATGTTGCTGGCTCGTGTTGAGCTTCTCATCCACCAGCACCCCCAGGTCCTTCTCCTCAGGGCTGCCCTCCACCCATTCTCTGCCCAGCCTGTGTTTGTGCTTGGGTTTGCCCTGACCCAGGGCCTTGTTGACCCCCATGAGGTTTGCACAGGCCTCAGGCCTGCCCAGGTCCCTCTGAGTGGCATCCCTTCCCTTCAGCGGGTCGGCCCCACCACACAGCTTGGTGTCATTTTACTAATGAGCTGGATTCCTTTATTTATTATTATCTTGTTCCAGTTTGTTGTGATGAAATGAAGCTTTGAGATTTTCTGTGGTATTTTGGGGGTGCCTGCTTTAGGGAAAAGGTTCAGGAAGGTTTTTCCCAGCATACTTGCTGAGTTACACATCCTCTTCTGGGGATGACAGCCCCTATTTGAATAAACTGACCAAGGGTTTTGCCCATTTAGTTTTGCAATTAATGTTCCTAACAAAGCAAGTATTTCTGGGTTTTGTCTGAAAAATGCCTGGATGAAATTCTAATACTGTTAAGCTCCATGGGAGTTAACTTGGGACCACGAATTGTCCTCTTATTTGGTCATTTGTTTGTTTTTATAAAACTTTTTTCTTTTTCACATGCTGACTATTTTACTGTGTTCTCACACAGCCCAGGATTTTGGGTAGTGCAAATGCTTTTTTTTTTTTCTTTTCCCTGTGATAAATTGAAGAACATTCCAGTATTTTTTTTCTAAACAGTAGTGTAAAATAAACTTTCCATGTGAGCTAGTCCTGTATATTGCCACTCTGTTTAAAATCCACTCCTTTAATACTGCATTGGTTTGCACTAGAACAGGTGTCCAAGAGAAGAAAAAATAATCAGATTTCAGCAGGAAGATATGAGAGCCACTAAGTTTTACCCTGAGGTAAAGATGACAGCAGTGGTTGATTTTACCTTCTTCTTTGTCTCCATTATCTACTCTCTAGGACCGTGCTAACACATTATTTATCATGTGATAGCAGTATCACTTGTTGCAGCAAGGTTGATGGAGCATGCTTACCAGCGGGAGGGTTGCTGGGAGGAATCCCACGCTGTCCCTTTCGAAGCAATTGGCACTGTACTTCCAGAAAAAAAAAAAAATATATATATATATATAAAATAAAAAAGGTCTTAAAAGTATTTCACAATAAGCAACAAACAAAATTTAGGAATGACTAGTGTTCACACTTCTGTTTTTATGACAGCAGTGATTTTGGGAGAGAAAGCTGCTAATGAGGAACCAGTTACTATTTTCAGTCCTCCAAAAATAGATAAATTTTTCAAACTTTTTCAAAATATTTGGGTATTAGGTATTACTCAGATAATATTCTTTCCTAACTGATCCTTAATCTCCAAGTATTAAGGAACAAGTAATTTTTTAAAAACTAGAATCCAATTGGGAAAATAATGGTTTTGTAAGTACCACCCACATCAGCAGCTTTTTGTTTCATATTTAAACCCAGTTGGTTTCATACATTGAGTAATACATGAGAGATAAAGGATTTACTCCAGATTATGAGAGATCCGCAGAACAGGCGTGTGTATGTTACAAATTGGTTGGCTTCAGCTGGGTTATGGTTGAGTATTGCAGCAGAAACTGCAAGTATGGTGTTTGACTGAGGTCACACTCGCTAATGAGTTTGAAAGCTCAAAGTAGAGCTTTGTCATCGGGTTTAGCATTTGTGTCCTCCAGAGAGGAGGGTAGGGATTTGTGAAGGCAAAGTAGGCTGCACAGGGAAATGGGAAGGAGATCTGAAAGGTCTGTGGCGGTGCCGTAGTGAGGCAGTAATTCATCCGTCTGGCCGCCAGCAAAGAGAGGATTTGGGGGGAAAACTCTTGGCTGAAATGATGTATAGCAGCTGTTAAGTGCAGCTTTTCTGAACGTGTACAGAATAATAGAAACATTTTACTTGAGAACTCTTTACTTTTCTATCTTGGTTAAACTTCTACTCCAGCAGGTCTGCGTGGAACCACCAAGGGCATCAATGGCTTCCCCTGGCCTGCCGCCATGCAGTGCGGGCACTTGCACTACCTGCAGCAGTGTCAGTTCAGTAAAGGAAAGGCTTCAGTGAGGGAAAGGCCAGATAGATTGCTTGTGAACAGTGAAACTGCCAATTTCAGTGGTTTTGCCATGAGGTTCTGGAGGCTAAAACCATGACCCAGCCTGGGATGCAGCATGCCAGGGTGGTCGCTGGCTGCCTTATGCCTTGTTGGCTTGGAAGCACATTGCGGGGTGGCTCGTGGGACTGGAGCTGTTGAAACAGGCAGTGCCCTGCCAGCCTTTGCAGGAAGGAGGAGGGAGCTGTTGCTTGTAGAAAAACAAACAAGCAGAGGCTTGGGCAGTCTCAAGGAGGTTTAGGTGTTTTCCTCATCTGTCTGGAAGGAATTGTGC
Source organism: Cygnus atratus (assembly GCF_013377495.2). NCBI lineage: Eukaryota > Metazoa > Chordata > Aves > Anseriformes > Anatidae > Cygnus > Cygnus atratus. The sequence continues at coordinate 6,584,252 of NC_066370.1, forward strand.
TCATAGTTTGGGGTTTTTAAGGAATGAGAGAAATCAGTCAGAATGTAGTTGCAGAGCACAATAAATACTACTGTTGACAAACAAACCAAGCAAGGGCTGAGAGCAGTTTTTCCCCTGCAACTATGTTATGCAAACCCTCTCAGAAAGCAGGGAGGATCCTTTTGTGGTGGACTGTTGTAGGGGCAAGGAAGGTTCAGGGCTGTAGGATCAAGCCTAGTGGAGGGCAGGAGGGGACAGCAGTGCCAGCATGCAGTAGGCACTGGGAGGGAGAACCACATCCTTTGCAATGCTCTTTCTATTGCAGAGTACAGATCAGTGCTGTATGCTGTATTTCTGACGCTGAGTTTTTCTGTCAGGTACCCACCATGGGGACAGACCAGCAGCTGTTCGGGTACAGAAGGGCATGGCTGAACTGGGGAGGAAGGGTGAGCTTGTACCCTGCCGAAGGCTATATAGACAAGTATATTCAGAAAGTGGAGGAGGGGCATGCATAACCAAAGCAGAAAATGGGTGAAGGAGGCAGGAATCAATAGTTCGTTAGACTGGTAGAGTGGAAGAAGGAGAAAAAGGATCAATAGTTCATCAGATCTGAAGACTCAGCTTGTGAGATGTGGTTGTTTAACACACAGGCATTTTACTGGAGTCATTGTTCATGTTCCGTATTTTAACTAGCGCATGTCATGTAACAGCTGATACCAGTATACATAAAAGAATAAGGGAAAAGTAGAAATCGAGGGTAGAAAGCTTGCAAATCCTATTTTAGGGGAAGGTTACCCCTTAAAGAGATCCTGTTTTCAAACATGAAATAATTTGTAGAGGTTCTCCTTCCCTCCTTCGCCACTGGTGTCTTCCCCATGAATAGCATTGCTCAAAATTGTGAAGTTTTCAAATAGGATTTTAGTGAATGTGAGTTTTGTCTGCAAGATTTGGCTTTGTGGTTTTAATAGTTTACAACCCAGGTGAAAAGTAAATACTGTATTATAACAGACAGATTTCAGACCTGGGTGTGAAAGTTTCTACAAAATGAGCTCACTTATTTAACACGTGTGGGCTAGAAGTAGTGCAGTCATGCAGTTTCCGTGATTATGCTGTAGAGAAATAATAGCTAGTAGAAATAAATACACTATAAAGGTGTATTTTTAGAAAGAAGGTTGCAAACATGCAGTATTAGTTTGGCCTAGCACTTCTTGGTAGACATAAATAGTTCAATTGAAAGGGTCTACTTTTAATACAAAGTAGCTACTTTCTATATTTTTATTAATTTAAAAGGTCATGTATTAGCCAACATTAAACGGTAAAGGTTTCATTAGGGTCCATGAAAGTATGCAATATAGCATCTATAGCCATCTGATAGTAACACAATAATTCTTTCTTCCATTCAGGAATATCAGTTGGCTTAAGTATTTCTCAGTGTTCCCCTGCGCTTAGGGGAGAACAGCCCAGTCGTGTGTGTTAGCAGCAGCAGGAGCTCCCACGGTGTCTGCAAGAACTGTAAGCCACCCCTTTGCCTACATGGGGCTCTGTGAGAAATGCAGCCGTTAACCTATCAGCTGCTTTCAGATAAAATAGTGCAGCCTTTTTAATGGCTACAAATGGTGAGAGCTTCAGATGGGGAGTTCCCCATAGCACTATAAGCTGATGAGTGTACTTCCGTCCTCCATGCATGAATACTGCATGACCTTGCTAGCTTCAGCAAGATACCAGTTAATTCTTCTGACCTGCAAGGGTTTTTTTTTTTTCCCTCTTATTATTACTTATCTGCCATCCTGTTTGAAGGGAAAGAGTTAACCACAAGTCTACAAATGCTGGTGAATATAGGAGACAGTTACATTGTATAGGTAAAGCTGGTGAATATAGGAGACAATTACATTATATAGGTAAAGCAGATCCACTTTTGAAATTCTTCTGCAGATTTGTCTTCCTAGACTTACTAAAAGTCTTTCTTGTGCCATGGACATTGTTGGTGTACTAATATTCCTGATATTCAGATAATTTTGTCTTTAGAGCTACTGTGTGCCTCTCACACCCCCTGTATTCCCTGTCTCAGGAAGAGAGTTGCCATTTACAGTGCTTTTTCTTTTCGTGTCTTTCCATGCCTCTTCTGAGGCTAAAGAAAAAAAAAATTGCAAGTCGTATGTTTGATATCATTCCTGAGTGGGTCCAAAGATGGTGTTGAAACACTGATGTACCCTTCCTTGGATGGCAAAGGAACAGAGGCTTGCATTTCTGTCCTGTTTTTCCTGATTGAATATCATTTTGAATGTTTTAATTAAAGCTTAAATCTGTTCTTCTCTACTTTATCCTGCACAGCTGTGGAGAGATTTTTGGCATGCGCTGTTAATTTTAGCAAGATATTCTCTTGACTTTGAGTAGGTAAGGCAAAATTCGAGAATGGCAGCGATTGACAGTGCACCTGCTTAAACAGACTGCTCTTTATAATCTGTAATTCAAATGTTTGTTTTAAAAGAAAATACTTTGGTTGGCAGGCTATATCAAGTGTGTGATGATAGCTGAGTAAGCCTAAGCCTATCTAGAAAGCAGGAGGTAGAACCGGGTCGTGACACCTTGTGCTTTTTCTCAAGGTGCTATATTCAACAATTTTTCAGCTAGTTAACTTGATTTGCTGACCCCCATAAAGAATAACTGAACCCTAACAAAATGATTTTTGATTCATCATGACAAGCTGTAGTTGGACTGGAGAATCAGGAACATTAAAATTCTTTTGTAGTATCTAGTGACATTTACGTACAGTCTTAAAATAGTTGAGAATAGGTGAGATATATTGCTATGATAACATGCTAACAGCTCAGTGCTGGATCTTAGTTTTTATTCATTATATACTATATTGCATCCATTTATCATTATTACTATCATTGGCAGGCACGAGATGGAGGGCTGGCTTCTCTGCTGGTGTGGAACAGTGTAACTTTGGCTTGATCATATTGTTGCAACAAAAACTGAGGCTATAAAACTAAGAATTCCACGCCATGTAGTCAGACTCTCTCTGTTGCGTCTAGTCTGTCTGAATAGTTCTCATGCTAATAAATTGTTCTACTTGCATTGCTACTGCCATCCCTTCTGCTGCCACGTTTCTGTTACATCCAGGATCAAATCACTCTCTTCCACTGTTTGCTCTCAAGTCGAGAGGTATTTATAGACATTGCTCATGCAGAAAGACCACGTAACATCAGGAGCACACACTGGTTTTTAGTAAGAACACTGGATGGGATGAGTAGACATTAGGGATGCTGTATTAACAAAACTGTTCCATGTATTAGATTCTAAATATGATATTGCACGTTGGCCATAATTCAGTCGCTTTATAATATTCATCACTATTATGCTAAAAGCATGTAAATTGCGATAAATTATGGCATCAACTAATTTAATAGTTCATAGGTGGTCATTCCTTGGAAATTCCACTTTAGTAAGGCAATGTCATAGGTGAAATCAGAAAGGGATGCCTTTTATGTTATTTTGTACTGCAGGAAGAACATTGGAGATAGATATTTGGTGGTGGCAGAAGCAATAATTTAGGCTGACAAAATTATGTGTTGTTTGTTGTGCCTATGCTAATCAACATTTTTTCAAGGAAAGTGATATTGTTAGAAAAGATTAGAAATCCACAGGTGCTGCATGCTATATGCTGTATATCTGGTTTAAATTTTTTATAGTTCTACCAATTGTTTAAAATTATTGTGCATAAATTACTTACATTTCTTGTTCTTCTCCCTGACAGTGTTCCAATGAATTTTGTAAAGACTAATTACTGTGGTCCCAGCTAGAGATGCTTTTTTACATCAGTGTTCATTCACAACTTGCTAGATGCCTGCAGCTACAAATCAGTCATTTGAGCAACCCTGGGAAGTGTTTTGTCATTTATTTTTCACATTATACATCCCATCTGGTAATAGAAGAAGCTAATAGTTATAAGCACATTATCAACTTGAAATCAAGCCATTTCTGAACCACTGTAATTACCAGTTCCTTCAGCCACTACAGTTGACTCTGAGCATGCACACGTGTGTTGTTGTGTGCCTATAGAAGACAAGGGCTTTTTCGTCTTTGTTTTTTGCTGCATAAAAGACTTCCAGACGGAGAAAAAGTCTAATAGTGGCCTTCCTACATCTGGGCAGTGCAGTGCCATTTTCTCATCCTGCCAGCTGCAGTCTTGTGTGCACTGCTGATGGTGCTGCTTGGTGGGATGGCAGCATCAGTTTGCAGTCCCAGAGAGCAGGCAAAAATGGTTTAAGTGTCCAGTTATTTAAATGGACTTTGAGCAGAAGCCAACAGCAGCATACTGCAGAAATGCAGAGCAACTCTTTTCTGTAGATGAGATAAAGCTTAGGCGGCTCAACCAGTTAATAATACGGCTCAATCAGTTAAACTTCTATACTCTGATTTGGGAGGTTATTCCATAGCTCATTTCTGATACTCATCCTAAACTACTTTTATTTCTGAAGTTGTATGGCTTTCTAAGCAGTTGCTCTTTACACTGTGACTGCCTTTGATTATTGTCTGGCCCATCTTCTCCCCGCTACTGCTTTCATTCTAACAAGTCCTATAGTGTGAGTTCTTCTAATCTATTCTTCCAAGCTAAATCCAGTCAATCTTAAATCAGGCTTAAATGTTGAATTAGTGCATCAGAATGTTAGAAACATTAGAATTGCACTAATGCAGTCTGCTCGTTTACTATATAGTGTAATTGAATGATTCTGTAATAGGAAACTGGATTAGGTATTTAATTTGCATTAAATCTGAGAAATTGAAGTGTGCTTTTTGTTAACTTTTGCTACAAACTGGAAGGAATTGAAGGTGTGATTGAGCATTTGCCTTTGACACGTGCCCCTTAATTCACTGCTGAAAGACACTTGCTGGGTCCATCCCCTTGATGCGTTCTGCTGCCCATTTTCAGAATAAGCCATCTGTTGTGTTCTGAGTATATTTCACAGTCATTTTGTTCAAATGTGCTGAAAGCTGCTGAAGGAAGAGCTTTTTTTCAGGCTCCTAAGTATGACTAAATGGAATGACTGACGTGCAGCTTCACTCCTTGAGACTGAGGAGTTCAGTCATGGAATTAGGCTGGACGCATCCTAGCCGGAGCTCCGATACCATTCTTGCCAAGAAGAGCCACTGTGATTCTTTCCAACTTGTCATGATAAACTAAACTGAGAAGAGAGTATTCATCATGAATAATTAATATGACAGGCATTTTTGCTACTAACTTAACACTACAAATTTTGCCAGCAATACTCAGGCTAGCTCTTGGTGTTGGCAAGTGAGTAACCTCATCTTTGGGCTTATTTGCAGCAACTGCAGACACTGAGGTGAGCCTTCGTATTTTAATCTAATCTACTTCAGAAAAATGTTCCCAAGTCCCCTTACTTTTTTCATCTTTTTTTTTTTTTCTGGTTGTGATTCAAAGACAGGGATGCTGACAGAGCAATGGAGCATTGTTGGTAAATAATTCAGGACAGGGTTCCACTGTCTCTTTAAAAGGCAAAATGCGAATAGGATATTCATGAAAAGTGATTGAATATAATGAAGGTGGAGCTGTATTTTATACTAGAGAGGCTTGCAGTGAGCCTAGCTGCGGTGGTTTGTAGCTGCTCTGCAGCGGGGTAGACAGGGCGAGTTGCCAAATGGTGCCTGCACTCCGCTGGTACAGAGCAAGGCCATTCGGCAGCACGGTCACTGCGGTCATCGCACTTGTGGGGCAGCAGTGTGTGTCGTATGTCATCCATACGAGCAGCCTCACAGGATGAACAACCTAACTCTGCAGCTCTTCCAGAGGCAATCAGATGTTACAGTTCATTTGTCCAGCTTAGATATCCTAGCATATTCCTGTGTATTCTTGAGAAATAAAGAAGCATTTGGGTCTCAATCACTCATTTTTGTCTGTAAAAGAAATAAACAAGCATGTGGTCTTAATGCATCAAGTGCCTCCCTCCCCTTTCCTCCTGAGTGGCACAGCTGGCTCCTTTTCAGAACTTCTTTCCCTGGTGCTGCTTTTTAACTGTACAAACTTTGTTTCATGTTGAAGACTCTGCAAATGCCCACTCTGTTAATACCTTCAGAGATTTTCTCACTGTGTGAAAGCTGCTGGAATGGAAGCCAGTCTGGCAGAAAGGTCACCTCCTTTTAATGACTTGCTTTTTGCTTTCCTTTCTCAGTAATAGCAATAGGAAAACCTAAAATTCTTCGGATATTGGACTTTAACGTATGTGCTTTGGAAAGGAAATGATTTTTTTTTCCAGTGAGAAAGGCAGATAATGATGATGCATTTTCAAATGTTCCTAGCAGAGGTCTGCTCTGAGCTATATATTCTGTTGTTAGTATCTGTTAGACTATATTGCTGTACCACAGTATGCGTTTTCTGCAAAAATCCCCCTAAAATTGAAAATACAAGATCTTTTTTTTCTTTTTAAATGTGGCTTTGTGAAGCAAAAATTGTATTAAAGCAAAAACAGAGTGTGTGCATGAGGGGGTTGGAGGGTATAAAGACCAGTACAGCTTTCTTGTTGTCATTTCTCCATCCTTCACTGTTGCAATTTGGCACCACAGGAGCCCTGCAGAGCCCCTGAGAGGTGGAGCAGCCTTGCTTCCTTTGGAAGCGGCAGTGACTTGCCTATACCAAACAGGTTGCCATTGCCAGAGGGAAATGACGGTTCTGTCTGGACTCGAGCGGCCTCAGGAGCATGTGATGGGCAGATCAGCCAAGGTCCTCGCAGAGCTCTGTGAAGGTGCTGTATTTAGGACACAACTCTGGACGTACTTCATACCAGTTGAGTTTATTATGGTAATACATAAATGTGGCCTTTCATCCACACAGGGATTTCCCAGCTAATCAAACCCGTATCGCAATATTTGGCCGGGGTCTACCAAATTCTGTTGTGTCATGTCCAGCACTTTCACTTTGTTCTCAGTGTGGGCAGTAGCAGGACGAACACTGCAGTTGTATCAGCCGTGTGAGATGGATCTCTGCTGCTTTAGCAGTGAAGCCTGCATCTAAATAGGTAAAATAAAATCATTTCAATTCCTGGGCCCTCCAAGATTCTCTTACAAAGAGACATGGCAAAGACATAGCACAGCTGATGTAGAGCTCCTCTAAATTCCCGAACAGAGTCCCCTGAGGGACATGTCAAATCTACGTGCAAAACAAGTATGCAGTTCAGAAGTGGCTGCTTGTTGCCCTGCAGTGTGATGGACACGGCTTGGCTCAGTGCGTGCGTAGTGCTTGCACGGTTACACTGACCTGAGCGATTTGATCAACATCGTGTAGGAAACGCGTCAGAGGCAGCAGCGTGACCTTTGTGATTGCCATGTTTTCACATCTGCTGTGCTTCAGTATTCACAAAGCCTCCAGATTCCCAAAAAGCACTGTGGTTCTTTTAATAGTGTTGAAAAAAATTTTATTTTTTTTTTTTTAGCGTTTTGTAGGTGCTGGCTAACCAATCCTGCTAAGTGTTTACGCTAGTTTGTTGACTTTCAACTCCAGTGTTGAATTTATTAGTTAGATGTGTAGTTTTAAGTTGATGACGCTTTATTTTGTTCTCCTTACAGATGTGAGCAGTAACTTCTCAGTGCTCTTTCATTATCCATGTAATTCCCAAAGATAGGTATCTAAAAGTTTGCTGAAGTGTAAACAAAGTCTCTGGATCAGAGTGAGCATGGCTCTGCCCTGTGCCTTTCATGTTATTTCCCTAATTTCTGTCACCACTTAGAGGAGACTGAAATGCCCCTTGGATGTGTAAGTCACCCCTTGGTGGTACTGAAACCAGTCCATCAATGGCTGCTGGGTGAAGGCGCTTGCTGTTGGCCGGAGCCTCTCTGTTTGTGTCTCTGCTGTAATGGTTACGAACTTGGCTTTTGGGCCTGTGTCCTGAGCTCAACCTCTGCAGAAACTTCCGTTAGCGATACAGCCTTGCCATCATGCTTAAACTATTCCTTCTTTTCTATAACGTCTTTCTATAAATACTTCAAAAGCATTTTAATGCATTATTCTTAACCTACAGTGACCTTCCTGGAACAAAAGGTTTGATTAAGAGTTGTTTATGCGGAAATATTCACAAACCAAAATTGGAGGATGCGTGCATAGGAGAAGCTCTTGAAGGACAATGAGCATACTTGCTGTCTTGTACTGGGGCTCTAGCATTTTTAAAGGTACTGCCTGTTGTATAGCTGCAGGTCAGCTCTTCTTATATTCAAATATAAAAAATAATAATTTTGATGTTATTTGACAAGCCATTTTGCAGCCAAGTGAAATAATCCTTGTATATAGCATTTTGATGTATCCCACAAAGTTCGGTTCAGTCCTTGTGATATTTATTCTGTTTCAGATATAGCAGTTTTCCAAAATAAGAGCTAATTTAACTTCCTGTTACTATGGCCTTCAATCCCTCTAACAAATAATTAATATAGAAAAAGCAACATGTAATTTGCTTCTGCAGATAACCCACACCATTTTATTTTTAAAAGGCTAGTAATACTTGATGGTTCACCACTTAGGAACATATCTTAAATGTTCAGAGTCCATGGTATTTCCCCAGAGTGATTTATAATGCAGCAAGAAATGGAAAGCTTAAGAAAGGGGAGGAGGGTTTGGATGGGAACACTTAAAATTTCTTGGCAGAAGCTTACTGCTAGGGAAGCTTTGGTGTTTTGTTTTTTTGTTTGTTTGGTTTGGTTTGGTTTGTTTTTTTTCCCTTCCTTTTGGGAATGAGAGATTTCAAGGAGGAAATGGCTGATCTGAGTTCCTGAGAGTGCTTTCTGAAGGCAAGTTTAGAGACCAACCGCATTTACATCACAGACCACATCCCTGTGAAAAACGTAGCATGCACTCTTAACCTGCTGGACTCGGTTGGTGATCTTGGGAGCAGAGCCACAGCTGTTGAACAAAGGCGGCTGGCACCGCAGCCTGACCGCTGCTCCCTCATCCGCACTGCAGAAAGCTCGTAGCTGAGCCGTAATAAATTGCTTTTTTCCACTGGAGAGAATGGAGTCACGTAGGTGCAACGATAAACCTACCTTCTTCTTTCTGAAAGCAAAGATTAAAGGCCTACGTAAACCTTAAAGTATTCTGGCATTGCATGAACAAAGTGCTGTTTTGTTCTTATCGGATGAATATCAGGTTTCTGAAGTGATATTTTAAATTTTAGCAAATGGTAGATGCTGAGGTGGCATCATAGTTGTTACACTTTCCAAAAATACCAAATTTCCAGCATAATGGGTGTTACTTTCTTTTGAGGAGAGTTTCCAAAAACTTGTTTAATGCTGTGGCACATAGAGCTTCGCTGAGACTCCGCAGGATTAAGACCACACACTGCACTGTGCCTGCAGGGCGACCTGCACAAAGCAAGGGGCGGCTTTTGGGGATCCCAAAAAGAGTCAGAGGCATCGGAGATTTAAGAGTTTGCTTACTTTTTTGTATTCTGTGTCATTCCTTCAACTTCCCTTCTTTGTGGGCCCTAGATTACTTCTTGTGTACAAATGTAATTAGATTGGACATCAATGGTAACATTTTCAGTGATGGCCTGTAAATTTATTACAGATGCTTTATATCTATGGCAATGGATTTAGCTGTAGAGTAGCAGTGTGTTTGTAGCCCTTGTTGTAACTATTGTGTGCCTTATGTGCCATTTTGCACAAGATGCATGCATAGAAAATTAGGAAAATCAAAAGCGTGGCCGATATGGCTGACTTTGAACCCCAAATAAATTTGGCATTGTTCTTTTGGGACTTTCTACGTGATGATCTTTGACACTCAGCTTTTTCTAGGAGAGGCAATGGAAAACAAATGCAGAAAGTGAGAACTTGGACTTGAAGTGGGGTTTCAGGAATGAGGCAGCCAGCAGCTACTTGGAAGAACAGTGCTGAAAGGCAGAAGTCTGTTGGGAGCTGTCTGCACCCACAGGCCACTGAGCACTGGGAACTGACTGAGGACAGAAATGTGTGCAGGCTAATTCTCAAGTCCTTTTCTCTGATGGCTTGTTAAATCCCTTACTGCCCCTTTCCTTCCCCCTCCTGTGCATTTGTTTTAGGAGGAACCTTGAGCCCCAGGCTTGGTCGGAACTTCTGTGGGCAGCAGTGGGGTTTAACTCGGGTAGCTTGGGGAAGAGCTGCGTCACTGCTGGCCGGGGGTACACTGAAACCAGAAAAGAGGAAAACACCCACACAGAGCTGTATCTTCAGTGTGAACAATTGGAAGCATCTTGCTATTACAGAGCAAAGAACTTTAAAGTAAGATAAAGTGTTAGTCAAATAACTTTTAGAAATGGTACATGCAGAAACAAATTTTCAGAGCAAGTTTTTAAAGAAGATGTGATAGTCACCAGAAAATGGCAACTGTATGTGAAGACAACTTTGGTCTGTTCTATGTTTGTTGTTTCATGACTAACAGACAGCTGAACCTTTTGAATTTCCTGGATTTTTTTTTTTTTTTTAGCCCATACATTATTATTTGGGAACATGTTCTCATTTCAGGACTTCTTGAAAGTGGTTTTCTAACTAATAAAATTCTGTAACCAGGGTATCTCCATAAAGCACTTCCCAAAAGGAAGCTATTTCATGTAAGAGAATTCAGGAATTCTAAATAGCTTCAATGCAAGGCAATTTTTGTGAGACATCCATCTTTGTTTGGACCGAGCTGAATCTTTCATTGGAACTGGACAAAATCCCTGAGGAAAAATGCACATAAAATGAATTGAGCTCTACGTATTTGAAAGCAAGTATTCAGTCCTGCTGTGACTGCTGAGCACAGAAGTGGAACAGACAAGTTTTGGAACAGGCAAAATTGTGTGACCTTTTCTGTCAATAGTAATTGCTAAATCCATATGGATCATCCCAAGCATGAATTTGATGAAATAAGAAATATTATGCACAACTAGCTTTTTAAAAATGTGATGCATATAAGAAACAAGTAGATGAAGCCTTTTTATTGTCTTCACATTGTGCTCTTTTATGAAGGTCTTCAAGCAATGATGCAAGTTTCTTGCTATAAAGTTTGCTTTTGCTCGTGTACAGCTTCTTGTTCAAGGCTGCATGGCAGAGAGAGTGGTCCAGATGCTTTAAACAGTTGTCACTTGGCTTTGATGTTTTAAAGGGAGGAGTGTCCTGGAAGCCCAGTCTTAATTGATGTTACCAAACAAGTAAAAGGCAGCGATGAATAATGTATAGTCCTGCTTTTGTCTTTGGAAGGCACATCAATAAGGCAAACCATACGAAAACATTGCCTGTTTTGATTAAGCTGGGAAGTTACCTTAGAGACTGTGACATGCATATTTCAATCCGTACCAGGATCCCAAATGGACAAACCCCAGAATTCTGCATCTGTAAATAAAATTCAAGCATATATTATATATTAAAAAAAGAAAAAAATCACGGTATTATAGGCATGACATCAGCAGATGAATTTAAGTCATTAATTCCAGAGAAGATGTATATAGTTTGTGTTGACAATGATGCACTAAAGCATAGCACAGAGAATGAAAGAAGCCTTTACTTTTCTTCCTCCTTTGCTCACTGACTTTTTTCTCGGGTCTTGGTGTAGTGCTTACGGCTCCCAGGCAGCTTTTGTCTTCTGTCAGCTAGTAACATTGTGCTTAGCCTCCCCAGTCCAGATCTCCCCGCTTTCCCAGCAGGACGAGGGGGAGCACAGCCTGCCTTCCCCCTGCCTGCAGCCCTGGGAGCTTCCGCAAAGGAAACTAGGAGGTGCAGGGGATGGGGACGGGTCCCAGGTACACGCTCCATGGCTAGGGGCATGGTTGTACCAAGCAGCATGTGTGGGGGCTGTCCTGAGTTCCTGGGAAGGATGCCAGGTTCTTGCTACCCCTCTCTCCTTGTTGCTGCTCAAGCTGGAAGCTGCTTTGGAAGGATAAAGTCAGTCTGCTGCTCACGGTGGCAGTGGCCCAGATCTGTACATCTCTGCTTTGGTATTGTTTCGACTCTAAAGGGAAACATCTTCCCATGCTAATGAATTATGATCTTTGAAGAACTTTTTCTGATAAATATTGAAAGGACAAGAAGGAGATGCAAAACAACAAGTATCAGCACTTTGGGAGATGGTTATAAGTGGGTCAGGTTACCCTCTGCTCCTAAGTTGTCTTGACTCTAGGTTTCTTTGGGCTTGGGGGTTTTGACTGTGGTTGAAAAGGACTAAAAACAAGCACAAGGTCTTGATCTCTCCTCCCAGAGAAGGGAGTAGAAGCATAACCAAAGTATAGTTACTCACTAGCGCGGTGGGTTTAGAGAACAGGTTGAATTGAACACTTCCCGGAAAGTCTGGTCTGGGTGGCTGTTCCTACTCCTGAAGAGAATGATTTTGGAAAGCTGTGTGTAACTTTTTACTCAGTTTACGCGATTAACTTAATTAGTTTAGAAATAGCTGTGACATCACAATGGCAAGGGCATATTCTTATGCCCGAGGGGTCAGTGTTTATCTCAAAACTGTGAGTACTTAGGGGGGAAAAAAGTATATCCATTTCATCTTACGGGCAGACTGACAGCAGAAGGGACTTGGCAACAGGGGAGAAGGCCAAATATCTGTGGATAGGGGACACCATTTAGCAGTATTTACCCTGGCAAAATTCCCTCTGGCTTTGCTGACAATGCTGATGGAGTGAAAAAGGCTGAGTCGACACAAAGCAGCAGGAATTTAGTGGGAAGCGTTCTTTTGGGCTGTGTGTAATTCTGAATGTGTTTTTAATATTTTGGGGTTTTGTACTCTGGATTAAGTACTGAGTTAAAGAATTTGTTTTGATAACTTAGCATTTCATCTGTTGCACCATCATTGTACAGATTTTAGAACAAAAAAAAGCAAAATATACCACTATTCCTGATGTACCCGTAGGTATAAAGGTATTTTACTGTTAAACCCAAGTTTCCTAAATGACAGTTTGCTATGAGAACAGGAGCACAGAAGAAAGGGAAGGAGACAGCTGATAAGAGGAAAAAATAAGACAGAGTTAAATGGTTTCTTAGGTCAGGAAATTTGGTTGAAAAAACAGTCATGGTGGAATTTATTATTATATATGTATATATGTTTAAACATGCGACAGGTGTAAATGAGATTGATATTTTTCTCACTTTTTTGTTGTTTTCTTTTTTAAATCACATGAAGAAAAAGATGAAAATTAGTGTTCAGAATTTGAGGCTGGTAGTAAAGGGACCTATGTCCAGAACATAATGGGAATTAAGCATAACAAAACATAATGCGAATTAAGCAGCAAAGTGATATTCCACTAATCAAACACACACCCCCACTCTTCCCATTTAGTTGTAAGTTTGAAATTTTAGATCAAGTTGTGATTTTGAAATATTTCTATACCAAACTGTAAATAAATATCAAAGAAAAAGATTACCAGAAAACAACAACAATAAAAGGCCATCCCTTTGTTTGGGATGGAAATAGCTTTTTTGTCTTCACTGAGCTCTGCTCCTTGCTTGACACTGTGATGAATGAAATCCTGCACTCAGGTATCCAAGCATTGGCTTACACAAACAGACTTATTCTTGAAAACCTTAACCTTCACATTTGCTAATTCCCAGATAAGAAAATGTATGCTCTTGTAGCTAAAACCATGTTGAAATTAGTTGATGGTTTTGTACTGAGAAATTACTCTATAGAATGCTAGAATTTTTTGTTCTGTGCTGTTAATCAAAGCACTTTCCTTAGCATAAGTAGCTTAATTCCAGCACATAAAAATAAATAAACAATATATGTAGGAAGGAGAGGGTTTTTCAGATGTTTCTCTGGTGTTCATCTCTGCTTATGTTCTTGGAAATGTGCGTGTATGTATGTCATAAATATAAATATATATTGTATATATGCACACACACACACAGAGTGGTAAGCTGAGTGCCTCAAACTAGAGGGATATTGTTAGAGGGATGATGGCATGCTCCTTCCCACAGAAATGAGAGGTGTGCGAGTACATAAAGAGGTGTGTGAATTGCTCACTTTGCTTTGTTGTTCCCAGATGCAACACTTTTCTTAACTGCCAGCCTTACAAACTGACTTTGGGATCTGAAAATCTAGATAAATCTTTGTTCATTATAGCTTCTCTGCAGGCCAAATGATGCTCACCTGTGCAACTGCATCAGCCAGATGGCAGCGAAGGGTGGAGGGAGCAGGAAAAGGCCGTTTGCGGATGAAGCGTATTTGGTGATGAATCAGTAAGAAGCAATAAAGGCAGACCCTTTGTGCTGGTTTATAGTTGCTTCCAGAGTGCAGCCACGCTGCTCGGTAGGTCAGCAGTACTTGTTTTTCTCCTCATCTTGTTTGACATCAGTTATGCCCTGTGCAGATGGTGATCATAAAACCATGGGTGGATAACAAAGCATGGGGACAGAAGGACAGGACCAAATGTGAAGCTGGGAGATGTGTGTGGAGGAGATGACCCAAACAGAAGTCAGTGTTCACGTTTTGCTGTCCTTCTGTTTGTGTCTTAATTCTCTTGAACGGCAAGCTAGCACTACCAGGGGAAGAGTCCTTATGTGTAGTTTGAGAGGTCCAAAGAAACTGTGTGAGCTGGACCTGGTGACCTGGAGGATGACGGGGCAGGGGCCATGGCTGGTATGCTGCTCACCCATCCTTTACCCTCAGCAAATTTTGTGCTGGTTCTTCAAAGGCTCAGGGTGTGGTAACACAACCTAGAGCAGTTGTAGGAATGCATAATATGCAAATTGGCTCTTCACACTCTTATTTCTCACAAAGTGACCGTTTTTAATACTGGCGTTGTAGGCAGTGGCACAGCAGTGTGAAATTTCAGGCAGAGCTTTCCCAGGGTTGGAACATGGTAACAGGACCTTGTGAGGAGAAGAGCTGAACAATGGTGAGTAAAGGTAGCCCTGTGTGCTCTACCTGGTCTGTGAGTGTGTTTGTCTTCAGAATGAATGCTTTAGAACTGTCTTCAGAGAGCATCAGCTCTGTTTGCATGCAAGGAACAATGACAAATCCTAAATTCGGTATGAAAATCATTCAGATTGTCTCTAGTACCCATTTTGTGCTGAAGAAGATTATCGTATTTAAGGAAAAAAATCCATTTCAAGAAATGGAAATATAAATAGTATTGAAATAACAGGATCAAACTGATATACTGAGCCTAATTTGCAACTTCATTACTCCAGATTTATTTCAATATAATTCTATTAATATCAAAACTAGAGTAACAAAGTGACAAATCAGGTCTGTTGTTTGCGGATCTCCCCTAGAGATCATTAGTGTGTATACAATTGCATTAAAATTTAAACGATACACTGCTGCCAGTTTTTCACTTGGTTTGAGGAAATCTGCATACGTTGGAGCCTCCAGGTAATTGAAATTGAAACAGTTGAGAAGATGTCATGTAACAACGGTACAAGGAGTATAGTCAAATTTCATTGTCTCTAAACAGCTCAGCACAGTTTGTGTAAATTTAAGCAGGATAGTCGTCAATTCTGTCACCCAGTTAATTATGGCAAAACTATGAAGAAAGTGGCAGTGTGATACATAAGATATCTTGAATTCCATTTAATTGCTAGCTAGAGTAAATAACTTTATTTTTCAGTATAATACTAAAAACCTGTACAAAAAAACTACCGTTATAGGTTCCTGCTGAGAACAGTTGAGCTGTAAGCAATGGAAATCTTGAATGAACACGCATTGTTTTATTGTGGTAGCATTTAGAAATTCTCATGAGGCTCCAGCATGGAGGGCACAGTGCAGGAAAAGATGACAGGGTGTCCCACACAACGAGTAGGTCGTATAAAATACTACAGGTAGATGGAGTAGGCCAGTGGGAGACGGGGAAAAAGGGCAACTGGATGGGCATTGGAATGGGCTGCCCAGGGAAGTGGTTGAGTCACCATCCCTGGAGGTCTTTAAAAGACATTTAGATGTAGAGCTTAGTGATATGGTTTAGTGGAAGACTTGTTAGTGTTAGGTCAGAGGTTGGACTAGGTGATCTTGGAGGTCTCTTCCAACCTAGATGATTCTGTGATTGGCTTAACCCAAAGTACAGAATCTGCTTAAGAAAAACTATGAAAACTTAACAGTGTTGAATATTAGAATATTCTAATCAGTGTGATCAGGTTTCTCATCAAGAAATCTTGTCTTCCGCTGTAATACTGTTAGGGCAGGAATGTGCCAGTGAATTGAGGGATAGGCAAAGATTTGCCCAAAAACTGTCAATTTTTTTCCAAGAGCATTAAAACTTGTTCACAACCATAAAAAGTTGCTGTAGGTGGGTACTTGTGCAGGGGTATGTTATATGCTCATTTATGAATAACTTTTCGTGAAGAGATAAAAATGCAAGAAATTTTCAGAATATTTCAGTCATCACGTTGTGTATTATTTGCACTGTGTGAATTCCTGTTGCAGGAGTTGTCTGTAGTGGTTCATCCTTGAAACCTGAACTTTCCTTCAACTTTCTCAGTTATTACTTTGCCTATAAATCTGTCCATAACCCCCTGAACAACATTGTCTTTGAACTCCAGTGCATCTACTCGGTGAAATTCTCATCCAAGCTTTAATCTTCTCGCACCTTGATATGTTTTAAGTTCCGTCTTTATGGCCTGGCATACACAAGCTGAATTTAATGGTGATAAATGTGCTTCTTGAGAGTAAAAGCTATAAAGTGTGCATTAGAGATTAATCCAAGCCAAATCCTCATTCCCAACATGCTAAACTCGTGTAAGCTTGAACTGAGGGAGGTGCTGAGAAGCCCATGCTTGTAGCTTAGGCTCATCTCTAGTATCAAGTACTTCTTTTTGTTGTTGTTGTTGGTTTTAAAACAGCATGTATTTATGTTAGGTGTCTTTTCTACTAGAAAATATTTAGATCACTGGAGTTAACTGTCTCAATTTACCTTCATATTGTGTTTGAGAGCCAAGTGAAGAGTTGTTTTATGGAAGTATTTGAGGGCAAGAGAAGAACAAACAAATCAAGATCAGAAAGCAAAATCTTTTCCATCCTTACTATTTATGTTTTCCTGATACCCACAGGGAATGAAATCATAGATGCGCTTCCTCTTTCAGAAGAGAAGTGGCCATAGTGTTCTCTCTCTTTCTCTTTTTCTCAGAGCATGCAAATCTATCGAGCTGTAACAAAAACAGCTTATTACAGGGTTTTGCTCCATTCATTTGCTGGTAAAATTCATTATTATCTGGATCTATTTTGCAGCTTCTGAATAACAGTGCAGTGCTAATAATCTGTAAGTTGGATGAATAGTGTGTTAAAATGTTTTCAAATACAAATCAGAGCTGTGATTTTTATTACTGTAAATGGAATTATTATAATGCACATGTGCATTTAAATTAGCTTCCCTAATTCAGAAAATGAAGGTTTTCAGGAGAGTTTCCACTTTGTTGTCACAGTGCATCTGTTTGTAGATTTGGTCCAGGTTTGGGCCCGGGGCCAGACTTGGTATTGCCCCATGCTGTAAATGTGCTTCATCTAGAGCTTTTTAAGGTGGATCGTAGGCCCACGTGGAGGCAAAGAACTGTGCTTAACTGCTGTTCAGACAGACACCGAAGTCATGATGATGAGCTAAAAAGGCCCTTGAGGCATGGCTGAACACTTGTTTTTGAAGCAGTGTAATAATACTAAAAATTCAGATGAAGATCCAGCAGCTCCACGGACATGTCTGCTCCGGAAGAGTTTATGATAACCAGTGCACTCACACGAACCAATGCTGCTAGTCGTCAGGCGTGTCTCATCGGGTTGTGAGAGAGATGGCAGCAGCCCAGTTATGTCGGAGCTACTGTGACCTGCCCTGACAACTAGTGCTGGTAATCCACAGACTGTCTCGCACCTCTCTCCTTACATCTGCAAGGTGTTTGTGTTGGTGTAGAGTATTTTGATTTGTCGTAGACCTGTCAGCATTGTTGTGTTGGGGCAGTCATTTTTACATCTACGAAGTGGGTAGCAAGACTTTTGGGTGAAGTCCCACAGCAAATCACTTCATCTCAGTTTGCTGTCCTGTCTTTAACTCCCACTGCTCCCAGTTCAGGCTGGGAAGGAGATCAGTCCCTGGGCCAAGGCATTTGTTTTTCTTTGTTTTAGGGGGAGGGAAAGGGAGGACAAAAGAGCACCAGCTCTGATTACAGAGTTCCCTGGGGTGATGGACAGGTATGCTCCTGGGCCCTCTCAGCTCTGCAGGGCTCACCTCAGGAGCAGCAATTTAAAGTCCTGCTGCAAACTTCCTGTGGAATCTCTGGACAAGACATTAACCCACTGTTTATCACTGTCCTTTCATTAGTAAAATCAAGTGTTGACAGACTCTGCTTTCTACTTGCAGGGACCAACACTAAGTTAGTACTTGTAGAGTACACTGAGCTTCCTAAAAGAGGGATGCTGCAGAGCGTAGATGTGACTCTCAGCATACAGCCCTCCTACAACAGGCAAATTACTTTTCTAGGGAAAGCACTCCTGTAAACCATGTGCTTCAGGCATATGTTTAAGACTACTAAATTGAAATCATTATGAATAATTTTTAAGCTTGGATTTAGGCATGTGCTATGGTGCTTTCTGAGGCAGGACCCATAGTCTCATCTTCCTCAAAGCAGATTACAAATAGTGAAATGTGAAAAAGAAATTGCAAGGAGGTTCACACTTGTGCTCAAATGACACATTCTTTATCAAACCTCGAAAAGCAGCCACTAGTTTGGGGGAATTTTGTTTGGTTCATTTTCATTCTGTTCTGCTTTTCAACTCTTCTCCTCTCAAGAAAGCACAGCTGGAGATGATTAACTGAAAACAAATGATACTGCAGAATATCTGCTTGTTCATTGCTGCTCTTTCAGCTTAATTCTGCTAACTGATGCCTGATTGAAGCTTTAAACAGTGCACAACTGTGTTTTACGCTTTGATGCAAAAGGTATCTGTAAACCAATTCCCCCACCCAACATAAGACAAGGGGGGCAGAAGCGTAACCCTGAGTCATTTCTCTCTTCAGACTTCTTTACCTTCCTTTCCCCCTTCAATATACTTAATTTCAAGTACCAGATTTTTGGAGGTTAGCTCAGATACAGGGGTTGTTGATGTTATTTTTGTATATTTACTTCTTTTTGCCCAGTCTGCTAAAAGCAAGGTGCTGATGTGGTGCTACATAAGGCTTTATTTGTCCTAGAAGACAACTGCTGGAGATGCTGCTTATCAGTCTTGACTGAAAACAAAATCTCACCATCTGCTGCCCGTTACGCTGTTGAAGAAGGAGCGCGATAGCTTGCAGCTGTATGTGAAAGCGCTGCGGGGGGTGAGGTGATGGCGGTGGGGCTGCAGGAGGGCGTGCATTCACTCTGTCCCCAGCCATCTGCTGGACCCCCTGCTCTTGGGCAGGCCCTTGTGGGAACATGGGAGAGATGACAACGCCCTTTGGTGTTCCCTTTCCACCAGCAGAACTCCTGGGAGGGGTTGTTCTCCTGGCCCACCTGAGCCGTAACTAAAATGCGATGTTCTGAGGCATTCCATGTGTACAGCTTGCTGGGTTAGGCTGCAGAGTTTATAGGTATCTGTGGGAAAAACAGATAAGTGATTTCTTCAATCCTGTTATGCTTTGACTGAATTTTCATTGCTGTTAGGAGATTTATTAGTATTTTTTATGACCGGTCATAGCCTGTGTTCTTTAAAATATTATTTGCAATTTCCTTTCTCTAGAATGTGCCATTTAAGGAACATAAGTCAAATTTTCCATCAGTTGCATCAGGGAAGTCATAAATATGTCAAAGGGGGTGTATTTATGTATCGTATTATGTGGGAGAAAGAATTTGGCCTGTACTGTGTAAAATTAAAACAATAATTAAGCTCTGGCAGGAAGGTTGGAAGGCAAACTGCTGGCTTATATATATTTGTATGTTTATTGTACGTGATAATTAAAGAGTAGTTATAAATTCTCATATACTCTAATTCCCCCTAATGGAAATATTTAGGTACATTACCCCTTGGCAGGTGTTTTCATATCTGGAGGAAGAGGGAAAATTCAAGAAAAAGATTAAAAAGGGGTGCTTTGGTCTAAGGTATGGTGGGAACACCGGTGCCCTGATGGGGCAGGGGGTCGTCCATCAGAACGGGCAGGCATTAGACAGCAGTGAAATATGCAAAGTGTGCGATGAGAAGTGAGCAGGGAAAAGAACTTCATGGCTGGGACCAGAGTGGTGCTGAATTCCTGGTGGAGAGGAGAGGGCAGGAGTGGGAGTCCAGCAGTGTCCACTAAGTATGTAGCATTTATAGAAAACATTATGCCTAAATTAAGATATGAACGGAGGCATCATGTATTTCCTCAGTTTCCAAGATTCTTCTATGCATCAGGCTTTTGCACAGAGGCTATTTTCTTTCTCTGTCCTTGAGGCAGTGTGTCTGCACCCGATTCCTCTTGCAAAGTGACGTGTATTTGGGAACAAGAAAGATGATGCAGCGGTTGCCTCATTACTGAGAACTGTTCACTCGTGGCACTACTGTTAACACTGCAAAGTTAGGTCTAGGGAGATGCCATCTGCTCATTTTGTGATGTGTGATTGCATCTGTCTTGTGATACTGCGCTTTTTCTTTTTTCTTAGCCTTTTAAAGCTGCCTATCAGAGTCGGAAACTAACGTGAATTGCTGAGTGTAAGTGCTTTTTATTAATATTTTAAGACCAAAAATATCAAAATATAAGTAATTTGTGTCATTGGTGGACACCAAAATAAGCTTTAAATAAATTCTTTGTAATTCTTTCTAATTTTTTGTGGCAACGATTCTCACCAAACCTTACTTCATTTTTCAACCAGCTTTAATTTTGCTTTTCTTAAGACTATTTTTATTTTATAAAATAAGATAAAAATGTTCTTCACAGATCAATGAAAGCCACGAACGTTATGGGTTGGTTTAGCTTTAAAAATTTGTTTCAAAAATGATTATTGTAATTTGGCAAATAACTGTCCTGTGCTAAAAGCTCTTCTCTTGTACAAGCATTATGTAATGTCACAGTTAATAGCATTTAACGTTATTGGATGCTAAATGACTTTAGTATCTCGACTATAAAAGCCTGTTTACAAAGACGAGGCATTCTTGTTGGAGTGCCAGATTGTTAAGTAGCTACAAGTTGCCAAAACTCAATGAACTTTCAGCTGGTAATGATGTGCGAATTGCTATCAGGGCTGCGTATTTATTGGTAAAATGCTCACGAGTGCTTCTTGTTCATAGCTACAGACTTTACCTTTGTCCTTAAACCATCAGTGAGGCCAGTGGGATGGGTATGTCTAGGAGCAGCTGCACACCTCGCACGTGGCTCCTCACAGCGGAGGGCTCGGGGGGATCGTGGCCCTGCCCGAGCAAATGTCCATTTACTTATTTATTCATTTATTTATTTTAAATGGGCCTTCTTTGTAAGCTGGTACAAAATTGGGAGGTATGGGAGCTCACCTCTGCCACACAAACTGAGCAGTGTTATTTTCTCACCGTTCTGTTTTCCTGTTAAAAAACAGTTTTCTGTGATGTCACAGCCATGAGAAGGTACCTCTGGGTAAGGAGGTTTCATAATAAACTGTAAAAGAGAAGATTCCTGAAAACCCATTCAGAAACGTGATGGGAGCCTGGAAGGAGGCCCCATCCCGGACATTACCAGCTGAGCTGCGGCTGCTCGCTCTTCTCTCAGTTCTGCTGGAGCCCGAAAGGAAACGTTGGGTTTCCTGTGCAAAGCTCACTGCATTGCGCTGGAATATCTCACTCTGAATTTCTTAGCCTAGTTGGGAATTCAGTACAAAGAGCCATTCTTGTGAATCTTGTTTTTTTTTCAATTTTGTATTTCAGCTTAGTGATTCATTCCTCCTTTTTCTAATGGATAGAGCGTTACTGGAGTCCACATAACTTCAGTGAAATGGCTGGGTGTGTGCTTTTCGGGGGATTGAGTCCCTCCAATTCCCTTCTGTTGTGGGCTATTCTAAAAATACAAATTTCTTTAGAGAAAGGATAAAATATAAGGCATACTAGGTGTAGTAAATACTGTGATATTCTGATTTATCGTTTTCTGCTCTTGCTATGGACATCAACCAGTTAATATCCCTGTATTAAAAAATATAAAAAATATCCAAGGTAAAAAATTAGTGTTGTAGAAGAAAAATGTCTTTTCAGTAGTCAAATTTACAGATGTACATGTGGCTTCAGAATATCCACATTGCGATCTCTTGCGTGTTACAATATCCTCTTCTCATTTGCACTGTTGAGTGTTTGGGATGCACAAGGTCTTTGTGTGTGCTTTAGGTGGGGGTGCACAGCAGGGCATGCTCAAGATGGTTGAATTTTTCCTTTCCGAAGGGATTGAGTTTCTCACTATGGTTTTGTTCCTGACTGAATTTCCGTGAAAACACAAAGCGATTCTGGTGTTTGCATATGAGTGGTGAAAGAGGCAGTTCTGCTGTTAGAGCAGATGATGAGCAACCTTGCAGCCATCCAGCTCCTGGCCAGCATTGTGTGCTGTCGTTGGCTCTGTCCCCCCTCACCCAGCTCCAGCAGAGGACATGTCAAAGCCGGTGAATCATCAGCACCACGGTGTGGGCCACGGCAGAGCCTGGGCTGGGCACCAGCAATGATTGTTAAAGCTGCTCTGAAATTACCACGTGGTCACAGCTGGCCTGCGGGGCAGTTGCACGCCGGCATGCCTTTGCCCTGCCGGTTTCCAAGGTGGGGGCCTTGGTGGCACCCTTCTAGCCCAGGGTGCTGGAGAAGGATCCCCAGCTGTGAGCATGCCCTCCCAGCACCCGGCAGGGTATTGCTGAGGGACGCAGCTGGATGCCAGAGCTGAAAGGGGCTCCCTGCTGCCGCAGGGCATGGGGTCAAAGACAGCTTTGCACAGTCCTTACACACAACTTCTCCTGCCCTCTCACCATGTTAATACAAATGGCACCACCTGGAATTTGCCCAGTTTTCACAACCTAACGTGTGCTTCTTCAAACCCAAGCTTTCTTCCAAATGATCCTCATTTGTAAAATACGTAATAAAAATGTGAGATGGGAGAGTGCTTGCACTGAGGCACATAGCAAACGTTCAATAATCTTCCGCTGAGATAGGCTGCCTGAAAATTTTCAGTCTTTAAAAAGCTTTACAGTTATATAAACTATTTTGAAACCTAAGATTTCTTTTCCTGAATTTAATTTTTGATCATTTAGGACTATTCACAGCTGCAAGAAGTTTTTATTTACAATGCGATCATTACAATTTTTTCTTGAGTTGTTACAGCTAGCACCCCAGAAAATATAACATCTATTTTAATATTGTAGGACAAGCCTGTTATAGTTTTTGTGGGTGGGTGGGTATGTGTTTTTTTTTTTTTTCAGTTTAAAGTGCTGTTGGATAGAAAGGAGAATAAAGAGAATATAGTTAAATTTTCAGGCTGCAAAACCACATTCAGTATTTGCAATTTAGCAGCTGTTGCAAACACTTCGGGACATTTTCTTTAGCATTTGAACATTCCCTGCAGAAGTGAGAAAAGAGATGTTCACTTAGCATTTCAAACATGAAAAATATTTTAACCTTTCCTTAAATTGTGTTCTAAAGTTTAGAATTAACTCTGTGTCTGGCTGCACAGATGGCTATGTTTTGCATTTTCCTTTGTCTACGAGAAAAGGAGACCATGTGATCAGTTAATGGCTTAAAACAGTTAGTCTTTATTTTATATGTTCTTTATGAGACCTCAGGGATTCAGGGAAGATACTTGGAAATTTGTTGTTTATGGTGTAAGACCTGTGATATGTGTTGTACTCCGTGTCCTGGAAATTATGAGCTATTTTTGTTCCTACTTATTAATCCCGGTTAATGAATTTTACAGCTTCATCCCTTAAGAATTAATGTTCATCATTCTGGTGTGTAAAAATTAAAATTCGGATCACCAATGTATAGAAGTTTCTATTTTATTACTGGAACATGTGGACTCTTTTTTAAAACTTCTAATAACTGAATTCTGCATGAACTAGAAGTGGATTTTAAGGAGTGGTTTTAAAGATAAATATGCTTTTTAGTCTTTCAGCATACCACAGAATGCTTTGTAAGCTTTTTCCCTGGACAATTTTGGGAAACAGCATAATGAGCTGTGGACTCTACAAATCAAATGTGGTGCTGGGATAAGTGACAGAAAATCCATGAAGTTAGTGGTGTGTCAATTTTAGTATATAAAACCAATCCTTAAATCTGGTATTTTGTGCTTTGTAATGATTTTCTTACAAGCAGATTTTAAAATTATATCAGCTGAAGGATTGGTAGAGTAACATGTAGATGTTTAGATCTACATACGTGGCGCATACAAGAACTGACAAAACCCATGGGAGCTGAACAATTTTGAGGGCTTGTAAAAAAAAAAAAAAAAATATATATATATATATATATATAAAAGGCTCTTGCTGTAATATAGGCACATGGTAGATTTTTTTTTTCCTCCCATTTGGAAGTATATTAATACTTTCGGTTTAAAAAAAAAAAAGGTTTTAAAGGCTACTACTGTTTTTATCCTGTAAAGATAAAAAGTTTCCTGTAGTCTTTTCTTTTAAGCTCTTACCCTTTTAAAGCAACGTGTGCAACCAGATGCATCTGGTTAAAGTTGTTCTGGAAGAGGGGCATAACTGGTTAGAGGCTTTACAGCTTTATTCCCGTTCCTGCTGCAAAATTATTTCCATTGCGACCCCCACAATCACAGAGGTCATTCATGTTACAATCAAATAGAAATGCTGCAATGTTCCTGCAGTTCCACGAGATGTGCAGATCAGGATAGGAGATCGGGGTTAGGTGGTTCGAGGTGCTGTGATCACTGTTTGGGCCTCCAAGCTTAAGTGCTATCTACCAGGCATTTCTGACAGATACTTAACTCATTTCTATTAAACTAAGAGCAGCTACAGATGTTGGTTTTTGTGTTTTGGGAGTGTTTGTTTCTGTCTGAGAACATACACATAGTGGCTTCCAGTCAGCTGAATCCTCCTCATTTATTCATGGGGTAAAGGTTGCATTTCCTCTAGGTTTTTGAGGGTGTTTTATTTATGTTTTTGCTTCTAATGAGCTTCCTAGACAGAAAGGCTAAGCGAGTGTTGCAGGAAACGTAGTGTTTGCTGAGAAGTTTGGTTACCCTTGAGTACCATTTCCAGTTCCTAAGGTACAGAAGGAACTGGTATGCAAGGGTCAGGAATTGCCAGCTTAGTTCATGTTAACACAACATGAAGAATGTGGTGTTATAGTGTAGAAGCTCTTTGTCTTGTTAGAAATCTGGAAATGTAATAACTTGTTAAGCTGCAACCTTGAAAGTCTGAAGTGTGGTTCTGAGTTATTATTTTAAGCCTTACAGATAAGGAAGCCCCGTCTGAAACTTCATGATTGGTGAAATGGGTGAAATCCAAGCACAGAACTCTGTCTTTGCTTCTACTGAGCATCTTAGTTGCCTCATGGTTGTCATGTTTTCCCAGTGCTATTATCTTTTTGACAGCTTAATACAACACAGAATCTATGTTAATAATAAAACACTGAGTGTAATTGAAGATGCTGAAAAATTAATTAATTTATTTTTTTTTCTGCAGCGGAACCCCTGCCTTTAATGGACTTGTGCCGAAGATCAATTCGTTTTGCTCTTGGCAGAGACCGCCTGCATGACATAGAAATTCTACCTTTGCCTCTGTCTCTGAAAAATTATTTACAATATCAGTAAGATGTCTAGAACCCTCTGGCCTCACATTGGACTACATCAATGCAAATGGCAGAAAATTGTTTACAGCAAAATATAAATCTTCGTGATGGACACTCAAGTGTTATTTAATTTTTAATATATATTTTTTCTGAATCAGTGAAAGCAGATCACTGTGGGGGACTACTAAAGAATGTGAAAACATTGATTTGATCAAGATTCATGTATTATCTGTTGCCTGTTATGTTTACAGTCATGAAAGCCATTATCTTCAGCTGTCATGTATTGTTTTTTCATTGATGCCTCTGAGAAATGCCAAGAGAAAATCTGACCTGCAAGGTCTCCTGTCATGCAGAACAGAGCATTCTTCAATAATATATATTTTTTTTCTTTGTCTCTCCTAAACCCCACCCCAATAGATATAATAAGTTAGCAAAGGAAAAATCTCAATAATAACTTTTGGAAAATGCTTAAATCTGACCTTAAATCCCCAGAGCTGTGAAGAGCTTTGAGTGCTCTGCAATCAATATAATCAGGCCTATAATATCTAAAAGTTCTGACATTCAAAAAAAAAATCTAGGCAGATTGTCTAGAAGAGTTTGCAATTTAAAAACATGAGAGGAAAAACTGGTATATGTGTCTGAAAGATCAACTTTTGGACATGGTAAGTGAAGTGCAGTCTATTGTTTTCAAAACCAAATCTAGTCCCTCCAAAGTTTTGCAGTTTATAACAAAGTGCTCACTAGCCCAAGAATTTAGGATATTTGTATTTTAGAAAGCTTGTCACTTTTTTATTTGAATAAATTTATAATTTTTATGTGGTATGAACTCTAAATACTTGGTTCTCTTTTTAATGTATGTGTGGCTATAATGTTTATTTATCTGTTTAGAGTCTGTGGAGTTCTCATTTAACTGTTACCCATCTCGGGGTTACTGATTTTGTTGTTTTTTCCCCATCTCCACCCGAAATGTATTAATTTTTCAGGCTCATCCTGTTTTTAAGATGCTGCTTTCTTACTTGCATTTCTTACATGTTTCAAGTTATCTGCCCAATCAGTTATCTAGTTTTTAAACTGGAAGTTGTTGTTATGGCAGGATGTCAAATGTTTAGACTGAGCTGCCTTCAGCATATTTTAATGTGAATTTACTGATGAATGAGGAGAAAATTTCTAATAAAGTCTACTGTCCAAAATAAAACTTGTCTCCTTTGATGAAGTGTTAAATAACATAAACTTCAACTCTGTAGGCAGTGCTAGTTCCTCCTGCAGCTTTGCAAATGTTTCTGTCCAGCACGATTTTGGAATTGCTGCTTTGCGTTCATGTGAGTGAAGGCAATCACATCGCAGGCAGTGTAGTGTCCCACTCCCTCTGAGTACAGTTGTACTGAAGACTTCTTTTAACACATTTCTAGCTGGATTTCTCTAAACAACACCTCAGCTTTGTGCTAAATTGCACTTTGAGACTCCGTGATTGAGGTAAGTTGACATTTGACCACCATGCATGGGTGATACAGGCACATACACTGACATATGCCGATGGTTGCCCTTCTCTCAGTCATGTCAAGGAGCAGAATTAACAGATTAAATCAGAAAAGAGAAACGAGGTTAAAAAGCTATAGCAACATAAGCAAGAGTGGGAGGAGCAAGGGCAAGGTAATGTAGGGATGTCAAAAGTGAAATAACAAGGATTTGCCTGTCTGGGCTTAACAATGCAAGTTGATGCATGTTTCAGCACCTACTTATTTTTGGAAATATTTCACTTAGGGTGAGGGGTGCGTGCTGTATTCCATACCTTAGTCTTGTAAAGGGGAAGAAGTTACAGCTGTGGTCTAGATTTCTTACTTTTCCCATTTGCTTTGTTTAATTTGAACCTTTTGCCTTGCTAGGTACGTAGGAGGAAGGAGATATAACAACGTACCCAAAATGAAAAGTAGAGCTGTATCAGGTGATCTTTCATAAACCAGGCAAGCAGCTGTTCAGGAATGGCATAGTAATCCTGGTAGACCTTAATTTTCCTCCTCTGAAATCCATTTTAGGTAAGCATTTTCCAAAATTAGCGTTGTAGTGTCTATAACTAGACTTCAGGTTCCTTTGAATAATAGCAGTGACACACACAACTGTTGAAGTGTTGTCTCCTCCTTTGTTCTTAATTGACCCAGGCTTTTTAATGTGACAGTAAAGTGGGAACTGATACCATGAGACAAATGAATGGTGCCTCTCTGTGTTAATTAACCCAGTTATTTTACAATAGGATTGAAATTGCAGTTGGTGTCTTTTCTGTGATGGTGATTCCTCTATACCAAATGTCTTTATTTTAACTTTCAAACATTTTTTTCTAACATAACTGTCACCCAGGAGTACTAGCTTTATTCTTTTCCTGTCCCCTGCATGTGCTGTTGTGATTCTGTGGATGGTAGATACACCCTTTCACATAGGCATAGGGCCCTGTTTTGAGGGGCCAAAGTCTTTTTGGTTTAGTTTTCTTTGTCCACAGAAAACTTATGAAGGAGGATATACTATGGAGAATAGTAACGATTCTTCAGTGTTTGTGCTAAACACCCCTTTGCAAATAGATTCTCTTTCAAGAAGGCTGTAGGGAAGCCAGAGTGCCTGTCTGCATTGCTAAGACTGATCCAAGCAGAGAGGCTGAGCAAGCAGTTGGAATACTTGCCCACAAAAAGTACCAGGAAAGCACGTGCTCTCTGTCTTGCAGAATTCCAGCCTGGGTGGTGTGTTTCTAGGCTCCATTCTTAAGGCTCACGTTACCAGAATGCAAACATTGTTTACTGTCTGCTTCAGGAGTGACTTGAGCAATAATTGATAAGGTGATGATGCATTGGCTTTCACCCTAAACAGAGGTCATACACTAAATTATAATCCAGTTGAAACTTCTTAGTCTCTCTGTCCTGGAAGGCTAAGTGTGCCTACCAAGAAGTCCACCCTCCAGCATACCTAACAGAGAGGATGATTGCTTATTGTAATGCTGTACTACTTCCAGATTTGCTGTAAGAGCTCTCTTGTATCTGTGTATTTGGATTTCCAACTGCTTTTGGCTTTCATCACACAAAGAAACATAGGCAGTAGGTGCAGGGATTTTCAGCTTTTATGTCCTGTCTGTGCAAGAGGAGTATAGCTTTTCGAGACATGATCTGGAAGTGTTCCCGTGGCTGATAACACCAAGACTAACAGAAACTATTTAGAGCAAAACACATGAATCTTTATTGTGGAATTTAAAGAAAAAGGGCATGTGTATGGGAGCCGTAACCAAGTTGTGTCCTTTGTGATGGTTACATGATAATTAGTGTGTTGTAATAGGAAGAATTTCACCTGCTGTTGGGCTTTGGGTCTTTTATACAGCCTCTTTGTAGTTCTGAAGTATTGAAGGTGCAGAATCCTTTACCTTAAAGCTGTGGTTAAGATTGTGGACACCTTCGTCAGCTTCTCTTCATTATTTTCCAAGCATTGCCTTTCTTTATCAGGTTACAACTGTTGTGGGGAAGGGGAATGAACTTATCCACCTAGAGGCATTGCTTTTGTGTTCGCAGTTCACAAGGGCTGTAATCTCAGTGATGTTTTGTAGCACTTGACTTTTAGACTTATGAAAGCTGTAATTTCGTAATACCTAAATTTGGGGTGCAATTTGAGAAGCTGTTATCCTTTCATATAGCAACTGAATGTTGCTACCACTAGCCCGACAACATCAGTACTGTGAAGAATTTATTTCTACTTCAGATTGGACCAAGCAGAATATACTGAAATGTCTGCGTTCTCATCCAGAGGTAATATAATACGATCTGGAGAGAAATCGTAAAACTTAATTTAAGACTTTACATGTGGTCTTTCTAGTGTTCCCCATTTTTATCTCAACAGATTGACTCAAACTGTTCCCGTTGAGGTAGGATCTAACTTTGCAATAGTTTCTCAGTGTTCACTTGAAGCTGGGAAAAACTGTTACAGAAGCAGATTTCTATGAATCATTTGGGTGTTTCTGTTAGTTATAAAAGAGCAGCATGCCAGAAATGCTATAAAATTTCCTTCTCATCTCCTTTACAGTTGGTATTGTTAAACTATAACCATATGTTCTCACGTCACTCAGCGGCAATCACTACGCAGCAAGCTCTGTATCAGATCCAGCAGTACTCAGTCAGGTACAGTTCCCACTGACATCGGCGGGGAGATCTGCCTGAGTCAGCACTGCTGATTTTGGTTCCCATGTAAAGATCTCCAAACATTTCCAATACATTGTATTGAATGATACTTTATTATATGTAAGCAATGTCAAGCAGATGGTTTCTGCAGAAGTTTTCCTATTTTGGCAAAACATGCTGGCAAGAGCAGTTAGGTGAATGTTGTGAGAAAGTTGAACAAAAAAATGTGTCTCATTGAGGCTGAGAGCGATATTCAAAGGGGAAGCTAGACTGTTTGGCTCCTTTATGGTGATTTTCAAAAGCATGTTAGTTTATAAACCTCACAGTGGTTTTAATTCTGCATGCTTAAAGGAATTTAGGATCTTTATTCATTCCTGTTTATCTCACGTGGGAAAGTCTGGTGACCATGAGATGGAAATCCTACAAAAACAAACAAACAAACAAACAAAACCTGCTTCCTTAGGAAATGTTCTTTGTAGATATAGAGTCATGAGAAATATGCAACACACATTGGTGAAAATGAACCCTCTCACAGTCCCCTTTTTTCTTCAGGTTGCAATTTTCCTGGAGAGAAGTTTTTCAGAGAAGAACTACAGCATTTTTTGCAGGAATGTTTAAAATAAGTTGTTTTGAAGCTTCTACAAAGCAGAATGCCATCCAACTGAAGGTACATTAGAACAAATTTGAACGTACTATGGTACACTAACTACATATCATTCATGGGAATTAATAGGATATGGATCCTGCTGAGCTAAATATTCTATCAGGGGTTGTTTAGAAATGGAACAAAGCAAAACCAAGCTCCTCCATGTAATCAAGCTACCTGGGTAAAGCACAGCCTGGCATCAGATGCTGTGGCTATTAAAATGTTTCCCAAGTTCTACTGTCTACTTGCATAAATAAACCCCCATTGGAAAAAGCCCTTTAAAAAAGGAAAGGATGTTTTGAGTATTAAATTGGCTTCCAGAACACCTAAGTTGAAATCCCAGTTCTGCCAGAAACTGTTATGTTGGTGACTTGCTGATTTTTTTCATTGTTTCCTTGTGTACATCCAAAACAGTTGTCATTTGTCTTCCAATTTTATAGCTTGTGTCTGTGTAGTTACAAATACCCAAGGGAACACTACCAGTACAAAGCTTGCAATTTACACACCTTTTTACATGCCTGTTTAAGGCCAGGTTGGATGGGGCTTTGGGCAACCTGGTCTGGTGGGAGGTGTCCTTGCCCATGGCAGGGGGGTTGGAACTAGGTGATCTTTAAGGTTCCTTTAAACCCAAACAATTCTAAGATTCTATTAATTTCCTGCATTTTTTTTTTACCTGTCATATGCAACTTTTATTGGGTCTTCTACTTGGGTCTTCTACTTCACTCTGGGAAAACCATTATGGGTGCTTTGAATTCCAGTGAGCTTAGTTTAATTTGTCTTCTCAGAAGGATCAGCAGTGCTTCAAAAAGAATTTGTTTTAGCTTGAAGTTCTTTGCACTGTCACAAGAGTATTTCAGAATAAATATGAATTTTAATAATAGTTGCTTATTGTTGTGTTTTAAAAGTACACACTTTAGTACCTCTCACATCTTTAACTCTCCCCCATTAATGAATATTATTCAGAGTTTCATTTTCAGTGACCACTCTGACATTTAAAAAAAAAAAGAAAAGAAAAAGAAAAAAAAGCCTCCATAGCTGTAATTCAGAAACTTCCTCTTGTGTGAGATCCATGACCTCCAGCGTCCTGCTGAATCTAAGCTGGAAAGCAGAGGTCTGGAGAGTCTGATGTCTTACATTACTTGGTATTCCCATCACCCACAGAAGTGGAAACAAGAGTTGTTAGTTGTCAAATAAGGGGTGATAGATAGACACCAGTGAGGGAAACCTCTCCTAGGATGTTGTGTCTTTTGTATTGGAAGCTGAAATGAGTGTTTTATTTTTTTTTTTCCCCAATAAAGCTGCTTGTTTTTGGAAGATCTCCTAAATATGTATTTTGCAACCATGTGTGTCTCTTTGAGCATAAGAAGATGCTCCTAACCGTTTCAAAATACTAGTCTTCTGGATCAAGGCACTTTTCAATTTGCAAAAAGGAAGGACACGCAAGAGGTCTTGCCCTCTTCTTATTTCTTATTCCTTAATTATTTTTTAATTATGGATTTAAAGGTTTCTGTTTCCTTTCTACTTCTGGAACTTTCTTATTGAATCTATATGTTGTTGAATCCAGGGGAAGAAGTAATGTCTGTTATGAAACCTTGAATTGCAAAAGAACAGACAAACTTTCAGGTACTTTTTTCATGCTTCTTATCTACTGAAATACAAACACCAGTTTTCAAAGTTAAATGCAGATAAAGAACTGTTTAAACTTGATTATACTATTCATTACAGTGCAGGAGACAGAAGAAATGATTCTGCTACACAGCAATTTTAGGATCAATAAATATATTGGTTCTGTGCCATTTTATAATTTTTGACATTCCTGAGCCTTCAGCAATTCCTCAGTTTTTGTGACAAAACACAACATTCCCCTCTCTAATAGGAACTAATGACTTTGCAAGTTTCTACTTTTTAGCGTTATTTGCCCCCCTCAGTTGCAGGCACAATCTTCTTTGATGGTGTAGTTTGTTAACTTGCAAAAGTTAAACTTGAATCACTAGTTTCAAGTTATGTTTTACTGTGAGGATCGAAGCTTCAGCCTGCATGTCCTGAAAGCTGGTCTGTTTTATTAGACTATAGCATTAGTCCTATTAAAGATACTATCTCTGCCTATAAATCCACTCCTACTTATATCTTGCAGTGATCACGCCTACATTTACTAGGCAGATGCCATATATTTAATCAAGATCTTACCCTTTCATGATTTTCCTGTCGAAAGGAAACAAAGATAAATGAGTTCTGAGAATTTCACTTTTCTGTCATTTGCACAGGGCTCCTTTCTGAGTGTTGCCATAGAACTTCATATACTTTGCTCTCAGGGAAAAACATGGTAGATGCTTGCTATAAATTCTTATTCTAGAGTAAAAAAGAAGAAAAAAGATGTCCAACACTTATTTTTTTTTTTAAATAGGAAAATAAGTAGTCAAAGCACAATTGCTCTCATTCTGTTCTTACCAATGAGGAAGCTGATAGTGAACTTGCAATTTGAGTGCAGTAGTTCTATTTTCCATTCTGCCAGTCTTCCAAGGTGAACGCTTCTATGTTACTTGCCACACAGCTCTCTGTTTTACCCAGAGATTTTAAAATAGTCAGTAAAAGGCCCTTTTCTACATAGTAGTCTTGTTCATGCTAAAGCACCATCTAAAGTCTTGGGCCTCGCTTGACCTGCATAGGCCAACACCATCCACGTTAGGCTATGTTTCTTGGCTGAAATTGGTCTGCAATGGAAATGGGAGCCTTCTGCCTACAGGTCCTCATG
This sequence comes from Cygnus atratus, assembly GCF_013377495.2. Classification (NCBI taxonomy): domain Eukaryota; kingdom Metazoa; phylum Chordata; class Aves; order Anseriformes; family Anatidae; genus Cygnus; species Cygnus atratus. Next base: position 6,617,407 of record NC_066370.1, read on the forward strand.
ACTAAAGCTAATTTCTAACTCCCTGAACTCTCCGTAAACTGTTCCAGGATTTCACCTGAGAGGTACTTCTAGATTTATGGTTATCTCAGTAGAACATGCAGTACTGAAAGCAGCTTTTGCGTGAGTTTTCTAAAAAAAAGTTACTCCTCATTTTGGATAACACAAAAGAAATACAGAGATAGATAAAACAAACTAAAACCTAAGGGTGTTTCTAGACCTTACTTTCCTTCCCAGCATCAGTCATGAACAATTGTTTTTTTATTTGTTGTTTTGTTTTATTTGTTTTCATTTGCTTGTTTTCAGTTTAAGCTGGAGTGTTTGGGTTGTCCCGATATCTGCATATCAAAGCTTTTATTTCAAACTGCAAAGCTTTTCTTTCAGTCAGCATCCAGCTTTTAGTCAGAAACCGTATCTCCTGGTACAAAAACATGCCCTTATTGTTCCTCTCTCTTATACTGTTAGTTCCTGGAATTTAAACATTTCACATTTTTTATTATTACTGTTTTTTATTAATTCTTGAGAAACTCCCTTTGCTCTAATCCTCTTCTGCAAGAAAGCAGGATAAAATTGTTGCCTCCAGGCTTACATGGAGGTGCTACTCCCTCTATTAGCTGAAGCGTTGTGGGATGGCAGGAAGAAAGCCAGGAGAATGCAAATAAACCAGAATTTACAACTTACGGAGATGGGTTCTTCAAGTCACAAAACCTTTGTATATCTTGGCAGGCTAAGTTGGATCAAAAGTCCAATTTCACCCATAATAGGAATTGCTAAGCAATACTGAGAAACACAGCTCCAGCACACGTCTCTGAGTTCTGTCAAACTCAAAGCAGATTTTCAGATGTCAGTGGTTCCTAATTCAAGAAATTCTAGGCAAATGAAGCAGCTCTTGGCCACCTGTGGCTCTCCCAAGGTCTCTGTGCCAGATGTTTGCTCTGTCTCTGGAGCACAAGCAGAGCAAGGAGGTCTCAGAGCATTGTTATCTGCAATACACATTAAGCAATGCAAAGAAAAAATGTGGGTTTTTGGCAAGCTGTTAAAAGCTGTGCTGCCTGCCCTTGCTGATGAAGGGAGGGATGTTGATGGAAGATTTTCTCGAGAACACTTTTTTTTTTTTCCACAGTGCTCATATGGAAACAGAAAAAAAAATCAGACATTAAGTCTAGAAGAAACTGTTAGCTCATTTAGTATAATAGTTTTTATAACAAAGGTCATAACATTGCACTTTAGCAATTCAAAACCCTTCCGTTTGACTATGATGCTTAGTTGGAAGACAATAAATGTTTTCTCATTCATCGTTTCTTATTATATGGTGTTCCAATTGCACATAACAACAACAATTACTGCTGAGAAATTAAGACTTTTTTTCCTCAACCTAACATGATCTACCTTGAGCTGATAGCCACTGGTGGTTCTTGTAACTTCTTTGTTTGGAATTAAAGAACAAGGTAGCACTCAGTTTTGTCTTCTCAAGTTTTTCAATGCATGTGCACTGTAAGCAAGTCATAACTCGATCATCTGTTGCTGAGCTAATCTCTCATTCGAAGGAAGCAACTCCATCTTCTAAGAAGGCACAGGCCCATCTCCTGCCTACATGCCAGATACTGCTTCCTCTGAAAGCTGGTTTTGCAGTCAGTGGTCTACAGACAGGTTAAAAATAATAATAATTAAAAAAAAAATCTCACCCTGTTCCCCACTTCGTTATTTATGTGAGGAACACACTATCCTTGCTTTTTTTCCTTCTTTATTTCATTTTCTATGGCATTGCTTTGCAAACTGATATTTTAGCTGCATGTCTATTGTGACCCTTATGTTTTTAGCTGCTGCTTCCTGAAATAGGCTCTCCCATCTTAATTAAAACCTGATGTGTTGTTCTTTGATATTTGACTTTGTTTGGCTTTTACATCAGCATTGAGTTTGCACATGTCTAATTCTTCAAGTGATCTAATTTTTTTTCTGTGCAACTGACTGTTTCTCCCTTGTTATCTATCACCCCATCAGTCCTTTTGTAATCTGAAAATTTGACAAACTGTGATTTGGTAGTTGCAATCAAATCACCAAGGATGCTTCAAATAGCACCAAAGTTGACTGGAAATACTTTTCCGTAATGGCCACCTGTGGATGGCCTCTTCAGGGGGTTGTCAGCCAGCCAGTGCTTAGCTACTCAATGTGCACACTGCTGAGGGTGCCGTCATTTTCTAAAATAAGGCATCATGTATGAGGTAAACTGTTCATCAAATTATAAACAGTGCCTTTGCTTTAGCAGCTTAAAACAAAGTGCAAAAGTATATATGAGAGAGATTGGTAAGACTGGCAAAAAAAGTGCTTGTTCAGGAAGAGAACCAAAGGAGAGAAGGTGATGGGGGAAAAAAGAGAAGAGCTTCCTTACTAAGCAGGAGTATAGAAAAGTCTCCTGTTGACCCTGACCCAACGATTTAATGCAGTCATTATGATGATCTCTGGAAAATATTGAGCTGCAAATGGTTCTTTGAGGCTAAGTGGCAGTTTTAAAATTTTGTTTTCCTAGCAGTTTGTTTTTCACAAATTTTCATTTCAGTCATGATCTTGCTGTCACTGTGCACTTTTCAGTGTTGTCTAGTACATTGATTTATTTCTATTGGAGTATGCGTTTTCTGACTAAAACAATAAGGCATTGTCAATTCACGTCCATTTTAATGATATTTCATGAGTATCTTTACGAGCACTACACCAGAAAGCTATCTTGGCCAGTCCTGCATTTAGAGATGTTTATATGCAGTCACTAATTGCCAGGAATTATGTGAAAAATAGCCTGCTGGAATCATCTGGGGCCTACTGCCTCCCAAACCCTGCCCAGGCCTTGTCTCAGGAAAGCCATACTTGGATGCTTCATAACAAATAATTAACAATCTTAGAAGGTATTAGTGGGAGGGAGGCCCTGTAGTAGTGAACATATGGCCATTAAGTTTAACATGTAGAATTAAGTTTAACATGTAGGAAGTTTAACATATAGAATCAATATGTTGATACTTAAATTTAGGGAAGGGAATTTGATGAATTATGGTTGTTGTATGTACCATTTTCTTCAGTGACCCACAGAAGAGAGTTAATAAATATGATCATCTGTGCTCAGATGCTACCAAGCTTTTTCAAAATATCTAAATACCTTTGGACCCCCACAACACTGGGATAAAAGGCAGCAGAGAAGATTTGGCATGGGTAATCATAAAGAAATTAATCTATGTTAAACTCAAAAGGTTTGGAGGGCACATGGAGTTTCTGGGCCACTGACCATCAGGATGAGGCAACCTGAGGTGGGCCTCTGTCAGTGCTGGGGAGCAGGGGGTTCTCCAGAGGCAGGAAAGCTGTCGCTCTGTTGAACCGCAGGGAGGAAGGAAGGGCAGGATTTGCTCCAGGTGTGTCTGCATGTGGGGATGGGGAAGACAGCCCAAATAGGGCCTGAATCTTCCAGAACACACTGATGGGAGCTCCCTTAAGTGCCACATGGCCAGGGAGGGAAATGCAGCTTTTAAGGTGAAAAAAAAAAAAAACGCTTTCCTAGTGAGGAGTAACACTGCAGATACTTCTGAGGTGGAAGGTGGCTGGGCTTTTTGTCAGGTGCCTGTGAGGGAAAGGCTGCCCTTCAAGCTTGAAAGGCCACTGCAGGGGAGTACAGATGCCCCTGTAACACTGTTGGTGACATTTGGCCTCCCCAGGTAAGTGTGTGAGTCCTCCCTGAACCACAGTGAGGGTTTGGCTGTGCAGTGGGTCATGCAGTATAAACCACATTCACGTTTGGGATATAATTTGTTCCCTCAGTCTGGTCACACTCCCCGGACTTAAGTCAACATCTCAGGACAAATTCAAAGGGCATTCTGTATCCCTCAGCATAGGCCATGCATAGTTTTCATCTGTCCTTTTCCACAGCTGTTTTTAATTTCTCTAATCAGCTTCTTATGGCCTTAATTGCATTATGAAGAAGTGGGAAACTGGATGATGGCTTTGGTATGCTTCATTTAATTGCCCTGTTTTTGTGGTGTGTCCATAGGATCCAACCCATATTGTGGCCAGTGGCATCGTCTTCAGAGTTTTTTTCCTGAGTGAGATCATGAATTGCTGTTAAATAATCCTAAATTTACTCACATTGATCCATTTTAGCATATAATACCTGAACAGATGATGGCCCGAGGTAATGTGGCAGGAGGCCACGAGCCTATCGGTCGGTCAGAGGGAGGCCGGCGCTGTTGGCGCACAGCGCCAGCTGTCGGCCATTTTGATAATCTGCCGTCGCCCATTCAGGCAGACTGACAAATACTGGGTTTTTTTCTTTTTATGGCATACTTTTCTAATTTCCCTGCAGAGGCTGTGCTAAGATAATTGTGTAGTATTAATTTTTGCCTAATTGCATCGATATTGTGTATTTGGCTTCATGTTTTACAACACACTATACATAAATTACTGCATCATGATTCATGTCCTGTTACGTCTGTTGCATTCAGAGTAAATAACGCCAAAGAGGGGCAGGCAGCATATGTTCAACACTTCTTGCACAGAAAGTCTGTGAATGCACTGAGCTGCTTGTCTTGGAAGACTGCTTTCTGGTGCTCGGTAGCTTGTGGCCTACTTGATTGCAACTTCTCTAACTGTGTGTTTCAGGCTTCTCATAATTCGGAGTAGTAGGAAAGATGAGAAAAAATGTGGTTATTCTACGATCTTACTTTCCCAGGTTTGCTGTCATAAATCACTCAAAGAGCCTGTAGCTGCTGCTGAAAAGGGCAATCCTATCTTTTCCTCATACCCAGGAATGATTGTGCACCGCTTTCCTTGGTGGCACTAGCAGTTGCGTGGCCATGCAGGCATCAGAAGGAAGAAAACAAATTAACTTTCAGCTGTATCAGCAACTTGATCTGGCTTGCCACGTACCAACAATTTCTAGTGGTGACACAAAAAGGGGCAGGGACGTGTAGATGTGAGTGTGGGTTCAGATGCGTTTAAGTTGCACATGAACCCACATCTTAAGCAGCAGCATAAAAGGAGGAAGGATTAATCTTTTGTGTAGAAATACTGTATCTTGAAAGAGGCTTCTGTTTTGCTTCTGTCTTTCTAGCCTGTGGACTTTTGCACCCAGCCATTTGTTACCACTTTTCTGCATACAATGCACTGCAACTTCTTCCTTGCTTTCATATTTTACTTTTTTTTTTTTTTTAAATTAGCTATTTGCAAACAAGACATATTTTCTCAGTTTCCACATTCAATTTTTAAATTTTCCTGTTGTGCTGTTTTAGTCAATAATCATCAATACAGTGGAGTATTTAACAAGCAGAGGGAAGTGTGCAAACTGAAGAACTGTGAGATTGTATTTGAATTCCTTTTTGGTAACACTAATATTTCATCCCAATGTGTTTTTGTATTCTTCCTGATTTCTGTTGATCACAGAAGGTGGGTGGATAGGTGTTACTAGATTATGAATGGTAGCCCATTATGTCTATTTTGGGCTCTCATTAATAAACCTTAGTGCAACTACTTAATCTATTAGCTTGGTTGAAGTTTTCTCCTCACTTTTTTGACTTGTGTATCTGAAGTTTGGTCTGTGTTTCTGGTATTTAATAGAGGTAATTCATAGTTCTCGGTGTCAGAAAGTTTTTTTGTCTGTTTTTGCAGTGTTATTGGAAAGCTCAAAAAAACCCACACTCAAGGTTACCGTTTTGGGCAATTATTTTATTATAGCTGTATATAACAAACACAATACGTGTTGCTGATATTCCTCAGTTCCAGAACTTTCTTCAGGAAGGTTTTATTTATTTATTTATTTTTATATATTCACTTGGTATTGAATGCTGGGTTTTGTTCTTTTTTTGTTTGTTTGTTTTCACAATATCCATCTTACTGACACATTGATTTATGGTCCTTCAGCTTTTTGGGCAAAGTCCTATAATAATCTAACAGACAGCCACAAACTTTCTACGAATTTTCTTAAAGAAGCTAAAGGTTTTCTAATCTTCTCTTAAACGCGGTATGTATTTAAGATACAGATGCAGATTCCTTACTAAATCCTTTGTATATGGAATACTGTGAACAGCTAACATGGCTAGGACACAGTATGGCACATCAGCACGTGTTCTCTGATAAAACATGTCTTTCCAAATGGGGATATTTTGTTGGAATGCTCATGTAGTTTCTGTGACGTTATGAATTCAGCAACAGACTGCATGGATTTTCACTTTGTTTTTGCCGTTGTTTTCCTTACACTGCCACTCAGCGGTCAGTAATATGTCATCTGGAGATTCCAGCTTCTGATAGCTGAAAAATTGCTATCCCAAATGTTCAGCTCTTTGTTTTGGGAGTTCTTATTTCATGATAGGATCACACTAGAACTAAGTCTCAGTGTTCAAAGTAAGCCTTGCTCCATTGCCAGATGAAAGCTTGTTTAACCACAAAGCTTTCAAACAATGTGACTGAATCCCGTGCCAAGAACTTGCTGTTCAGCCATAGGGAAAAAAGACTGTATTCCCATTTATAGAAATGAGAACTGTGAAAGAGCAAATAGGTTTGCTTCATTTTTTTAATTCTCCTCTTATTAATGTTACGTATGAATCTTGAAATCTCACCTAAATTAGATAATTAGATTCATCTGCTCAAAGGCCAGGGAGGAAATGGGAGCATGTAGAGGGCAATTCATCCTAGCCTTAAGTCATTGCAGTGAAATGAAATATAAAGGTTTTTGGGAGGTGAAATGAAACATTTTTCATATCCAAAAATTTAGTCATGTAGTTTAGAATTGTGATGTTTTAAAATTTAAATATTCTAATTACATTTAGATAATCAAATACATTTGAATGCAAAATATTATTTGACAAATAATTTAAGTATTCCAGTGTTAATGTTTTCCTAATTAATTTAATTTTTGGATTAAATACATTGCAAAATGCTGAATGGTTTTGATCAAGTAACCATCCAGAATGTTTTGGTCTGCTTTGTTTTCCAGAACTATTTCATCTTCCATATGCATTTGATATGTAGTGGAGACTTTACAGGATGTTGCAGAACAGAAGTAGCAATTGAGTTTTAAGGGAAAAATCACAAATGAGATACTGTTCATCATATTTTTGGGATGAGTGATGAGATTAGTGGGACCTATCTGTGGTCCGTTTTTAAGCTGAAGATACCTGTGTGTTCTCTAGTACTTTTCTGTGAACATTTTTCAGGCTCTAAACTCTTTGAAGCAGATGCATTTTGTCATTAAAATTCCTGTTCTTTGGTTATCTGCATCTCATGAAATCATTTTCCAGTCTCTGATTGAATAATAGTGGTCATGTTTTACAGCATGTAAATTATTAGTTAGATAACTTGGAAGTCAAATGCATGCTGTTAAAAGATGTTTCTGCAATTAAGGTTGCTTGTGGAAATAATCTGCAGGAGACTCATCAGACTGGCATAAGAGTAGGGCATATAGCATGCATAGTCACCAGTGAGTTGTGCCTGGATTTTCTCTGTGTCTTTCAATTAGGAAAGGTTATAGATGCTTATATGAAGTTTAAGCCCATGGTGATAAAAGTGCAGGAATATCAAAACTGTCCTCTCCGGAGCTAAAGGAGCAGTTTGAATGCTTCCATCTCACTACACATCTTTCATTGGCTGCATATTGCTGATGGAGTTTGCAGGCTAGGAATGCAGAAGGCTCAGTAAGCAGATATCCAGGGGTGAAAACAGGAGGTAGCCTTCTGACCGAGTCTCAGCAGTTAGATGCATCTGACGCAAGAAAAGTAGCACAAAATTAAAGTGTTTGTAAGAGGAGAGAGATGTTTGGGAAAGTAAAAGTGATGGACATGAAGAACAGTAATCACTGACTCTGACCTGGAAGAGAATGCAATTTGTTGTAGAAAAAAAATGAACATATTTGATTTGTTCACAGAACTATCAGTAGAAAGGGAGATAAAGGGAAGATGAGAATACGATTTATTGAATTATACTGGTCAGAGATGCAGAGTACAGGACAGAGAAGGTAGCACTTTCCGGTGGTGTGTGCTTATCAGAACTGCTTTTGGCTGCTTCATGACAGGAAGGACACAATCTGTGGGAGGCTGCGTTGTTCAGCAGTTAGGATGAAAGCCAGTCCCAAGACATCAAGTTAAAGGAATGTTTAAAAGAAATGCTACTTTTTTTTTTATCCCCTGCTAGACAATATCCTTCAGGGATACACTGGAGGTTTATGTTATAGAAGGAGAGGATGAAGCAGGTGGAAGCAGATGGCTTGTGGTGGTTACCAATAGAAATGTGAGAGGAGAAATATGAGAGCCAGAAATAAATTGGAAGCTTGGACTATACATTTCTATGCTGAAATAGATGAACAGAATAAGGCTGCAATTCAGCAAAGCTTTTCAAAACCATCTCCAAATCCAGCCTTGTTCAGCAACAGCGTAATTTTTCAAAAATGCCAACCTGCAAGTGAACAACATTTGGTCTGCTAAATTAATTTGAGTGCCCTTGAAAATCTCACACCATAACATGGAAGTACTGACTGAGGAAGGCATCCTAGTGAGGGCCATCTTTCAACAAGGGGTTATGCCCATTTCTGAATTGGGGCTGTTAATGTTACCTCTGTGACAAATTAATGTTCACAAAGCTTAATGACATGTTTAAATTTTAAAAAAACAACAACAATTAAATGGTTGCTTGAATTAGGGCCTTGCTTAGCGAGAGGAAACAGCTGAAGCAAGTATAAATTCATTGAAAACATCTAGAAAGTGTTTTGGGAGCAATGACTGAAAATCAGGAAGATGAGCTTAAACTAATAAGGATTGATTTAAAATCATGAAAATGTGTGCTAATTCAGGCTTTTTTCTTTACCTTTTCTCATGTGTCATGAACAGCTATAGGAAAAAAAAAAGCAGCTGAATTTTGCACCTATGAGATAGAAAATGTACAGATCCTGAGGACGGTGAGCATTACGCAGCTGTCCTTGGAAAGCAAGCTTCTTGAGGCCGGAATAACTAACAGAGTGGTGGTGTCAGTGTCTTAGAATCCTGGTGGTGCTCTTCATTTAAAACTTTCTTGCCTATTAATCATCCAAATCAGTACAAGCTATCTTCTCTCAAAGTTTAAGCTTTCACAGTTCATGAAAATGTGAAGTTAGTCAAGCAAAATAATTCTGTCACCACTCTGTAACAAATCTTTAGGGTTTATTGAACACATTTGAAAATATTCCAAGAGAACAGCTGCATAGCTGTTCTGAATCATTTTCAGGGCAAAAGCTGAATTTTCCAGACGTTTGCATGCACTTCACAGTCTCTTGGAAGAAAAGCCTGTTCCTATTAAAAAGCTGAAACAAACAAATCGGCAATTAATTTTAACAAATTTGTTGTCTCAACTAAGCAATCAACTACCAAGAATCTTTGGCAATGAGCAGCTGAGTCAGGTCCCTTTTGAGTATGGGCTTTTATTGAATTCCAGCCGAAAAGCCGTACCTTCTGATGGATGTTCGGTCCTGCTGTGAAACCAGGTTGGGATCGGTCCCTGCTCTTTGCATGGCAGTCAGCACCCCAGAGCCTACCCAACTGGTTGATTTTGTTGTACATGGTGGTGAAGGGGGGTGAGGACTGAAGGGCTCCCTGTAAGGGCCTGGAACGTAGTTCTGTGGGGTTGTGTAAGGAGCATAAGTTGTCACTACTTACCTTATATCGACTGCATGAATTTAACAGATGTCTGCTGTCTCCTGGGTTACCAACTGCGTATTTCTAAGTTCATACACATGCCAAAAATAGCAGAAATTGTAATTTATTTTTATTTCATCTGATTTTGTTTTCTTTAAGCAAAGGGAAGCAAATAAAGAGTTTGTGACAGAAGGAAATAATCTGTTTGCAAAAATTCTATGGCCCAAATTACCTTCTGGTTTACCATATTCAGTCCAGGATGAGAGCTTCCTACTAGCCCCTTCCCTAGCTTTAGCTATATCACTCTAGGACAATAAGAATGCTGAAGCCTGTGGGGCAAGAGCTGCCATGCTCTTGCATGAAACAGCAACCTTGATTTGTGGAATTGTTTTTCAGCAAGTCAGTGATTTCTCCCTACGTATTAACATCAGTTATAATTTCCATTTCAAATCTAGAAAATTAATTACTTTTTCTCATTGTAAGAATGGGCCTCTTAATTCTGATCTTGTGTGTGCCATTGTGAACAACTCCAGAACTAAACAGGGTGAGATCTGAATGAGAACCCAGACTCTTCTGGTACCATAGCTCTGGAATGTTTTTGTGTAGACTTTTTTAGATAGCTGATTTCTGAAGATGCACAGAGGTCACCACCTGGCAAGCTAGTCTACTGAATTTTGCAACAATAAAAGTGAACAGCTTTTGTTTACCTGAGAAATAGAGATCACAAATGTAGATCAAACTTTTCTGACATTTGAGCTTTCTACCTACATGAATTATGTTTATTTCACAGAAGCCGATGGAATAGGATATATTTATAAAGGCTATCTGGTGACGTACACTGATTTTTCAACAGGCATGAGCCAGCAGTTTGGAGAATGCCAGAAGGAACAAGCATTCAGTGGAACATACTTTACTTGTACCTTCTCTTTAGAAAGCTGAATTCCAAGTATCTGATAAACCCAAAAGCATGATGGCTCCCATTAAGAACTAGTTGGATTTTGATAGACAACCCCTTTTTGGTGTTCGCAGTAAATAAGTAACTAAGGTGCCTAAGAGATAAAAGGAACCACTTTTGCCAATACGTTTAGCCAGACAGCACAGTGCAAGTAAACTAGCAAGGACAAGACACCCTGGTTAGCAGCTGGTGACATAGTCTGTTATTCTGTACTGCAACTTTGAGGATATTCAAACTGGAAATGTCATTTCTTGTGATGCAGGTCAAAAGCCTAGAATTCCATTCTATATTCTTAACTGTTAATAATCAGATGTGATGTACTCTTCCAGCTTATTTCAAACTTCAGGAAAAAGAAGGATCCTTGAGTAAGAAAGTAGTGTGTGAGCATTGCTCAAGCAAGCCGGCTGGACTTTTCCAACCGGAATGAATCCAAGAACAGCAAGAGATCACATTAAAATAATTGAAGGTCCTGCGTGCCATCCTAGTGATTCTGGCATTCAGTAACTGCAGTGCACCTGGCGCCAGACAGTGTCTGCATGTTCAGAGTATTTCTCTGGATAAGAATGATCCAGCTGTCAAAGGATGAGTCTGGAGAACTAAAAGATGAGCATGATACAGATGTACAAAACTCTCCTGTCAGATTATGTTTCTGAAAGAGCAAAGTTCAAAAGGAATTCATTAAAGAAAAAAAAGAAAAAGAAAAGAAAAACATTTTTTCAGGACAAAAAATAAACAAAATCGTGGCAGGGGATAAGTCAAATACTAAGCAGGAGACAACGGCATATCTTTAGGAGTAAAGAACTGAGCTAAAACAGGGTTGCATGGAACTGCACACAAACACGTAAATTATTAAAATCTGTTGCTGCTATTACTCAGATGCTCAGTAGGAAGAATTAAAACTTTCCTGCAAGGAACTAGGCAGGAATCCTTAACCCTACTGCTGCTGTCTATAGGCTGTGCTCAGTGCTTATGCCTTATATGACTGGAAAAGGAATAGTACTTTTGCTGTTAAATGGGATTTACTTCTAAGGGAAGTGCATTAAATCAATGACAGCAAATTATAACAATATAATTTTTTTTAAAAAAAAGTCATTCAATCAAGTGAAGAGCAATGTTCTGCTGTCTAGTATCATAGCCCTTTCTAGCCTGAATCTTGCATAGTATTATCCCACTATTATATCCTCTGCAGCCCACTATCAAAATGGTGCCAACAGAGAGTAAGGCTCTTTCCTTACTCTCCAAGGAGTGACAAATGCTAGTGTTCATTCTGATATAGTAGTTTTTCTTCGGTACAACTGAAAGTACTTTTCATGGTAGTTACATATGTGTTATGTGGTTGGGGATATTGTGGCTGGTTGGCTTTCCCAAGGCCAACACAAGAATGAAAAATCTCTTGATAGCTATTTTCATGCTGTACTCGCTGAATAGGGTGCACATCTCTGAGTGAGAAAGGGGCGTTTCATGAAGAACTGAGCACATTGAAGTTCTAAAACACTGTTTTACAGCAATAGCAGGAAGACAAGAGAAGGCCAAGGACTATAACTGAATGTATGTGATAGGCAAGTTCAAATTAATTTCCATTCCCCGCTTATCATTTATTCAAATAAAATCTTTGGCATCTAAAATAAGTGAGAGCTGGAGGCACTCATTTAGAAAATGAGGCGAATTTCATCTAAAAGAGCACAGAACAAAATATTCTTTAAAGACTAATTTATGTAGGAAGCAGATATGCAAACTTTGCATTGATTTTAAGTTCTAATACATACTAATAAGTTTTAAATGTTCATGACTCACTGAGAGATTGCCTTAAATAATTTAGACTAGTGTTTGCTATGGTTGTGCCAACCAGAAAATAAATAGACACACAATTTGATGCAGATGTAGTAACCTTCTTTGTCTGGCTATAAGTCTATTTACATTCAGAATTTTGAATTGTGTTGTTCATAGTATGCCTGTAGAATATTCAATAGAAGGAGAGAAATAGCAGTGGTGGTATGAAATACCAGATTTTTGTGTTAACCTTTGATAGGTTAACATATATATATATATATATATATATATATTTCATATATATATATATATGTATTTTTATATAATGCATTATATATAAATATTTCCTTTATTTATCTCTTTATGTTATTCAGTTTCTTTACGAACCAAACCTGGTTTTGCTTTGTTTGGTTGTGGTGATGGTTCTTATTTATTTACTTGTGTGAAAACCTGTGGAAGCCATTTGCCTTGTTAGTTTGGGAGTGCTACCTATTTGTGATAAACTGATACTATGAACATCCCCACTGGTATGATCAACAAGAGCCTTGCTTTAATTCTTCCTAAATGAAGTCATCTACTCATTTGAGTCCTCTAGATTTCTCTTTAACCAATGGAAATAGAAAGTTAGACTGAATTATGATTTCTCTCACATACCCTAGATAACTGTCTTAACGTGTGAACAGTAGATTATTTTGCATTATCTTACCCATGCTATTGGGCCATGTAGCAAAATAATAACTGGCTCTTACAACAGCCTATAGCTGGCAATAGAAGAGTGTCTAAGTAAGCCTGAGAGCCCACTTAGAACCACATTATTGGTTCTTTAGCATGCTAAGAGGTATTTTCCCTGGTTTATTTCAGTTTGTCTGAAGTCAAAATAGTTGGTTTTCTCTTTTCTGATTATTGCAAATTAATTTAAAATGTCATTAAATGAATAAGTATGAGAGTTTCAATATAGAAAGTAACAGCTTCCATTTCTTTTTACTGTAGTACCCAAGTGATAGTACTGGGAGCTTTTGAATAACTAAGTTAAATGTCTGTCCTGTGTTAGGGGAGAATGAGTTGCCTATGCTTTTGTAATGTGTTTTCCTTTTTCTGTTCGCAAAAATACCTTTGTAGTTAAGTGAGTAATAAGATTAAAATATGTTGCAGGGTAGTTCCACTGGGCAGTTCTTATGTCTAGATCCTGTGGTTAGCTGTACACTTCTGACCCCCGAATTATGCATTTAAATACTTGATTGCAGTCTAAGATTGAGCCTTTGCAGTTTTAAGGATTTCTGCTCTGTCATTTAAGTTGATAGGAATTTCTTCCCATCTTGTGTGACACCTGGACACACGTGTTTAGAACACAGATGTTAGGAGCTAAATGTACTTTGCTTGCTGCTGCAAAGTCTCTGGAATGACAAAGCAAATTTCTAATATGGAATCCTTGTTTTCTGGAGGGTTTTATTTTCAGAGAGATGACTGACTGTCGGAAGGTAAAGCTAGATTCATGATAACCAGCTTCAATCTCTTGTTTCCCAAAGGCCTTCAATGTGACCTTGGGTGAAGTACGTCATCTCAGATGTCCAAAGGTACATCTGAGCACGTGAACAAATTAGGATCATGTCATGTTCTACTTTACTTCCTCGTCTTTCCCATTTATTTCAAGGAAAGGTTATGAACATCTATAAAAGTATTGTGGTGCTCAGATATTACTGGAAAGGGAGTTACAAGAGAAAGCAAAATTATAATTCCTTTCTACACAGCCCTTGACACAGTCCTCAACAATCCCCCTCACAGTGTCATTGTGTGTAGCTAATGAGTCTCTTCTAATGCAAAGCAGTCTGCTTCATTATTTAAAATTCAGGGACACTTTTCAACTATAGCAGCATCACAAGGCATGCAAGCTGTTATCAACATTAGCAAAATGCCACTTTCCTCACATCCTCCCCCCCCCACCCCCACCCCCCCCCCCGAAAAAAAAAGGCCCCAAACCCAAGCATTGGCTATTAGCAACAACCTGCCCACCTGCCAATGGAATCTGCACAAATCTCTCACTCACTGCTTTTCAACATGATGATAAACCACTGCAGCGATGACAATCCAAGAAAACGTTATCCTTTGCCAAAGCTGTCAAGTGGAAGCTAGGTATTTGTTATTGAATGAGAGGTGATGTGCTTATTTTTTGTACCAAATTTCCAAGTAAATTCTATGAATGAATTTGAATGATGGCCCAGATGTTACCTCAAGCAAGTGTTCTCTTCTGTGTCAAAGAAAGTCGTAAATCAAACAAGTGTAAAAGTGCAAGAGCTCTTGAGAACACTATGCAACTGGTACTGTCAGTACAGAATAGAGTAGCTGTACAGTAGGCATTGTTCAATATAAATATTTTCTGGTACCAGAAAATGAAAGTTTACTTTGAAGTGAATATTTAAGTTGATAAAGTAAAACTCTCTCTATTGAAATTTACAGTCAACAATTTGGTTGTTGGGTTCCATTTTATCCCTTTACAACCACATGTAAAAACAGTTACCAGCCCCATCCTTCATAAAGCTGAGCATGAAACACCAATGAAAAACAAGGTAAAGAACTGTTTCCTACAGACCTGTTAATGACAAGGGATAGAGTATTACAACAAAAAAAAAGGGAAACCAACAAGAGTTGGAGGAGGCAGAAAATATTGTTTGTTTTGTTTTTTAAATTATTGTTTCTCTTTCTTTCTCTCTTCCATTTCCCCGTCATTACTGTTTCCATCTAACGTGGTAACTGGTTATCTGAGGGTATCTGAGAGTCATACTCATGATGTTTTGATAAAATGTTAATTTCCATAGTAATGTCCTTCATTTTTCTTTCCGTATTCCAGAATTAGCTTTGGCATTCTCTGGAGGAACTTCAGAAGTATGAAGGTTGGAAATGAATCAGTCATGCATTAGTCACATTTTATACTCTTGCTATGAGAGTAAAGCAGTGGTGGACTGGGCTCCAGGTTCCAGTGCTACAGGTAATTCTCTTAACACACATAACTAAATCACAGTAGGGTAGTATGGTTGCATGAGAACAGAACGTGAAGTCCCTTAAGTGCCCGAGATCTCCAGTGTATTTGCAGGAAATGTCAAAAAATTTAGCTGGGCTAAGATTTTATTTTTTTAATAAATAGAAGTGAGAAGTTAGTTAAAACATGATTTTTGTATCTTATATTACATTATATACATTATATTTTCTCATATTCATAAATATGGACAAGTGAGAAGACTATAAATGCTGCTCTTTGATTAGTGTTAGGTCATCGTCTCTACCACCAGTATTGCTTCTTTGCTCATGCCAGTCTCTGCTGCTGTCAAAATAATAAGCTGCACATTTCAATCATTCTGGATCACACTGATGTTCTGTAGGCTCAAGCCATTATGAAACAAAGTGGAATTCTTGTCTGTAATGGGCTTCCGTGCAGCTGAACTTTCTCTGCCGAGTTCATCTTTCAACTGCTGCTCATATTTACAACCATTGTCTGAGAGGACTGAATTGCTTGCTGTCTGATTTGTTTTTACCCTTTTATGACACAGATGAGTTCACAGCTGTGTGACTTACCTTTGATTTTCCAAATGGCAAGCATAACACTTCAATTTGTAATAAGGTATAATGGGCATGAAGCTTGGTGAAAATGAATGCAATAGCAGCTGCTATTCGGTACAAATATTTAGTTTCAAAGCAATACACAGGTTTTGAACCACTTCTGTCTAGCATTATGTTCCAAATATACAATGGAGACATCCTGGGAATACCTATAAAGAGCTCAGTACAAATGTCAACTCGCCACCCAACCTGCAGTGGCAATGGGGAAAAGGTATTGTTGTATTTGCACACCATTACAAAAAGAAAGGTGAATAACAATAAATACTTTGATGCTATTATACAAATGAGTGGTGTGTGCTTTTCTGAAATACTGTGTTTAGTCTTTGTTTCTACATTTTTTTTCTATCACTTCAAGGTTGTGGTTAGGAAGTTTCTATGTGAGACTATATTCCATGACAGTCCTGGGTGAATAGCTAAAAACATGACTAAGACTAGCTGTAATAGTAGTAAATGTTAAGTTCCTTTCTATTCAATTGTAAGTTTCTGAGTCCTTTCTTCCTTTAAAACATTTATGCAACAAGTTGCTGTTGCCCTTTCAAAACTTTTTTTTTTCTATCTTATTAATCTTTCGTATTTTATTTAAAAACCCAAGGAACAGCTTTAATACAGATGCATGCATCTCGTTAGAAACAAAATCAATACATCAGAGTAAATGGTTTTACTGAGAAATTTAATCTACAAAATAATAATTTTGTCCAATTGTGTCGTCTGATAGCATGATGTATTTCTGTGAAAAGGAGGAAATACTAATTAACAGGTATATTTTCTCATGAGAGTGAATGAACACAGTGTAACTGTTGCCTTGTCAGAGCTGTATAGATAAAAAGAATGACTACCACAAACTCTTGTTTTTATCCTTCTGAATGGACATGGTGGACTATCCTAATCCATAGTATGGTTAACATTGTGTTATGCTTTGAGGTTTCAGAATCTGGGAAAGTGAGAGTACTGGAAAATGTGTCTCAAAGCCAGAAGAAGCAAACTCCATGAATCTCTTCCATAAGAGATCTCAGAACCCAGGAACCCTCTCAGACTCCCCATATTCTCAGTCTGAAGTTGTTGTGTATTTTCAGATGTGATACCTATTACAGCTACAAATTCTTAGCATTAAAAAAAAAAGTAAAAAAAAAATCTAGTTAAAAGTGAGAATATTGTTTCATAAGGATTAGTTTGCATGCCTTGATTGTCTTAAGATAGGGCAGTTAAGTTGTGGAGATCCCTGCTCATCTCAGCTGGTATGGAAAGATGTGATTTACCCTGTGTTGTTCCCCTAGTCATTCCCCATCACTACTGTGTTTTGTGTCATCATATATGTATGATTTCTTGGAATTTGTTGTCCAAAGAAGGACTTTTCACAGTCAGCTGAGGTTGTACTTCATTGGAAGGAGATTCTTTTGTTAAGCTTTGCTGGGGATAGTACTTTCCTCTACTTACCTCAGGTGCAGACCATGGACTGCCTGATTCAGCAGTTTCCAAAGAGATGTTCGTTTTCTTTCAGTGCTTGAATGTAATTTTTTTTCATTTTTCTTTAATGTTGTAGCCTAAAAGAGCTCTCTACCGAGAGCTGATGAAATTCTCCTTGATTCCTATTGCTTTAATAATCTAATGTGCCACTGTGATTTCCAGTGTTATTCCTTTGGGCTTTCTACCATCTTAGCCAAATTCTCCACCATGAAGCTTTCTTTCAACTATGCTTTTAACTATATGTTGTTCTGAGTTCGTTTTAAAAATATTTAGTCATTAGAATGGCCTAGTGGCCACTGTGGCTCATTGACTCCAGCTTGTTTCAGGATCAGAAAACCCTGATTTGAAGATAAGAAATACTCTTTCAAGAAGATGAAAATTAAAGCAAATTGCACAAAAGAGATTTAAAAAGCAGTAAAATGTGCATACTCGTGTTACCTTGATTTAGCTAAATCTAAGAATAATAGGTTTCTGGCTGTTTTAATTTCCCCCTAACTAATAAAATAAGGACTATAAAAGATAAAAGAATAAATCTAACATCTATCTTGAACTTGGCAGCTCTGTAGCAAAAGCTTGCAGTGAACTACAGAGAAGGAAGAAATAGAAGTGTGAACTGCTGACCTAGATGATTGTTATTAAAAACTAATAATGTCTGGAGATCGAAATAACTAAATAAGGAGAGAGGGAGAAATTGTGTAACTCCCTTGACATGATAGTGTAAAGATTTCCTAATGGTTTCTACCACAACTCAAAATGCCAGGCAGCTGGACATGTAGCTGGGAAGCAGAAGGGATGGAAGAAGCATGTCCTCAAATCTCATGGAACCACACAAAATCTATCAATCCCGTAGACTATTGAAAAGCGACTTCCAAAAGCATTCTACAGTTTTGCTTCCAACATCTTCCCCTGCCAACCAGCAAAGCCTCCATTTAGGATGTTTCCAAAGTAACTTTTCAGGTTTATAGAAGGGTAGAAGAGATTGCGCTGTAAAGCAACCAATTTCCCTTTCTTAACTCTCAGTGGTAATTCCACCTCTCCTAGAGGGATGCGCTCAGTCTTAGAAAGTATTTCTTTAGTGTTTCTATTTCCACTCAGATTTTTAACAGATGTCTAAAAGTTCAGCTACTCTGAAGGGTAAATAGGACCATGACTTTGTTGGCTGGTTGGGCTTGTTATGCATTCCATATAGAAGTGAAAAAACAAACAAACATTTAAACAATTTTTTAATGCTGACAACCATGTCAAGAAGAGCTTGGCTGGCAACAAGAGCAGGAATGGTGTATATGAACTCCTTGGAGGCCTGTAAGGAAACAAACAAAAACCTTTTGAAGAAAAATAACTTTGCTATGTTGTTTGTGAGTTCTGTGGTGCACATGCCGAAGAATGTGAGAGAGTGGGGAGATGTTGGATTAAGATAGGCTTCTGAGGTAAGTAGCAGAGTTGACTATAGTCTTCCTTTAATCCCACCATATGTGCCATTGTCACTGGGAAGGTCACGTCCCTGGCATCTTGTACTCCTCTTAGCTCAAGTAGGCAGCCAGACATCCAATCTGGGAAAAGAGTACTGGACAGCAGAAGGAATGGGATGAGTTTTCTGTACAACTCATGAGGTTGGAAAAAGAAGAAAAAAATCAGAGAACATGGCTAACAAAATTGTTTTTCCCAACCCTAAAGTTTTATTGCAGTCTTTACAAGTCAGGCAAACACACAAGTATTTCAGAAACTACTCTGATAGTTCATCTGAATCATTGAGAACCACTGTTAGTTCATGTGGGTGTTTGGTAAAATCAGACTCACTGATGCTTAAAGGAATCATTACTTATCAAGATTTATATTTATTTATATCTCTAGATCATAGTGTCCATAATGTTTCCCTGGCTTGTTTGATCTATTGACCTAGGATGGAAGGAGAAAGCATTATTCTGGGTTGTTTCTCTGCAACATTATTTTCTCCTGTCTTTGAGTTGACTAGTTCTAGGACTGCACTGTTTTATTCTGAAGCTGTTGTAAATTACACATTTCACAGTTTGTTCTAAAGTTCCTGCATTTTTTACTAGATTTATCACCACTTCTGATTTATACCAGTATAAATGAAATGAGAATCAAGTTTCTGACCACATCTTTTCCTTTTCATTTGAAGAAGGTGCTGCTGGGAAAACCCTACTTTTTCCAGAGTTCTCAAATGTTCTGAATCCAATCAGTTTACCTTCATGCGCAGAAAAAGTTCTCTTTACCCTTTCCATGCTCACTTTTAGTACTGTCAAATAAAATATTAAAACATCAGAGAAAGGCAAAAACTGTTTTGTAGAGCAGTTCTGTATCTGTGGTCCTGGCTTGACTTTATCTTCCTACAAAAGAGGTCAAAACAAATTAAATAGGATTGCATGTTCTGTGTTACTTTGGCACTTTCTTTTTATATATATATTATTTTCTGCTGGTTTAATTGGAAAAAAAAATAGAGCGTATTTCAATGTTTATCCTAAGTCAAGTTATTAAAATAAATAATCAGCATTTTCCTAAAATTAACATGTATTATTAAAATTTTGTATGAATAATGTGGCCTCAAGGGGATTATCAGCATCGCAAAAACATTTTGTAACAGCTGTATTTGACATCATACTGTCTTGATACAGCAGTAGGGATGCTGTCTGGAACTCAATTGGAAAATGAATTCTATGATCAATCCTGAGACATGTAATCTAGTCAGGAAGCTCTGACGCTGGGGAGGGTGGAAAGGAAAAATATTCTGACACTTTTGGTGAAAACTAGCTATTGTTGAAAGGATCCAAAATGAACTTCAAATAGAATGCAACAAGCAAAGATTTTTCAGAACAGGTTCACGTGACCTGAAAACAATCACTGTATTTTCATCAGGGAAAATAAATAAATAAATAAAACTAAACTAATATATATATATCTCAAAACTTCACTATAAAAAATGTCAGTTTTGCAGAAATAGCAGTGAAACTCAGAAGTACTGTATTCTGGAAAGGATCTTCTTCTGCAGCTTTCTATTACAGAAAACTCCCCTAATTTACACCGCTTAGTCCTTGAGTTCAGTGATTAAAAACTGATCCTCTTTTTTTGTCATTCTTTGGAAAGGTGAAGGAGCTTTTTCCATATGGCAAATGGGAAGCCGAGTCCACGTGGTCTCTGGAAAGGGGTTTGACAGGGATGTAACATGCCATCTTCTAAAGTAACAAGCATTTTATCCCTCTAAAGTCTCCCTGGAGGTACTTCATCTCATCAACATTAGTCCATACAATTTCTCATCCAAGGTATAGTGGGAGAATATAGTATGTAATTAACTAATAAAATATAATTAATCAGCAAAATTACCTTTGTAGTCTTGGGAAGGAGACTTCCTTCCTACTACCTCACTGTTCAGTTTTCCCACATCTATTTATTTATTTATTTGTTTATTTATTTAGCAAAATGTCCTGCCACCTGGGCATTTCTGCAAAGGAGCAGGTTGCGTATGTCAAAGAGAGCGAGTTCACTCCAGTCACAACCAATTAATCCCTGTTAAATAAATTAGCGCCTACAGAGGGAATGAGGAATTCTGTGGGAGATGAAGCTCTTTCAGCAGTGCCTCAGTTCTTGCAGAGAGCAGAATTTAACATTTTCTGTGGGAAGGTCACCTGCTGTATTTTCCCAAGTGCATACATCAGCTGGTTTTGAAGATAACACATCACTAATTGCTACTCCTTGCAGGAGTAGGTATTATATAGAGCTCAGCTTGTTCTTTCTTCAGTTTGATCTAATTACTCTGTGTTCATTCTATGTCCTACTTACCAGTATGTTAACTTGCAGCACTGATTCATTAAAGGCATAATTGGTCATTATATTTATTTAATTACTAAGTTATTTTCCATAGTGAATGAATATACTTAGCAGGTGTTGGCAGATAATTTGTTAATCTAATTAAAAATGACACACATTTGAGGCTTACAGGCTTATTAGGAATGCATACTGGGTTGAGGAGTAAGCTCTTTTAAAGCATCGTATTGTTAACATTGACAACGCAGTATTTTTCCTGCAGCATAACTTCCTCTTTATCAAATGGAAATGTCAGAAATGAACATATGCACGGATCAGGGGCTACTGATCCAGGCAAGCTACAACTAACTTCTTTATAGCAAAGATAAGAAAAAAATATTTTACTATTTCATATAAACATTTAATGTAGACTGTTTACCCCTGTGTTTAAATTATAGGAATTGCAGTTTCCCCTTTTGTTTCTCATGGAGTATCAGATTTTACTATCATTCACCATGAAAAAAGGTTGTTTAATAATATTGAGTACTTTATACAGACATATAATATTTATACTTAGTTAAATAAAAGGCTTAAATACCTGTATCTGTAGGAATAGAATATGCATACCATGTCACTATTTTGCTGTTTAATATGAAAAAAATGTAGTAACTTAATAACACTGGAGCTTCATACAATAAAAAAAAGGCAGCAAGGAACTTAATTTTGTCCTGCAGCTTACACTTTAATGACTGTGTAGTGAGTTTCTTTTACTCAGGAAAAAAAAGCAAGGACTGAGAATAAGGTGACATGGTTCCTCAAAGACTGCCATAATTGCAATGCTCATTTTATTTTGTTCCAGTGCTGCAGCGGTAGTATGTTTTAAAGAAAAATTTGCCTAGGGTTTTCTCATCAGAAAGCACCATCTAGTGTTAGTTATTTAAAAAAAAAAAAAAAAAAGCTGAAAATATAATATAAATAATGAAAAAAAAAAAGCTGACAAACACAAAACACTCAGGATTTCACTGTAAAATAAATGAAAATAATGACACTGGCTAAATGAGTTGCAGTGTTGGTTCATGGGACTAGTATAACATCAAGATTTTCTTGGCACTCAAGAGTAAGAAGTTCACTCTAGGGTTATCCCAAAATGTTTTGAATCATGTCTCACCCATGTGTATTTTTGATGTCTTGCATTCCAACCTGAGTTACTGGGTAGAAATATTTATTTGTTACCTAGAAGCTTGTAGAATGGTTTATTCATTTAGTAAAATGGAGTATTTCATATGGAATATGAGGGAAATGACTTCATTCACCAGACAGGATTCTTTAGTAAAATCTAGATTTTGTTTTCTAAGTATGCTTGTTATTGTGACAGTTACAGCCATTTTTATTTTTTTTTTTTACTTCTAGTTTACGTATTTTATTGTTTAGGCTTGAATCTAAATCCACTCACCTGTCTGCGGCACTCAGCAGTGACTGTTTGTACCAAGCCTCTAGGGTAGCTTGGCTTCTTTGGCAACAGTAAACCTCAGATGACTAATCTCCCTAATTTGTGTGATTCAGATGCAAGTTTAGGTTTAGGTGAGACAAAAATGAGCAGTAGGGACTAACTATAGAAAGGGGATGAGCTTCCTTACAGCTCATTGTCTTGAGCCTAGGACTCTACAGAACAGGATGCCTGGTCTCTCTCCTGCCCCAAGGAGCATTTTGGATGTGTCTCCATAAAGCATCTCATGCAGGATGTAAGGGTTTCAGCAGAGACTGTTGAGAAAGAGTTGCCATTGTGTT
This sequence comes from Cygnus atratus, assembly GCF_013377495.2. Taxonomy (NCBI): domain Eukaryota; kingdom Metazoa; phylum Chordata; class Aves; order Anseriformes; family Anatidae; genus Cygnus; species Cygnus atratus. Next base: position 6,640,381 of record NC_066370.1, read on the forward strand.
CCATCTAGCCCCTCTGATGGGGGTGAAAGCTTGTAGTCATGTTTTAGCTAGTAGGGAAACCAGGCAACTTTCTGCTGAAAGGACCACAGATTGGGTGAATGTTTCTCAAAGGTACAAAGAACCCAGACTCATCTTACTAGAAGCTCTAAATTGCTAATATAAAAAACTGTGACTGCTGTAAGGAAAATATCTTAAACATGCTATAGCAAACATGACATAAAGTTATCTCCTTTGGAAAAATGATAGAATTAAATTTGAGGTTTAGCTGGAGGAAGGATGGAGGAGTATTTAACCTACCAGACATGTTTTGAATGTGTAATGTTTAATATGTAGTGGCCCTGGAGACCAAACACATACATAGTAATAGTTATCAAGAATCTAATCTAAAACCCATTGGAGTCTAGGAAACATTTTCAGTGACTCTGCTGGGAATTTTGTATCTGTCCAAAATTAATCTGTTTGATTAAGTAAAGTAAACCATGTTCTGAAGAAATCAAATGCTCATAAATAAAGCGCTGCCTAATAGCTAGGGCAGCCTTAGCAGAATTCCTCAGCAGAATTTTTATCTTTTAAAGTTAAAATGAAGTCTAAAATTTTAGAGAACCAGAGAGTTATTTTTCACATGTGGCAAGATTTCAGCTCCAGAGAAAAAGGATGAAACAAACTGATTGATGCCCTATGGAATCCCAACAAAATAAAAGAATCCCAACAGAACAAACAAGGGCTAGAAAGAAATGAAATATAATGGTTTGAGAACCAGAGGCAAGAGAGATGATGTAGAAATGTTTGAATCATGGGGAAAGCTCTGTATAATGACGTAAGTTTGGGATTTAATGAGTACAGAGAAATTCAAATTTACTGGAGACACTAGTGCTAGATTAATTGCTATTGTTAACTTTACTGTGATAGTTGTTGCTTTGTTATGTAGTTATTGCTTTTATAACAGTTTTCACTCTGAAGCTGAAAAATTTCAGATTCATTGAGCATGTAATAAACTGGTTGAAAAAATATGCGAAAGCAAGTTGTATTGGTTTAGACCAAAACAAAATTGAACTATAACATTGAAATGTAATGGTTCAGATTTTTTATTTTATTTTATTTTTATTTTTGAACATGAAATGTTATCTTTTAGGGAAGAGGAGAAAATGGAACATCTTGTTATTTATCTAAATAAGGGCATCTATTACTAATCCATAGTTTATTAAATTGAAAGATTCCTTAACTACCTAGTTTTTGGAGCGGTCTCTGAAACATTAAACTTGAGTAATACAACATGACCATGTTTTTAAACTTGGTGAGTTGAGCCCATATCTCTCAATACAAAGTAGCTTTCTTAACCCTACATCTTCATGAATCAAAAGGTTGTATCAGGATCATAGATGTGTTTTTAATTTTGTTTGTTTTCAAGGTAGCAGAAAGTCCTTCAAAAATATGAGCTTCATGTATTTAGAACTCAGAAGATATCTGAAATGCCTGCTCCCCAAACTGTTACTATATTTAAGACAACTTCGTGATCTTTGTAGCTGGATTTTTGTTATTGGAATATTGGGAGTATGTAATGTGTGCAGGGGAAAAGAAAAAAGTCTATTACACCATGTTTTCTGCTTGCCTGGAAGCCCATTTTTGTTTTTTATTGCAAGGCTGCAGTTGAATTTTATGTATGTATACATGCACATACATATACTGCATTACTACATATATATGTGTATGTATGTATATGTATATATATATATATATGTGTATATATATAGGTATGTAGTGATTACCAATATTCTTTGATGTTTCGACCTGTTAAATTTTCCAAGAAAAATGGAATACTGAATTTAGAATCTAAGACTATTGAGAGTGAATATATTTTTTTCTTGACATTTTTCAGTCCTCCTAGAAATAGTTCATAGACCCACAGACACCTGGGAGCCCGATTGTGACCTACTGGTTTAAATAAAAATACATGTGGTTACGTGGTATGATCACCAGATGGCAATAGAATGACACTGGAAACATTTCCCTCAGTGTGCTCTTCTGCTTTTAATTCGGTATACTGAAAAAGTTAAGGTCAGTAAGACTGCTTTGTCCATGTTGTCTGAAAATGTTGATTAGTAGGAATAGCTATTCCACCCAACGAAGCATGATTTTTCTATTGAGGAAGGCCCAAGATTTCCTAGATAATAGGTTTTGAGAGTTGAATTAGAAATTGTCTCAGGTGTCTCTTTGTTTAAAACTGAAGATGCAAAAATAAAATTCGTAAAGCATCAGTAGCTGCATTAATATTAGTGGGAGACTGCAGACCTTTGTTGTTAGCCACAGTGTCAGGAAAACGTGAAACGATGTCAGCAAGTCCACTCTGTTCATGGGAGCGCAGTGAAGAGATGCCTGGTCTGGTACTGTCCTGGCCATGCAAGGTCAGTGGCACAGAATGTACAAGGACACCTGAGCAGCTGTGAAAGCAGCAGATATTTGTCTAGGAGCGTCACTAATGTCACTAGAACATTTCTGGTTTCAGCATTAGCTAAGCAGATTGGGTTCATCGCACAGGTCCTGCTGCATAGTATGCATGGATTTTTTTTTGTGTGTGCTTATGCTAGGGGAGCCTGGTGACTCCAGCAGCCTTCTGAAAGAATTAGATTCATCTTCAGTCAACAAGATGCTTTCTGCCAGTGAAAGTCTGAAAAAGCCAAAGTGACACTTGCTAAATTATTCTCACCATCCAGTTGAAAAGTAATTTTCTTTTTCAGTGGTGGTCTTCTGATTTTTGTCTTGCAAGAGATACTTCCTGGTTGTGTTAGTTAAAGAAATGCAGGAGAGTTTGGCAACCTCATTTAATTTTTGCTACAGCTAAAATGATTTTTCCCCCACAAATCTCATGCTGAAAGTGAAGAAATATGATGTTTTTCGGTGTATCAAAATACGTTGCAGCTGCAAGCTTTAATCAAAGCTAGGATAAAGATTTGCCTATTATTGTATTTAATATTGAAAAAGTAATCAGAGAGCTCCAAGGTGCATGAGCTAAAAGAGCAGAATGAAGGTTTCAACCATGCTGAACTTCAACCATGAATTAATACAATAGTTTTTGACAGATGTAGTCATACATTGATGTGTGTGTTTGTATACATAGAAATAGATGCACTGGTACACATCTCAATGTAGAGAAAAGTGATATATTAATAACTAACATGAAAAAGTCTGCAAGGTGTTCATATAAAACTAGTAGCAACTGTTAATTGATAACATCTTTTCAAAGGAGACATCTGGGTGCAGTAGAAAGTTACCTTGAATCTATAACAGCATTTAAGATCTCTGATTTGCTTAACAGATGGCAGACAGAAAGCTGTGTGGGTAAGAGTGAATCAAAATGCCTAGTATCCCATTTGTTTCCTCTAATAATCTGGAAGACCTTGGTAGAGGTCTGAAAGCTCATTTGATTGCAGTGAGGCTAGGTGATATATTCCCTAAAGTACAATAGAGAAGACATTTTTCAGCCTGCCACAACAGTAACATTAAGAAGGAAATAACTAGACACACTCTGAATTTGGACACTGGTGTATATTTGATGTACAACACTCTGCTTTCCTCAAAGCTCTTCTGGCCTAAACTCAAGCTGTAGGGACTTGAATCTCTCATGCTAGGTATACTGCTTCTTATCTGCATAGTGAGATAGGGAGAAAGTGAAATTCTTTTCCTTTCTTTCCATTTATACTAAATGTTTTTATGCAGAGGATGGAAGCACCTGATTTACAGTGAAGCATTCCTTTTTGAAGTTTTAGTTTTCATGCTTAACAGTCACTTTTAGTGCATAAGGAATGAGACGAACTAAAGGAAGAGAATCTCTTACCTTTTTATAAATCAAGTGCTCCTTGCTAGTTCTGCATGGAAACTAATTACATTCATTGGTTTTTATTTTTTTTTTCCATTTGGCCATAATGGATTTCACATCAAGGCACTTAGAGACTGAATAGGGAGACGAAGGAGGGTCAGATTTGCTGCTCAGTTCTCTATTTCCATTTTGATTTATCACTCTTTTTACTCTTTCTAGTACAGGCAATGCTTGGTCTGTGGATTGATTATTGTCAAAGGCCTAATGTTTTCTGAACCCACTGTTACTAGACACATCTATTATCCTTGTGGCAGTCTGAGAAATGTATGTTCTGGATTGTTGGTAATCTTTATTAAATGTCATAAACTGACTTCAGTTTGGAGAGCAGAAAGGGAATCCCATTTTTATGGAGTCATTCCATGGCTAGTGCTACTGTGTGAACAATTAGAAAAGTTTTGCAGCTGTTTAGGAAACTTCTTTTATCTTTAAAAATAAGGAGGTAAATCTTCACTTTTGCCACAGAAGGGCTATTCTCTCCATGCTCTCCTCAACAGCTTTCCAAATTCAGGGCTCTCATCAATGCCTCCTCTCATCTTCCTTCATCTTCATTGTATATAAATAGTCTGAATGCGAAGAGTTATTTTTGACCTCATCTTTATTTTTATTCTCTGTTTCTTATTCTGAGCATTATTCCTATTAATGCTTATTCTGTATTAACTTGTCCACAGTTCTGGGCAATCTCATGGACTTGCTAGGTGATAATAAAGGACACTGGAACAGAAGAGTCATAGCAAATAAGACAATTCAATATAAAACCTAACATAAAGAAATAGAGATGGACATCATGTCATGTTACAGCTTTACATACAATGTTCCTTCAGATCGACCTCTCTGGTCTACTTTTGAATTTGTTTGACCCATGCTGTATCAATACAGTCTGATAGAGATGTGCAAGCTAACATGCCTAGAAAAGCAAGCTAGCCAAAGCATTCTAGATCAGATCAGACTCTAATTTTGACTTTGTCAAATGATGTCCTTAAAATCTGAATTTGCAAGGTCCTCTTTTCATTTAGAAAGCTACAATGGCATTATTCTGTCAATATGAAGATCTGAAAAACTTCTGTAGGCATTTGCTGCTCAGGTCGTGGTCATCTTCAATAAATAAGTACTACTTTCATTTTATGGATGGTAGTGTGAAACATGATTAAACAGCTTTCCTAAGGTTGCATTATTAACTGCAAAGTTGGGCCAGAATGTTACATACCTAATGCAAATAGCTTTTTATTTGTGTAATAGCTGTTCATTTCTCAGAGCATGTCTGCTATTTTAAGCATTTCCAATGATATCAGGAGCTTGACATTAGAATTAAGAAGGTATTTAAGTACCCAAAAAATCAGTTTGTCATGTTTGCTTGTTTTTCTCTGCCATTCTGTGTAGCTCTATGTTTTGGCGCAAAAAGGCTTTATTTTGTAACTGCTGTACCCCAGATCATGATGACTCACAGTATTTCTAAACTACCATGACACAGGTCTCTGTGATCCACTCAACCTTGTTATTTCAAGTATAATAGTTTTAAGTAAGAATTTCTTTGCATAAGTGTTTTTTTTTTAAATAAAGTATCTAAAAGGAAATGTTTTAAATGATATAAAACATTCAGAATATTTTTGAATTAGCCTTCAATGAAAAAAAATCCAAAAAACAAACCATATTTATTTTCTCAAAGTCCTTGAAGAGAGCATTATTACTGCCTATCCAGGTAAAGAAAAAAAAATTATATTTTGATAAATTTAAGGGAATTATATTACCTGAGCATATGTTTAGTGTTCAAAGTAGGTAATGACAGATACATAAAAAGTGTGAAAACTCTAATTACTTGTCTCTGAAGTAGGACAGTTTACCAGACAAATATGTGAAGGGAGATTAACCTTTTTCTAGGTTTTCCTCAATATTTTTCTTGTTGATTCCTGTATTTGCACGTAGAATACGTTAGTTAACAGTCCAGGGTTGGACTGCTCAAAATAAATGTGTTTACTTTTACAATAGCAAAGTAATATCTTCACTGGGAAAAAATTTGATTAACATTTCCTTCAAGCAGCCACCTTGATCAGTGGCTTTAAGAGCCTTAACTAAGTTAAGGTAGGAGTGTTCAGCCTGCAGGAGTGTTACAGTAACACAGACACTGTGAGTATTGGCCTCAGTTGACACTGAAAAAACAAGAAGCCTTTCTGTTGTTGATGAGGAAGGTGAATTGTGGTGAAAGTTACGAATTTAGGCTGCACTGCTTTCTTAGATGTAGAAAAAAAGTAGAGCAAGGTGGGCAGGTGCCTTTCAGTGGGGCATAAGGTGTTTGTTAGCCCCCTGCCAAGTTGGGTGTGATAAGACGTGGAACAGAGCTTTATAGGGGATTTCCCCTTAAGAAGCACAGGCCAATGTCTCCCATGCAAGGAGGGATGGCTGAGAATGTACCCTTTGATCCTCAGCAGTGCCTGAAGTGTCACTGTGAAATTCAGCCTTATGTTAGCTCTGCACTTCAGAGAGACATTTTGAATTTTCTGCTAGAGGCGAAAGTCATAGCAAATATTCCTTGTGGAACGGTGTATTTCTCTCTTTATCTTGTTTTCATGTCTTAGCATGTCAAGGAGCTCCAATTGTGTAGTTCTTTAAAAATCAGCCATTAGGGCTGTTGTCATCCCTCCCGCTCCCCAAGCTGTTAGTCATAAACGCATTGACTTCCCAACACTAAGTCTGAGCTACTTTGCACATTTCTGCCAAACTCAGCTAAAAAAGGAGCATATTTAGAGCCTTGGACAGGGAAATAGGTATCATTACCAGCTAGAGTAGATCAAAAAGGGCCTGAAAAGATATTTTTGCATATGTTTGCATTAAAATCTGAAGATGTTAGAATTATGCATGATCACCACCATAGAAACACATGGAGTGTGCATGCGTATCTTAACTGTGTTAAGGAGATCGACATAATCAAACACTTTTGAATGACTGAAGGTAGAAGGGCTACTCTAGCTATTGTGACTTGCATGTTTTGAGCTTTCAGCCCTGAGTTTTCTAAGTGTCTCTGTTATCCCAAGGTATTTTTGATAAACGAAGTAAACATGGACTGGATGTTTTAATTGAAACTGATTTTTAGTTTTGTCAGGTGTTGTTCCTTCCAGAGGCTTAGTGGTGCATTATCTACCATCTCTTGGGAACTCTAAGACATTTTGAAAGCAAATAACAAATGCTTCAGGTTCTGAGTCAAACATTTTTATGGAGAACATTAAATTTCTGATAACCTGAGCAACATTATCAGTTCTCAGGTGTTGTTATTATGATGATCATTCTTATTGCCTTACACGATCAGTGGCATCACACCACACGTAACAATTTGCAGTTTTCATTGATAAAATATTTGCTTGTTAGCTTTTTGTTGTTGTTGTTGACCAGGACTACTGTGGAGGAGAAGAAAAAAAATCCAGTAATGAATTCTATGCTCTGTAGTCAATGCCTTTTATGTGTACCAAATGATTTATTGTGCAGTTAGATGAAAACCAAATGGAAAGAATGAGTGAGAAGAGTGTATTAAGGAACAGAGAGTAAGGATATTGTATCCCAGAGCTAAATTTACAACGTAAACCCAATACTGTATATTGATAGCACCTAAGAGTAATGCAAGTGCCAGAGAAAATTATATTGCAATATGCCTTGATTACCATCTGCTCGATTTTAATTAATTTCCTTAATTGGAGAACAATGCATTTTCTAATTACACATGAAAACACTGCTAGCAATAGCAGAGTCTTTATCTACTGCACAAACTCTCCTGGTAGACCCACTCCCTGCCTAATTTATACGGGCCTTGTCTCAGTGAACATGGGCTGTATGGCAGACTCTTGACAATTACTCAAACTAATCACATGTGAAGCAACATTCCAAACTTGTAATTTAGGTGCAATAAAATTCTAACTG